>NC_091255.1:64281562-64585781 GCF_042477335.2 Ovis canadensis | reverse complement strand
GAGGCAGGCAGGTGGGCTCAGGCGGCCTGGGGACGGGCCTACCTCCCCGATCATGCCGTTCCACACACCGCGCACCCTCTTGCCATGCTTGCCGTTGGTCACCAGGTACAGGTCGTAGGAGAACTTGACCACCTTGGCCAGCTTCTTGAGGATGTCGATGCAGAAGCCCTTACAGCAAAGCTTGGTGTAGGGGGCCGCGTCACCGCTGCTGCCGCCAAGACCACTGGGGTCAGAGCCAGCGGCTCTCTCAGCCTGGCGTGCAGACCCCGCCCCCACTCCCGAGCATAAGACACACACTTGCCCGCCGTCACTCAGCTCACATCGCCCCGCCCACCCCCGTGTTCTGGCGGACCTGAAGGTGTGGTTGCTCTGCCGGCGGCAGGGCACAGTGTTGGGCACGCAGCCGCCTGTGCCAGGGTCGGGGCTCTCCACGATGACAAAGGGTCGCTCCTCCAGCGTGGCCACCGTCAGGTGCCGGCTGTCCACCACGGGCTGCAGGGAGGCGCTGTAGCGAGGCCACACGGGGTACTTCATGTGCAGGACGCCATGGTCCCAGCGCCCCACCTGCAGAGGGTGACCAGCCTCAGCCTGGGACCTTCAGCCCTACTACGCCCATCCTGTAGGTACGGCTTCTGTGGGGTGGGAGGGGCATGCCAGGACCAAGAATCCCACCACCACTCCTAGGATCACATGGGACAGGCCAGAGCAGGGCCTGGGGCAAGAGAGTTTGGAGTACAGGAGAGTCAGGGCAAAGGGCTGGGCACGCCCAGAAGGGAAGACCTCGCTGCAGCCTCCGCGGCCTCTGTTCCCCACACTCTCCAGTCCAGCTTCCACACTGCTGCTGGCCCAGGGAGTCTTCCTAAAGCCCAGACCTGAGCCTGTCTCTCCACACTCATTCCCAGGACCCTCACACAAAGTCCTTAGCCCAGCACTCAATACCCTTCACACTTAGGTTCAACTTCTCTCCATCACCCCAACCTTCTTCCCCAGTCTCCACACCCCTGAACACATCGATTAAAAATGCTCCACATCCTTCTTCCCCTTGGTCTATACGAGACTAGCATCCCTTCTGGGTGGGCTCCTACTCAACCGTCTATAGCCCAGACCAAATGTCCCAACTTCTGAGAAGACTTCTCCAATTTCCTCCTTTGAAGGCAGAATCAATATCTGCCCCTCCTCTCTACTCCCATAATGCTTTGCAAACCTTCTTTCATAAGCAAAGATCTCCCCAAAGTCTATTTGTTTCCATCCATTTAGCCAACACAGCTGTGAGTTACTCCTCCAAGGGCAGGACTGTGCAATAAGAGTGCTTAATAAGTTTTATAGTGGCGGGAGGCCGGGGTGGTGTGGGAGCCCAGAGCAGAGGTGCCTCACCCACCCTGGGGGACCTGGAAGGCTTCTCAGTGGAGATGTTTCAGCTGAGACCTGAAGGATGAGGGGCCGGATAAGGGGCAGATGGGACTCTCTGCTCAGCTGTGGGGCAAGGAGGGGGGACACAATGAAAGGATACCGAGGGCCCCTGGGCTCACCCCCTTCTCACCATCTCCCAAAGGCGGTGCCGGTTGAGGGCAATCACCACCATGGTGGGCTGGACCAGGTACCCACCAGGGCTGAAGGAAAAGTCCCGGCCCTCCCAGGTGACATTTAGTAGGTGCCTGCGAGGAGGGGAGAAGCCAGTGTCCCCTGAGCCCTGCCTGCAGCCCAGCCCAGAGCACCCTCCCCCGACTCCTGCCTCATCACCACCCCCAGCAGGCAGCATTTGTGTATTTCCTGCTCTGTCTCCTTACGCTGACCCCTGAGGTCCTCACCACACTCTCACACTCCACTCTTTTCTCAGATGAAGAAACTAAGGCCCAGGGAGGTGAGGTCACTCGGCCCCAGGTCACGCAGCTAGTGGGAGGTGTCACAGGCAAGCCCAAACTCCCTGCCACCACGGGCCTTGAAGCACCCACCTCAAGCCCATGCCCTGGGCAGATGCCTACCTGTAGAAGGCCTCCCGGGCAGGACTGAGGGGCCCGGGGTGGGCGCGGCAGTCCGCAGCCGGGCCGGGCAGGGCACCGTGCTGGCGCCGGTAGCCATGGGCGCCCAGGGCCAGGATAGCCACGCCGTCTCGGACCTTCTGGCGCAGGCTGAGGCGCCAGCTCTCGGTGACGACGCTGATGAGGCCCACGGGGAAGGCGGCAGGGGGCGTGTCGGTGCTGCCCAGGGCCAGGCTGGGCACCAGCCACACGTGCCCGGGCCCCACCAGGCCAGCCTGCGCCGCCTCGGCGAAGAGCACCTCGGCCTCCTCGCGCGAGCAGTAGGCCACCAGCACCGGGGCGTCGAGCTGGCGCAGCAGACGCTGGGTGTGCTGGCGCGCCCCGCCGGGGCCCAGCTCCAGCGTGAGCACGTCCAGCAGCCGCCAACTCAGGTAGCTGGCGTCGGTGACAGCGCGCACGCCCTCAAGGAAGAGAGCGTGGCCGGGGTGCAGACTGGTGATTACGGCGAAGGCGCTCCAATCATACTCCTCCAGCACCTTGAACAGCACTTGCAGCTGCTGCTCCAGGGACACGCCCAGCTGCAGGAAGGCGGAGCCCGACTCCTGCCGGGCGGGGGCGGGGCCTGAGCGGGGGCGTGGCCGGCCTGCCCCGCCCCTTGGTTAACCCCACCCCGCGTCTCGGCATCGGAAGATGCTGGGCGTCCCGGGGGCCCCTGTTCCTGCTATGCCCTTCATCCCTCCCCCCGGTCCCGCGCGTGGTTCCCAGCCCCTGCTGCCCATGAAAACCCCCTGGAGATCATTTTTTAAACCTTGCTGCCTGATCAAGTCTGGACCGCAGACTGGCAGCAGCAGCGTCACCTGGGCGCTTGTAGGAAATGTAAATTCTCTGGGGCAATGCACATCTGCTAGGTCAAATTCTCTAAGGATGGCGCCCAGGGATCTGTATTTCAGCAAACGCTTCAATGACTCTTGAGCCCACCAGTCCCAGCCAGCTGAATGGGCCTCTCAGAAACGGCACACTGGGCGTCTGTATTTTTCTACAGCACTGTGAGAGTGGAGAGTCACCCGTGCTGAGAGATAATGTCAAGCCCAGAGGCAACTGGGAAAGCTCCAACCTCTACGGAGCCCTGGCGATGAGAAAGTTCCTCCTCTCCCCTGCGTTGGCCACCACAAAGCACCCAGGCCTGCCAAATCTAGCCTGGACTTAGGGCAGTCCTCTCCAAGCTGTGAGCTCCCTGCTGCCACTCCACCCCACCACGACTTCACCACACTGCGACTGTCCCAGTCTTTTAAAAAAGCAACTCCATGAAAACCCTATAAGACAGGCAAACCAGTTCCTTCAACAAACAAATTTACAAGGAAAAGAGAGAGAGACGGGAGAGAAGACTTGAGCGGAGACGGGAAAGTCGCACCAACCAATCGCCACGCAGGACGCTAGTTTGGCTCCTGCTTCAAGTCAACAGATTTTACCATACACGTTTATGAGACAATGGGGGAAGATTTGAACACTGCCTGGATGTGTTTTGCTGTTAAGGGATTTTTATTGTTTTTTAGATGGGATGATGTATGGTGGTTTTATTATTTTGTAAAGTCCTATCGTCTAGAGTTGTGTACTGAGGTATTTATGGATGAGATAAATATTGCATCTGGGTTTTGCTTCAAAATAATACAGAAGAAGGGAAAGTGAGTGGGGGAAAGGATAAGGCATGGTCGGCCTGGGTGGGATAGGGGTTACCTGGGATCATTAAACTCTTCTATTTTTATGTATGCTCAAAACTCCCCATAATAAAAATATAAGCATAAAAGACGGCAAATAGATCAGTCTCTCCCCTCAACACCTTCAGCTCCTCTCTTTCTTAGGGTGAAACCCAAATGTCTTCCCATGTGGTCGGGACCTCACCTCCCTCCCCAGGCTTCTCTTGTTCCTTAAACACTCTGCTCCTTCTTGCCTCCGAGCAGCTGCACTACTGTGAACTGCCTGGAACTGTCCCCTTGGCCTAGGACTCTCACTCCCACTCCACCCCCCCTCCACACACACTACTTGTCAACCCCTCTCATCCTCCAGGGCTCAGTTTAGGTGTCACTTCTTAAGAGACCTTCTTCTCTGACAAGCCCCAGACTCAGAAGGGGCCCTATTGAACTCCTCTGTGGCATCCCCTGTTTGTTCTTCCAGAGGCTGATCCCAGCTGGGACTGCAGGTGAACGTGTGTTTAGATCTCTCTCCCCCCAAGACAGACAGCGAGGGCTTGCCTCCCCCAGGTCTCAGACAGTGAGACCCCACAAGTTCTAGCCTGCAGGCGAGCTACTTCAGATCCCATGCCCAGCCTGGCCCTTCAAGCTGGGGTCTGGAGCCTGACCAAGGGAGGTCAGAAAAACAGGCAGAAGGCGAGCCAGGGCTGTCTCAGAACCAGAGGTGGGTTTTCCACCTGCCTACCCCTCATCCAGTCACAAATGTGAAAGCAGCTCAGAAAGTTTATCTTCCAGAACATAGAATCATCATTCCCACAGCCTTCCCCTCCCTCACGCATGTCTCTCTCAGTCCCAGCATCCTTGCTGGGCCCACCCAATCCCACCTTCCCAGGACCCAAGCATCTCCCTGTCCCAGACTCAGCCCACACTCCCAGCCCCAGCCTGGCTCCAAGCTCAAGGGATGGGAAGACATGACTTTGAACAGGCACCTTGGGGGTGAGGACCACAGCAGAGCCCCCACTGATGCTGAGGATTGGCACATGGGTCTGGGAGGAGATGAAGTCCAGGATCTGGGCCACGGCCTCGGTGCCCACGTTGTCCTCAAAGACGATGCCATGGACCCGGGCAGCCCCCAGGAGCCCGCAGATCTGGGTGAGGAGACTGCTGGGGTTCGTGTTGTTGACGCCCACGGTCAGCGGCTGGATCTCCAGGGGTAAGTCCAGGAAGCTCTGGGGGGTGAGGCGGGTACGGGCCTGGGCCTGCGGGGACCCCGAGCTGCCAAACACCACGGCCACCGTCACAGTCTGCTCTCCCTGCCCAGGGCCCAGCCCTGCCCAGGCCCCGAGGAGTGAGGTAAGCAGCAGGGCTGGGCCCAGGGCCACCCCCATGTCCACTGGAGAGTCCTGCGGAGAGAGCAGGGTAGGCACAGGCAGGGAGGCGGAGGCGTGGAGAAAAAACAAGAAGGACAGAGAGGAGGCGAAAGCCAGAGTCAGAGGGACAGACATCCAGAGGACGAAAGAGAAGAGGGAGGAGCCTCCCTCCACATAGAGAGGAGGACAGACACAGACAGACACAGAGAAAGAGGCAGAGAGGTTAGCTGAGGGTCCATGTGCAGCCTGGAGACTGGGGTCTGGGCAGAACGTGGCCTGGACAGGTATTCATGACTTCCCTTCTGCTGTTGGGGTCTGCCCCCAGTGAGGTACACATCAAATGCTAATCTGGTACCAAGTGCATGGGTTTGAGTCAAGGAGACCTGAGTTCAAGTTCAGTTCTGCCACTCACTGACTGTGTGATCTTGGGGAAGTTGCTTGGCCTCTCTGAGCCATGATTTCTTGCCGGCAATAATCACAGGACTACTTCACAGCAGTGAGAGGGCTACCCACTGTTATCAGCATCCTTATTTTCTAGGTGACAGCTCCATATTGAAACACACACACACACACACACATTCTGCATCCTAAGTTGAATCTAACATCCCTGAGGACCCTGCTCTGTGTAACCCTGCCTGGCACAAAGCCCCCTCCTCCTGGGCTCCAGACATCCCTACCCTTCCTTCCGTGGCCTCAATTAGTAGCAGCTCCTCCGCAGCAGGAGTGTGACCCCACTCAGTTTTTCAGGGCTTGGGGTCACCAGCAATCCCCATGGTATCTCACATGTGAGTTGCCTCCCTGGGCCGTCGCTGGTGTGAGGGGTTTTTTAAACCTACCCCAAGGGCCTGATGTGTGTCCTCATGAAACAAGCATCACTGCTTTGGGTTAGGACCAACAGCCATACTGGTGAGTGGTGCCCAGCGAGGCAGCTCTCCCTCCCAGCTGGCTGTCAGCCACAGCTTTGCCACCCTTTCCATTTCCATCACTTCCCCGATGAAACTTCTGAACGGGAGAGGGCCAAAGGGTGACCGGGCTGGGCCAGGCTTCATTTCAGAATGAGGAGACAGGATTTTTGGCAGGGGAGGGAATACTGTACTTGCTTTTGTGCCCTTGAAATCTCCCCCTGTGTAGGGTTTCCCAGTACACTGAGAATGTCAGCCCAGAGGGACTTCCCTTGTGGTCCAGTAGCTAAGATTCTACGCTCCCAAAGCAGGGGACCAGTTCGATCCCTGGTCGGGGAACTAGATCCCACATGCCACGACTAGGAGTTCGCATGCAGCAACTAAAGATCCTGAATGCTGCAACAAAGATCAAAGACCCCAAGTGTCACAACTAAGACCCAGCACAGCCGAATAAATAAATAAAATGAATGTCAGTGTGATTCTAGGGTAGGGACATAAGCCCACCGTGTTCACTGCTACCTTCAATCAGAGGTTTCTAACCACACCAGCAAAGGACACTGTCACGCTCCTTTCTCCTCCTGCAAGCTCTCTGTGCTCAGCTGCCCATCCCTGGGAAGCCTGAAGCCTCCCCTACTTCTGCCTCCCAGCTCTGAGTTCCGGGCCTGTGCTGTCAAATATAGCAGGCACCAGTCATGTGCAATTATCAGGCCCTTAAATGAGGCTCATCCCCATGGAGGTATGCCGTAGGTGTAAAATACACACGGGATAGCAAAAACTCCTTATTATAAAAAGAAAATATCTCATTAATATCTTTATATTGATCACACGTTGAAGGAATATTTTAGATACATTGATT
Source organism: Ovis canadensis (assembly GCF_042477335.2). Taxonomy (NCBI): domain Eukaryota; kingdom Metazoa; phylum Chordata; class Mammalia; order Artiodactyla; family Bovidae; genus Ovis; species Ovis canadensis. Next base: position 64,578,986 of record NC_091255.1, on the reverse strand, counting down.
CAGACACAATATAGTGTTAGAATTCATTTCACTTCTTTTTCCTTTTTTCTAATGTGCCTACATGTGGCTCTCATTTTGGTTCTTTCCAGCCACGTGACTGTAGATGAAGGACCCAGGTCCTCCCTCTGCTCCGAAGGGGCAGCGCCCCCAGAGACTCTCTCAGATGGGAAGGTGTCCTCCAGGGCTGGAACTGGCGAGGAGAGGAAGCTGGGGCAGGTCTTGCCTCCCCCAGGAGTGACCACACAATGCCTGTGCATGGAGGGAGCCCGGTCAAGGCAGTCCCCAAGCTTCAAAGAGCAATGGGAAAGGCTTCCTAGTTGGCACAGTGGTCAAGAATGTGCCTGCCAGTGCAGGAGACACAAGAGACATGGGTTTGATCTCTGGGTCAGGAAGATCCCCTGGAGGAGGAAATGACAACTCACTCCAGTATTCTTGCCTAGAGAATCCCATGGCCAGAGGAGCCCAGTGGGCTACAGTCCATGGGGTCTCAAAGAGCCAGACAGAACTGAGCAACTGAGCTCACGTGCATGGCTGATTCCCTTCGGAGTACAGCAGAAACTAACACAACATTGTAAAGCAATTATCTCCTAATTAAAAATAAATTTAAGAAACTTTTTTTTTAAAAAGAGCAATGGGCAGATTCCAAGAGTCTCAGGCTCCACAGTCTCACCACCACAGAGCATCCAGCCTCCCCAGCAAGTCAGGAAGGTCAGACCTGAGCCCCAGCCCGACCCCATCTCCCACGTGTCTCCCCCTGGCCTCCCACCTCTCCACCTCCCATCCAGCCACACCCTACCTGCCCCCCTGGCCAAAAAAAAAGTCCTCTGGCCGCTGCACCCCTCCTCAGACAGCACAGCTGCTCCCTGGTGCCCACACATGAAGCCTGGACACCCTGGTCCCACGGACAGAGCCCAACACACCCTGACCAGCCTCCCCTCCGTGGGCCTCCTCCTCCCTTCAGTCTGGGGGCAGCCCCCAGTGCCCTCACTTCCAGGCTTGCTCCCTCGGGCTGCAATGGCCTCTTCCCTTTGCCTCTCTCGTCTACAGGACAAACTCCAGAACTTTCAGAGCCCCAGGTAAATTCCTCTTCCTCAGAGCCCCTGCCTCAGTACCTCGCAGCTGCGGACGCACAGGTGGGGACACAGAGAGTCTGGGTCTGGTCCCAAGCCGCTGCCCTTCCTCACCACCACCTCCAGTTGGGGAGCTCCGGCTATGATTCTGGGACGGCTCCTGTCACGACGCCCTGTAGCAGCAACGTGCCCACTTCAGGATGCCCCCACCTCGGGCCCTGGACTGTTGCCTTCCAGACCTCTGCCCACCCACTTGCGGGTCCACACCTTTCGCAAAGGGGCTGTTAATATTTAATGAACACTCGGACCCCCCACAAACGCCGGGGGAGGGAGGCAATGGTCGGTCTTCTGAGACACTCAGCATCACCTTGAACGGCGGGAACACCTCCGCCTGCTTAGAGCTCTTCTCTCTCTTCCTCTGCTCCCCCAATCCCAGGCAGGCTCCCCGTACACAGACGTGCACACACTCTGCCACGCCAGATATCTGAGGGCCGTCCCCACCCCAGGCCGGGAGCCTGGGTCCCCGGAGTCAGCCCCACCCACCAACCGCTCCGCTTCCCGGAGGAGCCTAGGGACCCCAGCTGCGCGGCCCGTCTGGATTCGCGCCCACCGGGTGAGCGACCTCGGCTCTGCCGTCGGGTTTCCCTGCCTCCCTTCTGCCGAGTGCCAGAGGAGAACCCGGACGCCAGGGGAGAAGACCACCCCTCCCCCTTGCCCCCACTGTCGCGGACACCGAGGTCTCCCTCCTGCAAGACTAACTCCCCCCACCCCCTACCCTCGCCGCTGATTCCACTCGGACCCCCAGGGGAATCTCTTACACTCGGGCTGTGAAGTTCGGGGTATTTTTAGGCCAGCGATAAATAATTCATAGGGAACGTGGCATCAGGCTCCCCCCGCGGGAGAAAGGGGCGCGAGCGGCGAGAGCCACCGTCACCCGCGGCTCAAGGACACTTGCGATGCGGCGGCGGCGGCTCCGGACGCCGGGACCCGCGCCACGCCTCCTGGCGGCCAAACTGGGCACCACGCACCCCGCGCCCCCCGCCTCGCCGCTGCCCTCTGCGGACCTCCCCGGCTCCTAGGTCCTCATCCCAGCTGGCCCCAAGCTGGATCGTGCCCCAAGCCCCGCGGGTGGGGAGCGCCGAGCTCACCTGGCAAGTGGGGCCAGGCGAGCAGGTGTGGGCGCCGTACCAGCTCAATCCTGCCCTAGGGCAGATTCGGGAGTCAGGTTCCAGGTCTACTCGGCCCCTTTCACGTTAGTACTCGAATTCCTCATACCGCGTTTAGGAACAGTTTGGAAGCTGACTGGCGCAGCCAGAAACTAGACGGGCTCTGAGACACAGCAGGCCATCCCCACCCCGCAAATTCCCTTCCTCAATTTCGGGGATGAAGCCAGGGCGGTGCGCTTTGGAGGGCTGGGGACCAAGCCCGAAGTCCCTCCGGGGGAGCAGGGCTAGGACCACTAGGGTGAGCGTCAGGGCCCGGCAGGAATTCCCCCTTCGCTCACCCGGCAGGACCTTTCCATAGCTCGTGGGATGCACCCTTGGGGATGGTCTGGCCGCTGGGTGACTTTACCTTCTCATGGCCCTGGCCCTGCCCTCCTAGGCCTAGGCGTGAACCACTTTCTGCAGCAGGAGGCTTGCGGCTCCCCTTCCCCGCCGTCGGGGATCCTGGTCGAAGCCCGGGGAAATCAGAGTAACGCGCTGGTGCGACCGCCAAGGCCTAGCGGCACGGGGGCGCACGTGGGGTGGAGGGCTCTCGCCTCTCCCAAGTCTTCTTAGCCCACCCTTCGTCTCCCAGCCTCGAGCCTGACTGGGTCCGCCAGGCGCGGGGCCAGCGTTTGGGGAGATCCCACCACCCCGTAAAGCCCACGCTGGTTCCCTGAGGTCAGAGGAGGGAGGTTGCACCGAAGGAAAAGCTGGAAGGGGAGGACCTGGCGGGGGGCCGGGGGTGGTGACGGGGCGGGAATGCGAGGGCAGATCCTCGGCCGACCTCCCAGGAGCAGGCGGCCGGCTGCTGGAGCCACCGACAGCCCCTTTGGTCCTCTTTGCTCCGCGCCCTCTCCAGCCCCCTTCGCTCTGGCTCAGCTCAGCCACAGCTCCAGCTCCCCAAGCCCCGCCCGGCTTCCCGCAGCAACAGTTGCGGGGCTCCTAGCCCCGACTCCTGCGTCCCCGCACCGCCCCCTCCCCAGCGGTGCCGCGGCGCCTGGCGAAAACGGGGGCCGGAGTGCTCGGTGACCCGGGAGACGAACGTCTTGGGCGCCTCTTCCGCGTCCTTCCCTCGCGTCCGCCGCGCGCGCCTGGCCCCTCAGCCTCTCTCCCACACCTCGTCCCCGCCCGCCTGAGTCTGAACCCCCAGGCCGGGTGCCCCAGGTCCCGGACCCCCAGCTCCACCCCCCTCGGGCTCCGAACGCCCGCCAGACTCTCCCCGGTGCCCCGCGTCTGTCCCCGCCGTCCTTCCCCGCGAGGCGCCGGAGCCCAGCCCCGAGTTGGCGGCGAAGTTGGCGCCCCCCGCTCGCCGCCCACCACTCACCGGGGGGAAGGGGCGCTGAGCCCGCGCCCAGAGCCCGCGCCGGCCGCCTCCCGCGCGGTGCGAGTCCCGGCGACTCCGCTCCGCGCGCTGGCGCGCTCTGTCCTAGCTTGGCGGGCGCCTGGGCAGGGGCGCCTGCGGGGCCGGTGCCCGTGGCGCTGCCTGCCGGGCTGGGGCCGGGCCCGCCCCCGCCCCCCGCGCCCCTCCGGTGGCCCACTCGGCGCCGGGTTCCGTCCCGGGCTGGGCGGCGCGCCGCGCCTCCGGCTCCCAGGGCTCACCAGCCGGCTGTGTCGGAGCACTGGCCGCCGCCGCCGCCGCCGCCCGCGCGGGCCCGCCCCACCGGGGCCCGCCGCCTCCGCCCCGCCCCGGCCGGCCCACCCCGCCGGCGTGTCCCTTCTCCCCGTGTCCCCAGACCCCACGGACTCGGAGAAAACAGGCCGCCCGCAGCCCTGGGTTCGAGCCCCAGGCTCACTAGGTGTGTGACCTTGGGCCGGTTAATTTCGAGGATTCAACCCCAGTCTGTAAAGTGAGGCTGGCAGCTTGGGGGGCTGGTAAAAAGATGATGAACACGCTAGGGACACCGGGGTGCTATTTTTCAAAGACCTGTCTATCCAGCTGGAAAGCAACAAGGCGGGGAGGCGTTGGGAATGAGAGAGGGGGGACCCGGGCCAGTCCGAGGGGCCACAGGGACACGCAGGCAAAGCGGCCCCCCCGGCGCCCTGGCTCCCACTTTTTGTCTTGCACTTGGTTGTGCTGGAGACAAACCAGGACGGGGACCCGACAGGAGGGCGAGCAGAGCAGGCAGGCTGGGGTCACAGAGTGCCTGCAGGGCGGGCAGAAGGCAGGCCGACCACAGCAGAAGGGCCAAGCTGGGAAGACTGGTGGGCGCCAGGCGGGGCTGCCAAAACCCCCCACCGGCCCCCCTGGGGGCAGGGAGCTGGCTCTGCAGCGCCACCTGGCGACTGGAGAGACGCTGCGGCCGGAAGGTGACCCTGGGCCTCGAAAGAAGTCGCGCACTCGAACCAGTGACCCTAGGTGGCAGGTGCTTTATTTCCAGCATATTCCTGACCTGGGGACCTTCCACAGTCCAGCAGGAGAGAGACAGGAGGGAGGGAGGTCAGCTTGTGTCTGCCTCCATCCCTAAATAAGGTTATCTCCTTGCTGAAAGGTACCCACACTGGCAGGAGTGACCTTCTGGCTCAATAAAGTGCTCCTACACCCCTGGAGAAGAGGCAGCCAGGGCCGTATGCCAGGATGGGCAGACAACGCAGCTGGGGTGCAGAGTCCCACTCAGGCTGACCCCGATGCCTCTCTGCTGCCCAGCGCGCCTCCTCTCTTCTCCAAGCAGGGCTAGGATCTGGGGTCACCCTCCTCTTCTCTCTGCACCAGGCTGGGCTCGGATCTGGGCTCAGTGCCCCAGCAGCTGCAGCATCTCCTGAGGATCCAGCAGCTTCTCTCTGGGCTTCCCCAAGGCCTGGCCCCGGGACACCTCCTCAGCATCCAGTTTCTCCCAGTCCGAGAAAGACACGGGCCAGACCCCTGTGGCAGAGGGAAGATGGCTCAGGGCCTCTACTTGCTCCCTTGCCCCAGTGGGGAACAGCCCCCTTCCGGCCCAGGGACCTCCCCCAGACGCCCCCCTCCCCAACTCCTGGGAGCTCACACGGGGCCCAGACCTCGGCTGTCCAGCAGGGCCTTGATAGCTACAGAGCCCGGCCTGGGGCCAGACGGCAGGTGCCCGGCCCTCAGGTCCTGCAGCAGAATCTGGCCGGTGAGGAAGCTGTCAGTCATGGTGGTGGTGATGACACCCGTGGGTCCCCGCTTCACCCAGCCGCTGCAGTAGAGGCCTGGTGTGGGGTTGACAGAGGGCGAAGGAATGGGGAGTGGCCTGGGCACCCTGGCAAGCCTGAGCCCCAGGACACACATGCCGGGAGGATGGCCCCCAGCACCCGTCAGCGGGGCCCACTCGTCTGCCGCCCCTGCCCTCAGTTCCTCCCCAAACACACCCAGGTGTTCTCACCATGCACCGCCCCCCACCTTACACCTTAGGGTCCCTGCATCTTGGCGCTCCTTGTAGGAGCTGGGTCCTGTCACCTTGCTTCAGCAGGCTCTCAGTAAACACTGACTGAATGAATTAATAACTAGATAGGTATGTGATTTTCTGGGCTTCCCTGGTGGCTCAGACATTAAAGAATCCGCCTGCAATGCAGGAGACCTGGGTTTGATCCCTGGGTTAAGAAGATCCCCTGGAGGAGGGCATGGTAACCCACTCCAGCATTCTTGCCCAGAGAATCCCTGTGGACAGAGGAGCCTGGTGGGCTACAGTCCATGGGGTCACAAGGGTGGGACAGGACTGAGCAACTGAGCATAGCACACATACTTAACCAGGCTGGTAACTTGCAGAGGACAAGGATTAAGCTGCTGCTTAATCTCTAGTCTCAGCCCTGGGCTAGCCCAGAGCCCGATTTAATAACCAGACATACGAGTGGGCATCTCAGCTACACTGGGGACTTCTCGTAGGGCCAGGAGGTGGGTGGGGCTGAGTCACAGGCCTGACTCAGAACAGTTTCTCAATGCATATCACCTGATGAAGGAATGAATGTGAAACAGCCCTGAGAGCCACCAGCCTCCCTGTGCCCCCGCCACGCCCTCTCACCTGGCACATCCACAACCCGGCCCTCCATATTGGGAATGACCCCAAGCTTGGGGTCAAAGGGCACACTGGGGTCGATGGGGCGGCTCTTATACCCAACGCTGCTCAGCACCAGCCCACAGGGGAGGTCCTCCACGTCCCCAGTGGGCACTGCCCGGGTGGCCTCTCCAATGCCCTGTGGGGAAAGTGTGGGAAACACCAGGCTGGGGGGTAGGGAGACTTGAGAACGGGGGTGTCTTTGGGGAACAGGAGACTCACCTCCAGTCTGGTGACTGCCAGGCGGATGCCTGCCACCCGCCACCCATCTGGCGAGGGCAGGACCTGCTGCGGGCTTCGGAAGAAGCGGAGGCCCCAGGCACGGGAGGCTGATGCCCGGCGGGCAGCCTCTTCCACTCCTGGCTTCTCCGTGGCTGTTCGAAGCAGCAGTTCCATCAGCCGCTTCCTTGGGCGAGCAGCCTCTGTCAGCAATGCAGGACATCTCAGGGCAGTGTCTGGGTTCCAGCCCTCTCCGCACATGCCCTCCCCCTAGCCCTCTCTGACCTAGACCATCCCCTCCTAGTGAGCTGGAGAGCCAGGATAGGGCCCCTCACCCTTGATTCTGTCCTGGAGACCCAAGAAATCCACAGGATCCAACATGGGCCGAGTTCCTGGTAACTGAATCATCTCCCGAAGCTCCTTGGGGGTGGGGATGGGGGTGGGGAGCGGGTGAGAGGGTCAGGTCCAGAGTGCTGTCCACTCCTGAGCCCACCCCAGAACCCAGCCCAGGGGAAACACCACTGCCACCTACCACCACGGAAGGCACTGGGCCCCAGGGGGCCTTGCCTGGCTCCCCCTCATCCACCCCGGGCAGCTCTGCCCTGCCACGCCTCCCAAGGGACCCTGGCCCCTGGCCCTCAGACCCCAGCACCTTTATGGTGAAGGCCACTTGTAGGGGTCCACGTCGGCCCACGATCCACACCGTCTTCACCCGACTCTGTCTCAGGGCTCCCAGGGCAGCCTCAGTGATGTCTGTTTTCTGGCACAAAAGGAGGACCTTAAAGTCACTGGAAACTGACAGTGGAGGCGGACTCTCCGTTTGCTGGTGTCCAGAGCCTGGGCGGTGAGAAGGCTGGCAGCCTGAAATGGCAACACTGTCCCCTCTGGTGGCCAGACAGAGCACTGCCGCCAATTCTGCAAATGGTTCCAACTGGCAGCAAACCTGTCCCATCCCTTCATGGCAAACAGATGGGGAAACAATGGAAACAGTGACAGGCTTTATCTTCTTGGGCTCCAAAATCACTGCAGATGGTGACTGCAGTCATGAAATTAAAAGATGCTTGCTCCTTGGAAGAAAAGCTATGATAAACCTAGACAGCATATTAAAAAGCAGAGACATTACTTTGCCAACAAAGGTCCGTCTAGTCAAAGCTATGGTTTTTCCAGTAGTCATATATGGATGTGAGAGTTAGACTATAAAGAAAGCTGAGCGTAGAAGAATTGATGCTTTTGAACTGTGGTGTAGGAGAAGACTCTTGAGAGTCCCTTGGACTACAAGATCAAACCAGTCCATCCTAAAGGAAATCAGTCCTGAATATTCACTGGAAGGACTGATGCTGAAGCTGAAACTCCAATACTTTGGCCACCTGATGTGAAGAACTGACTCCTTGGAAAAGACCCTGATGCTGGGAAAGATTGAAGGCAGGAGGAGAAGGGGACGACAGAGGATGAGATGGTTGGATGGCATCATCAGCTAGATGGACAAGAGTTTGAGCAAGCTCTGGGAGCTGGTGATGGACAGGGAAGCCTGGCGTGCTGCAGTCCATGAGGTCGCAAAGAGTCGGACACAAGTGAGCAACTGAACTGAACTGAGTAGCAAACCAGGCTGACTATCTTCATTCAACAAGTGTTTACCAAGTGTGCAAGGGGCATAGCAGGCAGTGTCAATGGTGAACAAAAGAGACGTGGTGCCGGCCGCACAGAGTTTCTGACCTGGGCGGGGAGAGGCTTATCAAATAATCATTAATAGTGTAACACTGCAGTGGTGACATACTTTGAAACAAAAAGTAGCCGAATCCACCGAAGGAGGGGAGGTAGACCTACTCAGGATGGTCCTGGAAGGTTTCCTGGAGGAAGGAACAACTGAACCAGGAACTAAAAGATGAACACAGGTGAGTTTCCCTGGTGGTTCGGCAATAAAGAATCCGCCTGCTCATGCAGGAGATGTGGGCTCAATTCCTGATCCGGGAAGATCCCACGTGCTCTGGAGCAACTAAGCCCGTGCGCCACAACTACTGAGCCTGCGCTCTAGAGCCCGGGAGCTGCGACCTCTGAAGCCCACACGCCCTACAGCCTGTGCTCTGAGACAAGAGAAGCCGCCACGATGAGACCCTCGCACCACGACCAGAGAGCAGCCCCTGCTCAATGCAGCTGGAGAAACGCCTGCACAGCAACGAAGACCCAACACAGCCAAAAATAAACTAACTGATATTATTTTTAAAAATTAATTAAAGATGAATCCACCTGCAATGTGCGAGGCCTGGGTTTGATCCCTGGGTCTGGAAGATCCCCTGGAGAAGGGAAAGGCTACCCACTCCAGTGTTCTAGCCTAGGAGAATTCCATGGACTATTCAACCGCAATGAGTCAGACATGACTGAGCAACTTTCACTTCCCCTGGAGGAGGGCATGGCAACCCACTCCAGTTATTCTTGCCTGGAGAATCCCAGGGACAGAGCTGCCTAGTGGGCTACAGTCGTTGGGTCGCAAAGGGTCGGACACAATTTAGCGATGTAGCATGCATGCGCACACACAGGAGGTGTGTTGAGAGGGTTGTGAGCAGGGGCAGTGGTGTGTGTACACTGAAAACTTTTCCTTTTAAAAAGCCTACATAGCTACAGAAAGTGATGAGGAAATAGCATGAGATAAAGCTGCCGTTTAGAAGGTCTCTGCCTGGCATGTGGGGAAGCAGGCGCTGAGTTTAGCCTGGAGGGACAAGGCCCAAACCCTGAAGGCAGGGGCCTCCTCTCCTTGGTGTAACCCCCCACTCCCACCCCTGCAGCCCGACCTACCCACTCACCTCCAGGTGGTCGGGTGGGGTCAGCAGGATCCGGGCCACATCCAGAGCCACGTTCCCCTGCCCCAGAATCACAGCGGTGTCACAGCTCAGGTCTGGGGCCAGCTGAGGGGCAGAGGTCGGGATGATGCTCACCCAGCCTGGGCCTCAGTCAGGCTGACCTCAGCCTCATGTCCCATCCCCAGTCATAGCCTCAGGCTCCTCCGTGCTCAGAGCTTCAACCCAGGTCCCGCCCCCACCACCCATCACCCCCTCTTCCCAGAAGCCTCCCTCCTTGGCCAGCCTGATGCCTCACGTCTCATCTCACCGGCCACCTCCCAAGCCTGTGGCTGCCCTTTCCCCCAGCTATGGGAGCCAAGAGCTGGCTGAGGAGTGGGCAGGAAGAGGCCAGGGGAGGGCTCCCAAAACTCACCTCCCGGTTCTCAGGAAGCCCATTGTACCAGCCCACGAAGGCCCGGGCCGAGAACACGCCAGGCAGCTCCTCACCAGGGATATCCAGGGCCTGATGGTCCTCTGCCCCATAGCTCTGAGGACAGACCCAGAGGCCTCAGTGGCAGCTAAGGGACTGGGCAGCCCAGCGCCCAGGCTCCCACTGGCCTCCTTCCAGCTCCTTCTCCATAGCGTTCCCCCAGCCACCACCCCCGCCACCCGCCTGCACTCACCAGCACCACAGCGTGGTAGGCGTCGCGCAGTTCCTGCACGGTCACATCCCTGCCCACCTCCACGTTGCCGTAGAAGGCACAGCGGTCAGAGCGGGCCGTCTGGGTAAAGGTGTTGATGACATTCTGCCAGGCCCAGCGGGGGAGGGGTTAGAGGGTGGGGCAGCGCCAGGGTCCACGGCAATGCCACCCTCACCCCACAGTGTCTGGGGTGTCACTCCCTCCAGAGAGCCTGGGGTCATCCCATGAAGTCCGGGAGCCTCCCTCCTCCCCGCATCTTGACCAAAGTCTCTCAACCCTCGCTCTGAGCTCAGAGATACCCACCTTGACCTCGGGGTGGTCGGGCGCCACGCCAAAGCGCACCAGGCCAAAGGGCACCAGCTGTTTCTCGTAGATATCCACGTGGGCCCGGGAGTGGTGCTGGGGGAGAGGGCAGCAGCTGGTGGGGCCAAGTGTCTTGCGTGCTAAGTCGCTTTAGCTGTGGCTGACTCTTTGCAACCCTGTGGACCGTAGCCCGCCAGGCTCCTCTGTCCACGGGATTCTTCAGGCAAGAATACTGGAGTGGGTTGCCGTTTCCTCCTCCAGGGGATCTTCCCGACCCAAGGATGGAACCCACATCGCCTGCATTTCCTGCATGGGTAGGCCTCCTGGGAAGCCCTGGTGGGGTTGAAGCAGAGGCTAAGTCTGCCCTTCCCAAGGCAAAGCAGGACAGCCCCGCTCAGTGGGCTGAGGACACAGGAGAGAGAAAGGCCCATCTGTCCTCACCTGCTTAGAGAGCCAGACTAGAGGGATGGGCAGACCAGAGCCAGGGCAGCCAAGGCCTGACTTCAAGGACCACCAGCCCACTGAGACGGCGAGACCACTGGCCAGCTGAGAAAGGCGGCAGCTTTCCCTCCACCGGAGCTGTATCAGGAGAGCTTCTCCATCTACTTGGGTCAGGTGTGACACACAGCCCTGTCCTAGAACCCTTTGACACTTCTAGAAATGCCCAGCCTGTGGATGACCTGAGACCCACCCTTGGAAACTTATACCTGTGTGCTGAGTTGCTCAGTCGTGTCCAACTCTTTGCGACCCCATGGACTGTAGCCCACCAGGCTCTTCTGTCCATGGGAATTTTCCAGGCAAGAATACTGGAGTGGGTTGCCATTTCCTCCTCCAGGGGATCTTCCCGACCCAGGGATCGAACCGGTGTTCTCTTATGTCTCCTGCTGTGGCAGGCGGGTTCTTGACCACTAGCACCACCTGGGAAGCTCACTGCCTGTGTCCAAGTCCAGGCCCCCCCACTGCCCATCGTGCCTGCTGACTCTCCCCATCAGTGCCATCCACAGGTGGCACCAGAACCACCTCCCTCCTCGCCACTGACCTCACTGTGCCCTTGAAGAGCTGAAGTTTTGGAGTCAACAGCCACGGGAGCTGACCCAGCGCCACCACTATCTGACTCTGTGCCGCTGGAATGATTCTTAACTTCTCTGGACCAAGGAACATTCCTTCTGGCGTGATGCTCCAGATGCAATGAGCAAGGCCTGCACCCTCAGCCCCAGGCAAGACCCACTGCGAGTGTTCCATCAAAAGCTGGCATTACCGTCACTGCAGTTGTGGTGGCTATGTCTCACCGCCTGGCTCCCGAACCTTCCCTGGCTGCCTGGCCACAGGACAAAGTCCAAACTGCTTAGCCTGGAGGTCAATATCATACACTATGTGCCTTTCCATCTTATCTTTCCTTCTTTCCAGCTTGGAGCCTTCCCTCCAGGTCACAGGGCCCTCTCCAAGGCCACCTCCACAAGACTAAACCCACTGGACCTGTTCACTGGTTCTCTCAGGACCGGACTCCTCTTCCAGGAAGCCCCTCCTTCCTAGCTCTCACATGAGCGCTAAGTCACTTCAGTCGACTCTTTGGGACCCCACCTGTAGCCCGCCAGGCTCCTCTGTTCATGGGATTCTCCAGGCAAGAATACTGGAGTGGGTTGCCATTTCCTCCTCCAGGGGATCTTCCCGACCCGGGGATCAAACCCTCATCTCGTGTCTCCTGCATTGGCAGGCGGATTCTTTACCACTGGGGCCTCGTAGCTCTCCCCCATCCCTCCAATCCCTCTAGCTGTTCTTTCCCAGGTCCTCTTTGCTCTATTTCTTCTCTAACAAGAATATTCTCAGAGGTTCTTCCAATCTGAGGTCCCCTCCCCTTGCCCAGGACACTCCCTGGGGAGGTATCATCATTCCCTCCTATGACCTCAAATTCCCGTGGATTTACTGATGACATTCTACTCTCCTCTGCCCAGCCCTCCTACCAAGCCTGAGACCCCTGAACAGCTCACTGGAGACACCTCACACAGATCCGGATAGAAGCCAGTCCCCTTCCCCCAAACCTCTCTCCCTCTGCTCCCGGGCTTCCTTCCACCCTGAGCCAGAAGCTGGGGCTCCTCTCTGACTCCCCTCGTCCGTGTCCAACCAGACCTCCATCCTCCCCACTGCCACCCCAGCGGCTCCTGCTGCGCTCCTGGCCACCAGCCCTGCCTCCCGCCCTGCAGGCAGAGAGCTCCAGATCGAAATCACGGTGCTTTCAACCCCCGCCCCCTCCCCCCACCCCAGCCTAAAACCCTTTGGTGAAGCCAACCACCTGTGGCAACTGCGCCCCCAGGACAAAGGGAGGCATGCTGTTTTCAAATGTTGATTCCTGGGCCCCAGTCAAGGCTTGATTCAGTAGAAAGGAGGCCCAGAAATGTGCCTTTTCACCAGTCCCCCAGGGGACTCTGATGGAGGGAGGGGGATGGACAGCACTGAGAGAAACTGCCGGAGTCCAGCCTGCTCAGGGGCTTCCAGGCCCCCAGCACCCGGGCCCACGCAAATCCTCCAGCCTCTGCTCTCGCCGTCCCACCTCCTGAACTCACCCACCCCCAAACCTGCATTCCCTTCCCCTGGGTGTCTGTCAGGTAGTTATCTATGCCCCGGCCTCTCTGGGCTCCCCCCTCCAAACCCCTCCTTCTGTCCTTTAGACATCGATCAAGGACATCACCCCCTCTGGCTGGGTAAGGTGTCCCTCCTGCACACAGCGCCCCCTCGCCCATCAGAATCCTAGACTATCACGTAAACCCTCTTCTCCTCTACTCCGCAACCCCCCACATAAGCTGTCAGGTCCTTGAGCGTGGCAACCGTGTCTGTCCTGCTCATGCCCATGTTCCCAGGGCCAAGCCGTGCCTGGATCATGTCAGCGTCCAGTGCTTGATAACTGAACGGCCCAGCGTGGACCTTAAGGGCAGGCTCTGCCATCGGACAGTCCATGCTCAGAACCCAGGCCTTCCCTGCTCAGCGGTGGGGCCTTGGGCAGCCTCGCTCGGCCTCAGCATTCTCACCTCTGAAGCAAGAGTCATGCCACCTGCTTCACAAGTTGTCTTGAGGCTGTGAGGACATGCTGTGTAGACAGTGCCTGACTCAGCTTAGTGTCACTGTCTCAAACATGCCTCGTGTTCCTGTCGCAGGACCATAGCTGGTAGTCTGAAGCTCCCAGTGGGCAGGGACCAGCTTGTAACTGGCCCCAGTGCCCACCCCCAGTACCTCCCATGGGGAAAGTAGGCACAGGGCAGAGCCTTTTTTCACACTAGGGGCACTGAGGATACTGCCTGGAAGGCCCCCTCTCCCCAGATTTCAGGCTCTGCTCACACAGCTCCCCTTACACAAGCTGTGGAAGATCCCTGGTCTCCCTCCCAGTGCCCAGGTCTGTCGTAACACATGGAAACTGACCTGTAATGAAGCCCCACATGTGGGAGACCCTCTCCAGAGCCTGGGAGCCTCCTTCAGTGCAACTCAGATACACCTCTCCAGGAAGCACTTTCCTACTGACCCCCACCTAACCAGGCTCTTACAGGTCACTTCACTGTGATTAGCTCTTTTATCTGTGCTGCTTGGAAGGTGAGCTTAGGTCACTTTTTAGCAGGGGGACCAACTCATCCTGGCCTCCCCAAGACCCTCCCAGCTTTAAGATTGAAAGCCTCACACCCTAGACAAACTGGGAAGGTTGACCACCCTACTTTTTGAGTAGAGTGTGTAATTAATATAGTCATCCTTTCTCTTGTCTCTCCACAGCAAGGTCATTGTCCTATGTCTCAGTCAGCTGAACTCGCACGCACCCCTCTCCATCCCCGACTTCCGCCCCACCAAGGCCTGCCGATGTTTCAAGGGTAACCAGCAACCTTGGGGCCCTGCCCGCCAAGGCTAGTACTATAAACCTTGAGACTCTGGCCATGGGGTGGGGGGGAAGGGGTGGGATGGGGAGTGGAGAGCAGGCTAAAAAAACAGCATGGCATGGGGAGGGCTGGAACTATTGGCAAGGAGAGTGCAATGAGGCGCCTAAAGTTACAAAGGGCCTTGAGAAGAAGGGGTGGCCTCAAGAGGCAGGACATTGGGAACAGAGAGGAGAGAGAGGAGAAAGAAGGGAAGATGAGGGGCAGGAAAAAGATATCCTGCAGGTCTGGAGTAAGCTCCTTGGACTACTTGGCCAGGAAAGCATAGCCAACTGTCTGCCACGAACCACCACCCAAGAGGCAAACACACTCTCTCCGAGCTGAGGACCTAGAATGGGAGCCCCAGGTTACAAAGCATGTATGAAGTGTCCTGTCCAGATGGGCTGGGAGCCTCTTCCCCATCAGGAATCCAGGAGTGCTTTTAAAACCCAAAGGAGTGGGGCTTGCACTTAGGATTGGAGCAGCGGGTGAATCTTGGGAAAAGGAACCAGGGGGAAGTGGCTTACCTTTAGCAGGTGCTGGGCCGTGTAAAAGCCAGCTGGGCCACTGCCGACCACACAGATCTGGGGGGTCTGCTCCTGTGTGGAGAAGTGCTGGCCGAAGTCTAGGGTGGGGGGATGGGGGCGGAAGGTCAGAACAAGACTCCCTCACCTGTGCCAAATCCCAACTTAAATGTCAAAGAGAAGACGGAGTTTTCCAGGCTTCACCCTCATATGCATCCTCCTTCTCTTTTTCCTCGAAGCTTTGACATTTGCCAGGGTCCCTTATTCCATCTGAATCCCCAAAGGTTGTGGGTCCATCCAGAGCCCCATCTCACCCACATCCAGAGCCCGCTTTAGAGGGCCTACTCAACACTCCCCATCACCCCTGAAGTGGTGCTCTGGACTGCTCAGCACTGCTTAATTTTTCTTACTGGGTTTTCCCGACCCACTCAGCTAGAATACCACATCTTCCAACAGACCCAGTATCACCCAATCTCGTCCCTGTGGATCTCCCCACAATGCCCCGTTTTACCTCTTCTAACTCCTCTCCTTCCACAGAGCCCTCTATCACCCATATAGACTCCGGCTTCAGACTTCCCTCCTGCCCCACAGACCTCCTTATCCCCCTCATTCACTCCTTCTCATGCCTGTGGACATCATTGTCTCCCCTTCGCACCTTTGTTGACCCCTGTCTCACCCCAGCAGCCTCACACCTTGGCGCACAGGCTGTCATCTTCCCCTGGACACCGCCCCCACTCCGTCTACATGAGTGCACCCCTCCAGTCTCAGCACTGGTCCCCTCCCTCTCCCCTCTCCAGCCCTGCCCCGGCTCGGCTCCCACTTCTCACGGGATCGTTCGCAGGCCTTCCCGAACTCCCACCCAGCCCTAGAGGGGCTCTGCTCCTACTCTGGATGCTCCTGGAAGGAGGCAGCCGAGTCCGAGTCCAAGACGACCAGGGCCACCAGCGCCAAGAGCGCGGAGCCATGCCTGGGAAGAGGAACCAGCCCGGGGGCCAAACTCTGCCGGCTGCCCCGCACTCCCGCGCCGGGCCCGGACCCGCCCCGGCCCTTCCCTGGCCCCGCCCCGCCCTTCCTCTGGCCCCGCCCACAGGTTCGACCCCGCCCCCAAGCCCGCCTCCAATGCTTCAGGACCGAAAGGCCTGGTGGCTCTATCCCCACAGCCCCACAGGGAAAGGCCCGCCCCCGCAACCCACCCCCTTCCTCTGAAGGCTCACCCCCCAGGACTTCCGGGCAGTAAGTGACGCAATAAACTTCTCCCCCGTCTTCACCTTTTCTCCAATTATCTGGAGCCTAGACTTGGAGGAGAGCAAATCCCCATTGCTGTTTCAACCCTCCTGAAAGATCGAGCCAATTAGAAAGGAGCTTAGTTTACTTACCTGCTTCCTCTAAAGGCTCTCGTCGCTCGCTGATGACTCAAGGCGCCGTTTCCCCTTTGAGAGCCTATCCCGGCTCGTTTCGGTCCTAGCCAATCACAAGCCGGTTCAAGCGCACCTCCCCTCCCATTGGGTAATAAGGATGAAGTCCGGAAGTCTGGGAAAAGGGTTTTCCCGCGGCACTTTCTCCGGCGCGTGGTACCTGGTCCGACTCCTCGGTGATCTTGTTGCGTAACCGTCCTCCCCTTTACAAAGATGAGGGACCAGCAGGAGAGTCTTGCCCTCTGTACCAAGGACAGAGCCAGGTTTCCCACCCTCGTCCAACAAGCTGGGATAGACGGAGGCGAATTTTGCACTGGCCCCGAGTGCAGAATTTAAGAGGGCGCCAAAACCCTCAGAAATCGAGGTAATAATATTGTAATGCAGTGTTTTAAAAGATGAAAATTAAGGCAAAAAACTCATAATGAACAAGATGTATTTTTAAATACAGCCCTAGTGACATCTGACCCAATACTTTTGATGCCACCTTTTCCCACCCCCTGCCCCTAGGGCCCTCCTGTCAGGCACATCCTTGAAGAAGCCTTCCCTGACCCGTAGTCTCCCAAGCCCGGTTAGCGCCCGTTTTTATCCCCTTAACACTCCAGCTCCTCATTACTTATTAAACTGCTTTATCATTCTTATCTTTTTATTTGACGTTGTCAGCTGAAAGAATAATGCACAATGTACACGTTGTGAGTTCAGTTTTATTCTGGCACCTTCCTGAGGACTGTTGCCCAGGAAGCCAGCCTCTCAGATTCCTCGGAGACACTGCTTCAGAGAGGTAAGGGAGGAGCCAAGATATTTATAAACTTTTTTTTTCCCGCTGGAAATAACATATAATCAAGCAAAAAAGATTACTGTTAACCACAAAGAACACACATCTTGAGTTAATGATTTTAGTGCTTTTCCATGTATGGGAAGATGCAAGAATCTGGGGTCACTGGAATTTTTCGTTAGCTATATAACTTAACTATCTAGGGGCCAGTATATCATATTTACCATTTTCTGACAATAAAGTTGAGAAAGACAGTCATCGTTTATGTCCTAGCTAGACAGCAATATGCTAAAATGTGACCTACCTCCTTGTCTGCTTTTTTGCTTCATTGTTTAAATCCTTTCTCACTTGATGTGATCATACGAGAAAGAACAAGTACATACATTATTTACCCAAAGTGCTGTTAGGGAAGCCCAGCAAAGAGAACACAAGGGAAAAGTAGACTCCTCACTTCCACTTTGTCTCTGATAACCTTGATACGGGATATAATCTCACATCCAGTTTACCCTCTGAAATTTCTTGACTTGTAATTTTTTTTTAACATCTTTAACTGCCCTTTTCTAAACAACAGGTCTCATCTAGGGTACTACAGCAATTTTCCTTTCTCAGTGCTTCCAGAATAGACTATCTAAGACTCATTTGGTTGTGGTGCTTTAAATCATAATTGCTCCTCAACTTCCACAGGGGCTGCGTGCCTCACTTGAGGTCTCCTGGTGGGTGGTAGGATCTGGATCTTGTTTGCTGTTTGAATTCCATACTACACAGTAGATTCCTGGGTTAACTCAAATTGTACATCATAAATATTCTGTGTAGATAGGCTGTTACTGGAGAAGGCAATGGCACCCCACTCCAGTACTCTTGCCTGGAAAATCCCATGGATGGAGGAGCCTGGTAGGCTGCAGTCCATGGGGTCGCTAAGAATCGGACACAACTGAGCGACTTCACTTTCACTTTTCACTTTCATGCATTGGAGAAGGAAATGGCAACCCCCTCCAGTATTCTTGTCTGGAGAATCCCAGGGACAGCAGAGCCTGGTGGGCTGCCATCTATGGGGTCGAACAGAGTCGGACACGACTGAAGCGACTTAGCAGTAGCAGCAGCAGCAGCAGTATGTCCAAAGCACAGGGCTTCCCAGGTGGATCAGTGGTACAGAATCCACCTGCCAGTGCAGGAGACATGGGTTCAAACCCTGGGTCAGGAAGATCTGCTGGAGCAGGAAAAGGCAACCCATGTCAGTATTCTTGCCTGGGCGATCCCATGGACAGTGGAGCCTGGAGGGCTGCAGTCCATGGGGTCCCAACAGAGGCAGACATGACTTAGGGACTAAAACAGCAACATACAAAGCACACAACACTTCCTGTTTTTCCGCATGGTGAATTCCCCTTGGGAACATTGTTGCTGAGTGACTGCGGTAGCTAATAGCTTGATCCTTGTAGAACTGGAATGGCAGACTTTTTTTCTTTCTCTTTACAAAGTATGATGAACAGAAAACTGCACAAACCGTAAGTGTACTGGTTGATGAATCATCACAAGATGTAACCATGACTTAGATTACGAAATAGAACTTGGCCAGCACTTACAGGAGCTCCTTTTGCCCCTTCTAGACACTTCCCTTCCCTTCCACTTACTTCCCTTCCCTTCCACTTACTTCCCTTCACTGAGAAGTAAATACTGCTCTGATTTCTAATAAAGTGAAGTCACTTAGTCGTGTCCGACTCTTTGCGACCCCATGGACTGTAGCCTACCAGGCTTCTCCATCCCTGGGATTCTCCAAGCAGGAATAGTGGAGTGGGTTGCCATTTCCTTCTCCAGGAGATCTTCCCAACCCCGGGATTGAACCTGGGTCTTCCGTATTGCAGGCAGACGCTTTACCGTCTGAGCCACCAGGGAAGGATTTCTAATAAGCCATTGTGTTTTGTACTCCTCCTATCAGTCCAGGAATAGGCAAGCTATAGTTTGTAGCACAAATTCCTCTTACCACCTGTCTTTGTATAACCCACAAGTTCATGACTTACATTCTTAAGTGGTTTTTCTAAAATTAGAGAATAATATTCTGTGACATGTGAAAATTACATAAAATTAAAAAAAAAAAAAGAATTTAGGGACTTCCCTGGCAGTCCAGTGATTAGGACTCAGTGCAAAGACTGCCAGGACCTATGTTTGATACCTGGTCGGGGAGCTAAGATCCCACAAGTCTCACAGCATGGCAAAAAACACAGAACACAGTGATGTTCGTTTCTTTACATATTGCCTCTGGCTGTTTTTGCACTTTGATGGCACAGTTGAATAGTTGTGACAGAAACCATATCATCCACAAAGCCCCAAATATTTACCATCTAACATTTTACCAAAAAGGTTTCTCGATTCCTGCACTAGACAGTAAGCTCCAGGAGACTGGGGCCCAATCACACTCTTATCCCCAGAGCTGACACACTGCCAGGCACATAATGGATGTACATGTCTTAACATTCCATTTATTATCCTCTCACATGGGAGGAAGAGAAGGAGATTCAGGAGAGACACCATAGAAAGCCCTAGAGTGCTCCCTGCCCACAGGTGGTATCTCTGGTGGTTAAGAGCAGGAATTCTGGAGTTTGACACACCAGGTTTGAATCTTTCTTCCTCCACATACAAGCTATATGACGTTGATAAGTTTAATCTCTCTAAGGCTTATCTTCACAATATGAGGGGGAAATAGTACCGATTTCCTGTAAAGATTAAAGTTAGATAGCATAAGGACTTCTCTGGTGGTCCAGTGGCTAAGACTCCGAGCTCCCAATGCAGGGGCCAGGGTTTGATCCCTGGTCAGGGAACTAGATCCCATATGCTGCAACTAAGACCCGGCAAAGTCTAATAAATAATTTTTAAGTTAAGATAGTATAGGTTAAAAATGTGCCATAAGTTCTGAATTGATGTTAGCTAACATCATCATAAATATTATCCCCTCCAGAATGTCTCTGTAAATTAGACGTTAGGTCTCTGCAGAGCTCTTAAAGGGCTTCATTCACTCCTGTCACCTCCCCTCATTTCTCAAGGCCCAGTCAATCCCAGTCACAATCCCAGAGTAACAGAAAATCAAGCCTCAAAGTGATAGAGTGTTCTTGGGGGCCTGCTGGGTAGCCAGGTCTGGTACCAGGGCCTCCAACTTCGGCCCATTCCCCACTCAGGCCCAGATCAGTAATAGTGAGTCACTGGTTATATTAGGTTGGTTTTAATCATTAGCCAGGAGTGTGCAAGGGGGCCTTTTCTGATGTTGCACTTTTCATGTGGAGAATTAGCAGTTTGATTAATCACATTCCCAGACCTTAAGGCCATTTCTGAGTTGCCAATGCATTTCAAAAGAGCATCAATAACATACAGCAGAGCAGGAGGTGGGGGAGGCTGCCAAGCCTGGCTCCTTCCAAGAGGGCTGCTTGGATCCGAAACTGCTCTATCAGTCAGCCTCCCAGCAGGAACCAGATGGTGTGCTCAGAGGGGCTGATTGAAGAGAGTTTAATGAAGGAACTTTGTGCAGAGGTGTGGCAGGATGAAGGATGTGGTGAAGTGCCCCCCAGCGTGGCTGGGGCGGGGGATGATCAACAGCTGGAAGCCACTTTCACCCTAGGCCCTGAAGGAGCTGTTCCAGAAGTAGCAAGAGCTGCAGCAGGAGGAGGGGGCACTGGCCAGGAGCTGTGGGCTTCCAGAGAGAAGGGCAGGGCAGAGGAGAGGGGAACGGACCTGGCCAGGCAAGTGGGAGCTACTCAGCAGAGCCGCCTGAGGCCACACCAGAGACGGGTGCTCTCACGGGACCAGGCTCAGAGAACACCTTCGCCTGCCCCTCTCCCCTCCACCCACCCACGTGCTGGCATTCAGCCTCCCCTTGATCAGGGTCAGCATGCCCTTCACCTTGTCCAAGGACTTCACTGAAAACCAAGGCGATCATGCACTCAGGAGAGACTTGCGTGTCCTCAACCAGAGAGGGTTTTTGCCGCTCACCCCCCAACCAGGAGACATTTGGCAATGACTGGAGACGTTTTTGATTGTCACAACTTGGCAACCTAGTGGATAGAAGCTAGAGAGGTGACTAAACATCCTACAATGCACAACAGAGGCCCCCCAATGACAAAGAATTATCTGGCCAAAACGTCACAGTGCCAAAATGAGAAACCCTGTTTTAAACTAACTGCTCTGGCCTTGTGTCAGAGGTCCAGCCTCCTTTTCTGACCCTCCCTCAGCCTCCAGCCGGGCCCTGCCTCCCACTTTCTCATCCAGCCTCCAGGCAGCGCTGCTCCCAGCTCTCTATCCAGGCCGTCGGCTTTGGGCTGGATCTCAGTGGCGTCCCCAGTACCCAGCCTCTTCCTCAGCTGGCACGGGTCACTCCCTTACATCTCCGCCTCACTCCCAGGCTGCAGACATTCCTTTCACAGCTAAGCGTGGCCCTTGACTCCTGGCTCTTGTGTCTGAATCCCCATCCTTCTCCCCCTCCTTCCTCCCCTCTCCAAGGCCATCTGACCTCCAGTGCCTGTTCCCATAACCCCTCTCCAGCCTCAGCTACCCTCCCAGTCATTTTCTCCCTCTCCCAATTGAGAATTCTTCTACCCCATGGGAACATCACAAGCAAAGCCGACTTGGAGAGCTAGCCAAGGTCCTGCTCAAAGCTACTTACCCCCTTGCTACCCTCATCTGCCCTGAACCCTTCCCCACAAAACACACACTTTGAGCTCACAGATGCTGTGGGTCTCAGGAGCTGCTGAGCCCAGGGTCTTGCACAGGCTTCCTGGCTGAGATCCTAGGAAAGTCTGCCGAAGGTAACCTCTCCCTGCGGTCCCTGGGGAGAGGGCTCCTTCGGGGCTGGAACCTCAAACAGCACAGGAAGGAGCAGTGGCCAAGTTCAGAGCTCCCGGGCACCAGGGAGGCCCTCGCCAGGGGGCAGGTGGACCCTTCTGTCTCCATGCCCCTCCTGGCCTGCCCCCAACCTAGGGCCTCCCCTTACCCCTGTCCTCTAGCCCTCCCGAGGCTCAGAGCGGAAGCAAGAAGGAATCCAGCTGTTTAGTCCTGAGATGAAGTTGGCTGAGGTCCAGACTAGCAGACTGCCCAGCCACCTTTATTCCTCAAAACTTAAAAAAGCAAGCAGGGCAGGCGATCCCTGGAAGCCCCGGCGCGAGCTCCCCGCCTCACTGTCCACCTGCGCCTCCACACTCTGGTGGAGCGAAGCACAGCCCCTGGGCGGGAGCCAGCGCCCTCTCGGCCCCAGGGGTGGCCAGCAGAGGCAGGAGAGCCAGAGCTGGGCCCCGGGAAGGAGAGTGGGGTGGCTGGGCCGGCCCGTCCCTCACTGCAGCCCCACCAGCTCTGTGATGGGAGGAGTCTGCACCATGAACTCCTCGTAGCGTTGGAGAAACAGCCGGAACCGAGCCAGGTAGGAGTCCTCGTTGTATGGCAGCTGCTTCTCGTGGAGGAACTGGGACACCACAGGCTTCACCTGCCAGAAGGTGGGCGGGAGGAGAGGCTGCAGATAGAGGCATCCTCATGGGGACCCTTCCTCTCCCCAGCCCCCAACTCCTATCTGCTTTGTCGCATGATGCTGGGGAGGAGCTGAGGGGCTGGGAGAACTCCCACATTTCCAGCAGGAAAGGGAAAGGTAGTTTTATCCCCAGCATTCTTCTCTGGGGATCCTGACTATCTGACAGTCCTCTTTAGCATAAGAGGACAAATGCCATCTCTCCCTTTCACCAAGCACATACAGGGGCCTGACATTTCAGGTCCATTTCTCCATTATCTTCAAAACCTGTCAACATAAGCGCTGCTTGAAAGTGTTAGTTGCTCAGTTGTGTCTGACTCTTTGCAACTCCTTGTACTGCAGCCCGCCAGGCTCCACTGTCCATGGAATTCTCCAAACAAGAATACTGGAGTGAGTAGCCATTCCCTTCTCCAGGGGATCTTCCCAACCCAGGGATTGAACCCGGGTCTTCTGCATTGCAGGCAGGTTCTTTACTGTCTGAGCCACCAGGGAAGCCCAAGCACGGCTTAGTCCCATTTTACAGATGAGGAAGCTGAGGCTCAGAGACACTCAGTTAACTTGTACAGAGTCACACTGCTTGGTCAGAAACCTAAGTGTTTCTGATCAAAAGCCACACTGCTGCTTGTTCCCTGAGCGGCCCCTTCCTGAGAAATTCTGGCCAGGTCAGTTGGTCAGAGGGCTCTGAAGGGGACTCCCCCTCCACCCTCAGGCAGCTCCCTCATCCAAGCCCCTCCAGCCCCACCCTCGTCTACCTTCAGGCACATGTTGTCGGAGAGCCTGGGGAAGAGGTGGTGTTCCACGTGGCAGCTGATGAGAGAGTGGCCGAACGCCCAGTCCAGCACGGGCAGCCGGGGCAGGTTAAGCACCCCCAGGCTCATCATGTGGATCCGTCGGGGCTTCTTGTCGGGGGAGAACATGGGCAGCCCGATGTGCTGTGACAGACACAAGGGTCAGGCCCGGGGGCCGGGCTGGGCAGACCCGTGTGTCCCCACCCCACCCCGGCATCCTCAGCTGGCACCCAGGGGCCCCGTGGGTCCTTGTGTGTGTCTCATGTCCTGCTCCGGCAGGACCCAGAAGAGGCACAAGGAGGCTGAGATTCTGTGTCCTGTGCTGAGCCTCGCCCATCCCTGGACCAGTCCCCATGTCAGCGCAATGAATGGGAGTCTGGGTGCCCCTCTGGCCCTGTGGTCCTCTAAGTCCACGACTGCCCCCCACTGTCCCTCACATCCCTGTGCCTTCGCTTCATCCTGAAAAAACCCTTCTCTGCTCTCCTTTCAACAATCAAAATCCTGCTCATGGTTCAAGAAACGCCTCCTCTGCCAGGTGTTGTCCTCAGTCTAGAAGATGAGGAAGTGAGTGGGAACTTCCGGTCTCACCGGACAAGCGGAGGGAACACAACCGTGGGATTAAGTCGTTAATGGCCAGGTGGTAAGTGCTAGGTTGGGATCCTCACTGGTCCAGGGAGCAGGGAGGTGACCGTCCCCACTGAAGTGGCCCCAGAAGTGAGCGCTGAGCTGCCAGCCTCCCACAAAGACCTCCCATCTCCAGCATCTTACCTAGACACATGCCCGCTGGGACCTCGGTGATGGCCCTTGTTTCACTTCCCTCGGGCTCATCACAGTAAGAGCCCCGAGGCTAGGAGCTGGGGTCCTATTCACTTGTGTCCCTAAGGAGCTTAATAAGTAAACTGTGCACATGTGCGTGCAAGGTCGCTTCAGTCATGTCTGACTCTTTGCACCCCTGTGGACTGTAGCCCACCAGGCGCCTCTGTCCATGGGATTCTCCAGGCAAGAGTACTGGGACAGATTGCCATGCCCTCCTCCAGGGGATCTTCCCAACCCAGGGACCAAGCCCGGGTCTCTTACGTCTCCTGCATTGGCAGGCAGGCTCTTTACCATTCATGCCACCTCTGCACAGAAGCTGCTTAATAACTCTCATCCATGCTCGAGTGGCAGCCAGTGTTGAAGGGAAGTTAACTCCTTACCTGAGACCAAAACTCTCCGTGATGACCCACAGGGAGAAGGGCAGAGGGTAAGAGTAGGGAGTACTTCACCTGGTGGCCTCTCTCTCCCTAGAATCTAGAGTTCAGCCTTTGGCCAGGCACCCCGGAGGGTGGTCCCCATGCCCACCTCCCCTGTGTGCAGGGTAGGGGAGGCCTCACCTGAAAGATGTTGACGTGGAGATAAGGGTGGGCCAGCAGGGACCTGGTGATGAGCATGCAGGCCAGGGCCGAGCCGGGGCTCTGGAAGCCAGACACATTCAGGAGCAGCCAGTATTGAGAATAAAGGCCCAGGGAGATGAGGCCCAGTGTCCGCAGGGCCGTCCTGAGCTCCACCTCTCTCAGCCGCTCTACCAGAAGGGGCGAGAGGTTGGGGGAGGGGGGGTTGGCAAGGTTCTGATACAACAGGAGCAGGCTCCCTGGTGGCTGAGTGGTGCAAACTCGGGTGATCAAGGTAGTTACAGCCCTGAAGAGTAGGCTCATTCGCTTTTCTTTCCCCCTTTGGCTGCACTGTGTGGCTTACAGGATTTTAGTTCCCCGACCAGGGATCAAACCCAGGCCCCAGCAGTGAAAGTGCCAAGTCCTAACCACTGGACCACCAAGGAATTCCCTTTTTTTTTTTCTTTCGCCCATTTTTAGAATAGAAAACAGAGCATTAAGCAACCTGAGGTCAGTCTGATATTAATAGTAAGTGGTGGCATGGGGTTTGAGCCCTTAGCCCCTGCCCCTTCTACCATACAATATTACTCCTACAAGACTAAACATTATAACGTACAACAGAGTATGAGGCCTTTACAAAGCACTTTTACATCTACGACCTCATTATGCTTTCCCACCATCCTTGAGGAGCAGGGAAGAACCTGAAGTTCAGAGACGTTAAGTTACCTGCCTGCAGTCATCACCCGCCAGTAAGCGGCAGAGTCAGACTGGGCCCCAGCTCCAAAGTTCTTTCCACCCTGCTTGGCTGTCTCAGAAGGTTTCTGTCTGGTCTCAACTCAGGGCTCATCGCTTCCTTCATGAAGCCTCCACGAAGCCAGGAGAGGGAGGAAGGGAAGGGGGGTGGGGGGACCAGGTCTTTGCAGGGCATGGCCCTGGCTTACTCACCCACAGCCACCAGCGGGGTTATGATGGGGATCAAGAGAGGAGCGAGGAACATGTAGACGTAGCGGTTGAGGCAAGGCAGCCTCCACGTGCTTGAGTCCCCCAGGCCCAGCACGTTGGTGTAGCCATGGTGCATCTTCACGTGTCCATACTTGGCATACTCCGCAGTGAAGGACGTGCATACCTGGAGGAGGGAGCCGGAAGCGGGGCGGGGTCCACATCATAGGCGAGCAAAGCTGGCCCTTGGAGCCTCGAAAAGACCCTCCTTCCCCAGACTCTGCCTTTCCAAGGCCTTCCTGCCTTCCACCCCCAGCTCATCAGCCTTGACCATCAGCTCTCAGGGACCTAGGGCAGCAACCCCATCCTGGGACTTCCCTGGTGGTTCGGTGATTAAGAATCTGCCTGCCCGTGCAGGGGTGGCGGGTTCAATCCCTGGTTGGGGAACTAAGAGCCCGCATGCCTGGAGGCAGCTAAGCCCAGTGTGCCACAACTACTGAGTCTGCACATTCAAGAGTCCCGCAGCACAACTAGAGGAGCCCACGCGCTGCAGTGAAAAGCCAGTGAGCCGCAGAGAGAGATCCTGCGGTTGGGTGCCGCAGCTGAGACCTGATGCGCGTGTGCGTGCGCGCGTCGGCGCGCTACGTCGATTCATTGGTCCATACCGACTCTTTGCGACCCCATGGACTATAGCCCGCCAGGCTCCTCTGTCCATGGGATACTCCAGGCAAGAATACTGGAGTGGGTCGCCGTGCCCTCGTCCAGGGGATCTTCCCGACTCAGCGATGGAACCCTCATCTCTTGTCTCCTGCACTGGCAGGCAGGTTCTTTCCCACTAGCGCCACTTGGGAAGCCCCTAAGAACCGATGCAACCAAATAAATAATCATAAAAAAAAAAAAGCAACTGTATCCACTCAGCATGATGCTGCAAAGCATTTGGGGGCGGGAGGCCAGCAAGTCTGAGAGGGCTGCTGGAGGACCGGACGCATTGAAGGCAAAGCTCCAGGCATCTGATGGCAATTATTTCGCGAGTGTTCACCGTGGAAACATCTGCACTTTCATGACACTGCTTTGCATCCTGAGCCCACCACAGTGAGGGGAGTCTAGGGAGGAAGAAATGCCATCTTCTGAACGGTCCCTGAGGGTGGCACCCAGGGTGAGGGTGCCCCAGTGGTGGCCAAGAGTTAACTTCCTAGGGGTGACTCTTTGGCATGACCCCACGTGAGAGTCTCTGAAGCTGGTAGGAGCAGCAGCAGCAGCTACCTGACTCCCAGAAGAGCAGTCATTCTGAATATGAAAGAGGCGCCAAAGTGTTTCTCATGCAGATATATGCAAATTAACACACCCAACCTCAGTCTCTTCCAATATTTTATCCAAAAGCCAGAAGACTTTGCTCATTTTATTGAAGATGCTGCCTGCCTATATCCTGGAGGGTGTGAAGGGCGACCCAATGCCAGTCACTGTGAGCGCCACAAAGAGCAGAGCAGGGGACTTCCCCGGTGGTCCAGTGGTTAAGGCTGTGGGCTCCCAGGGCAGGGGCCTTGGATGCAGTCCTCGGTCAGGGATCCCTAAATGCTGCACGGCACGGTCAAATAAAAAAATAAAAAATAAATTTTTAAAAAGTAAAATATAATCAATTATTAAAAAAAAAAAAAAAAAGACCAGTTGGTTCACAAAGGAGCTGTTGCCAGGATCTGCCAGGGCCTCTGCCCAAGGCTTGCAAGTGTATTTTGAGCCTCACGGTTCTGTAGCTGGAAAAAAGTAACCAGGCTTTTGTTGTTGGTTTTTTGTTTGTTTTTAATTTAATTATTAATTACTTCTCGGCCGCTCAAGGACTTTCTCGAGGGTGGCTTCTCTTGTCCCCGAGCACAGGCTCTAGGGTGTGCAGGCTTCAGCGGTGGTGACACACAGGCTTAGCTGACCCTGGGCATATGGGGTCTTCCCGGACCAGGGGTCGAACCGGCGTCCCCTACACTGGCACCAAAAGGGAAGTCCGTGACTGCCTTCAACCGATGTTTTTAGCTGTTTTCCTTCCTCATACTTCTGCTCCAAAGGCTGAGCCTGCCTGCATTGCTTTTTGCTTCAAGAAATGTTAGCTGCACTCAGCAATCTGCTCTTCCTTCTTGCCCTTCCTTCTGGCACCTCTGCTCAGACTAGCAGCTGATCATGCTTTGAGCCAGAAACAGCCTGGGGCCTGAACCTTACCAAGCTTGACCTCAGGGGCCTGTGGGGCCAGATTCTCAGCCACATGCCCAGACCAGAGAACTGGGGGCAGGGCCCACCGTGTAACACCTGGTTTGTGACTCAGCACAAGCTTCTGGAATATGTGTGACCTGCCTTTTTGCAAGAATAAGAACAGATCTGAGAGGACTTCCCTGGTGGTCCAGGGCTGAGACTTCACCT
This sequence comes from Ovis canadensis, assembly GCF_042477335.2. Lineage (NCBI taxonomy): Eukaryota > Metazoa > Chordata > Mammalia > Artiodactyla > Bovidae > Ovis > Ovis canadensis. The sequence goes on along the minus strand of NC_091255.1, from coordinate 64,551,109 downwards.
CCTAATGAGGGGGTTCGGGTTCGGGTTCCATCCCTGGTTGGGAGCTAAAACCCCACCGCTTCCCAACAGAGGCAGAATTGTAACACATTCAATAAAGACTTTTAAAATGGTCCACATTAAAAAAGAAAAGAAACCCAGATCTGAGGCTATTTCTATACACTGGAATTCTCCCTCCCATCTAAATGTTCTTTCCAGAACGAGAGGGAACATGGTGGGCTTGGGAGGAGGAGAGAGACTGGACACAGGGTTCGGCATGTATTATGTGCACCCATCAAAGGACAGGGGGACAGGGCCACGCATTACAGACGGTCCTGCTGCAAAGGATTATTTACAGGCCTTGCCCAAGACGATCTCCCATCCAGACCCAGAGAAAGTTCCAGAAGCTTCCTGATATCACTACCTTCTACGACTCTCAGGCAGACTTAAGAACCTAGATCTCTTAGCCGCACTCAGGCCCCTCAAGTGGCCAAAGTGAGTGTGGGGTAGACGTCAGTATAATTCCTCTCAACATCTCCTCTCAGCTACAGTTGGGGGACCCACCACACTCTGCAGCCCTCGAGTGGCAACTACCGGAGCCCACGCGCCTAAAGCCGGTGCTCCCCAGCAAGAGAAGCCACCGTAGTGAGGAGCCCGAGCACCTTAACGAAGAGGTGCTCACCATGACTAGAGAAAGCCCAAGAGCAACAGCAAAGACCCAGGGCAGCCAAAAGCAAATAAATAAAAATTAAAATAAATCGGGGTCCCTCCTCCCCAGATCTCTCATTCATTTAGTTGTTTATTAAGCATTCTCAGACCTCCACCAGCAGCCAAAGGTAGTTCTCTAACTTGGTACTTTTGTAAATAATTTATTTTTTGAGCAGGTAATATGTTTGCATAATTCAAAAAATATGCAGTGGGGTGGGGAAGTCTTCTTCCTACCCCACCCCCCAATTGCCCCATTTTCCTCCTGGGAGGTGAGGGAGGTCCTCTATCTCTTTATGTGTCCTCTAATATTTTCCTCTTTTAATTTTTAAGCAAACAATATTTTGCAGGATTGAAAACCGTCATTACAAGATTAGGACACAGAGTGTCCTAACAGGTCACTTACTGGATCGGAAGGGGAGGGTCAGGATGAGGCAGGTGCCAGGCGGAGGCTGTAGGTGTGGCCACTGAGAGAGGTGAGGACCAGAGGGCAGGGGCAGAAGGAGGGATCTGGAGGGAGGAAGAGGCAATCAAGACAGGAGCCAAGTCTCCAGCTCAAAGCCTGGTGGGCGGGGGGGGCGGGGGGGGTGGGGGGTGGGGGGGGGCGGGGGGGTCGCTCCAGAGACGGGGACAGGAGAAGAGGGCCACAGGGTGGGCAGGGTGAGGAGGAGGGGCTGGGGGTTGTCCCAGAGGCAGCATCCCTCAGGCAGGAGGGACTGTGGGCTGGAGTCTTCCCCGCTTAAAGTTTGTCAAATCAAGTATAGGACACCTGAGGACTTACTTGGTGGTCCCATGGCTAAGACTTCATGCTCCCAGCACAGGGGGCCTGGGTTCCATCCCTGGTTAGGGAATTAGATCCCATGTGTCTCAACTAAAGATCTCACATGCTGCAACTAAGACCCAGCACAGCCAAATAATGTTGTTTTTTTTTTTAAAGTATAGGACATAGAAACAGAAATAGCAACCCATTCCAGTATTCTTGCCTGAAGAACTCTATGGAGCCTGGTGTGCTATAGTCCATGGGGTCACAAAAAGTCTAACCAGCAACCACCTTCCCACTTCTGGGCCCAGCCAGCCTGTCCTGACAGCGTCTCCTCCAGACGCTCTCACCAGGGGTTCTCAGCTTTGCCACTATTGCCTCTGGGGACTGGGGGCTTCCTTGGTGGCTCAGACGGTAAAGAATCTGCCTGCAATGTGGGAGAGCTGGGTTAGATCCCTGGGAAGGGAAGATTCCCCTGGAGGAAGGCATGGCAACCCACTCCAGTATTCCTGTCTGGAGAAGCCCATGGACAGAGGAGCCTGTCAGGCTACAGTCCATGGGGTTGCAAAGAGTCAGACACCACTGAGGGACTAACACTTTCATACTTTTATGTTCCATATCCTGTGCATAGTAGACTGTCTACCAGCAACCTTGGCCCCTATCTGCTAGATGCCAGGACCAACACATACACACTTGGACACATGTGCAGACACACAGACACACCCTAGTCATCACAGCCCAAAACACAGGCAGACACTGACCATGTCCCTGCCACACCCTCTCCTCTCTGTGTTCCCCCAGCCTTCACACAGCCGCCTTCACAATCTGCCTGTCCGGGCCCTGGGCTACATTGTGCAGCAGCTGAGCAGCCAGGGGCAAGTGACCTAACCTGCCAGACCAGTGTTTCCTCATCCACAAAGTAAGCGTGATAATAGGTTTGACCGCACAGGGAGGCGTGATTATTAACTGACATCAACTACACAGTAAGCACCCAGTAATGGTCAGTGGGTATAATTAAGACTTCTATTATTTTGATGTCATTCGTGTGTGCCTGTTTACCCACTGGACTCTGACCCCTTGGGGAACTGGAAAAGGGTTCTGCTCACCATTGTGTCCCCAGCACCCAGCAGAGGGCTGGGCCGGGAGCGAAAGCTCGGTGATTTTTGAGCTGCTCAGCCAGCACCCATGTGGAGCCTCAACTGACAGACACTGTTTCAGCCCCCAGATCTCCCCAGCAAACCCAGCTTCCCTCCAAGTCTCCCCTCCTCGCTGGGCAGCCACAAGCCCCCTGGAGCAGCACCACCCTTTTCTCCAAGACCCCTCACCACCATACCCACCCAAGGACACTCACCAGGCTCAGGGCCACCACGCACAGACGACCACCTGACCCTGCTCCAGCATCCTCAGCCTCTGGGGGTCCATGTGCAAGCCCACGGGGCCAAGCTTTTGGAGACCCAGCGGTGTGGGAACTGCCACATGACCCCTTGCAAGTACATTTTACAAATCTGCACACACAATAAAATCACACAGACACACACACACCAAAGCCAACGTCCTGGTGTGCTGAATCGCTGTTCAGTTGCTCAGTCGTGTCTGACTCTCTGCGACCCCACAGACTTGCAGCCTGCCAGGCTCCTCTGTCCATGGGCTTTCCCAGGCAAGAATACTGGTGTGGGTTGCCATTTCCTTCTCCAGGGGACCTTCCTCCCTCAGGGATCGAACCCACGTCTCCTGCATTGGCAGGTGAATTCTTCACCACTGAGCCACCAGGGTGGCTCAAATGTGGTATCAAATGTTGAATGACAAATACATGTAACTATTGAGGAGACTAGGTAAAGGGTCCACTGGACCGCTTTGTCCCCTCTGATCTGTTTTTGCAGTGTCTTATAAATCTCTAATTATTTCAAAAGCACAAAAGTTTTGTTTTTTTTTTTAGAAGAAGTATGTTTTGTACTACAGGTCTGAGTTTGCCTGCTAAATTTTTTTTTAATTAAAAAATTTAAAAATCACAGTGGAGCATGCTCAGAGGACCACCCCTCAGGGTTCAGGTGGGGCCAAACAGAAACAAGGTGAGAGCCCAGAAGATAAAGGGCCACAGTGAATTGGTAGGAAGAGAATCATAATCATTCGAGCATTGTAATCAGGCTCCCCAGGTTCTGGGCTCAGGCTTGGTTTCCACCACTACCACAGGGGACTGGAAAGAAGGTGACAGTATTCCCCCGGGTGACAACCCTCCCCCTGGGCAGAGCCGGCCTGGGCTCTCCGTGGACCAGCTGTGACGCCACCCCCATAGCACAAAGCCGACTTTAAAAGGAAAGTTGGAAGTTGAGACACAATGGAGCTTAGTAACTGGCACGGCCTGTTCCCTCCCACTTAGGGGAACATCTTGACTGTGAGTGACTGTCAAGGGAGTCCCTAAAGCCTTCCTGATTGCAGGAGTTAATCTTCTCCAACTGAAGACAGAGTTGCCATATGATCCTGCAACCCAATCCTGGGTATGGATCTGGAGAAAACTATAATTCGAAAAGATACATGCATCCCTGTGTTCATTACAGCACTATTTATAATAGCCAAGACATGGAAACAGACTAAATGACCATCGACACATGAATGAATAAAGCAGATGTGGTATATACATATATATAAAATATGATAATATATACTATATGGAATATAATGTGATTATAAGATGTGAAACATATATATTATATGGAATATTAATCATAAAAAAGAATGAAATAATACCACTTGCAGCAACATGGATGGACCTAGAGATTATCATATTAAGTAAGTTAGAATGAGAAGGACAAACACTGTATGACAGATATCACTTATATGTGATCAATTTATCTACAAAACAGAAACAGACTCACAGACACAGGGGACAGACTCACAGACACGGGGAGCAGACTTGGGGTTGCCAAGGGGGATAGGAGTGGGGGAGTGACTGGGAGTCTGGGGTCAGCAGGTGCAAACTATTACAGAGAATGGCTGAATACCCTGGGATAAGCCATAATGGAAAATAATACGAAAAAGAATGTGTATATGTGTGTGTGTGTGTAACTGAATCACCTTGCTGTATAGTGGAAATTAACACAACATTGTAAATCAACTATAAATTAAAAAATAAACTTTTCCAAGCTTCAGTACTGGAACGATGGGGGCCTGCCCACCCCAGCCTGCCCCTACATTCCTGTGGCCCTTGACAGGCAGTACCCAAGAAGATAACTGAAGTTCTCATGACATAACCCAGGATAGGGAGCAGGCAGGGGAGGGTAATCCGTGGGCAAGGGAAAGGGTCAGAGGTGCACTGAATGGAATGGAACATTGTGGTGTAGATGGGAAGTGGGTGTTCGGAGGGAAGTCAATCCTGGCCTGAGTGGGGTATATGATTTTGGATACTTTAGCAGAGAAGCAATAGCAACCTGGATGTCAGCTGCCCACGCCATCCTGGCTGCCCGCCCCTCAGATCCAACGGGTCAGAAAGGGTGACTTCTCTCACCCCCAGCTCGTGCCAGCAGATTGTGAAAGAGGCCTGGCAAAAGCTGGGTGCGCCAGGAAAGCCAGTGACACTCCAGTTGACACCTGAGGCTGTGACTAGGGTACTAGATTCTTCTATAGTGACGCTGCCTCCTGAGGGTCACGGTTTGGAAAGAGCGCAGGCAGTTGACAAGCGGAGGATGAAAGAGAGACAACAGGACGTGAAAGATGGAGGAGCCGGGGATCCAGGAGGGTCCCAGGTAGTCTGCTGAGATCCTACTTGGCAAGAGCTGGTCCTCTGTGTGATGCAAAGGATAGGTATGGTTCAGGGCCTCAGCAAACAGCCCCCTCAATACACACACACACACCACACACAGATCCACTAAGCTTTGTATAAGCTGGTCAACCTTTCAGTTAAAAATAAACAACGCTGGGCTTCCCTAGTGGGCTCAACGGTAAAGAATCTGCCTGCCAATACAGGCAACACGGGTTCGATCCCTGGTCCGAGAAGATCCCACATGCTGTGGTACTGCTCAGCCCGTGTGCCACAGCTAATGAGCACAGGCTCCAGAGACTGGGAACCGCAATTTCTGAAGCCCTCACACACGAGAGCTCTGTTGCTCTGCAACAAGAGAAGCCACCGCAAGGAGAAGCCAGCGCATGGCAACTGGAGAGTAACCCCAGCTTGCCACTACTAGAGAAAAGCCCTGCAGCAACAAAGATCCAGCGCAGACAAAAGTGTTAAAAAAAAAAAGCAAACAGAAAACTAAAGCATTTGAAGAAGTTAAAAAAAAAAAAAAAACCACTAACAAACAAAACATGTAACAAAAACCGCTAACCTTTTCCTTGCAACTGACTGTGTGTTCCCTCCAGAGGAAAAAAAAAGGTGATGGGTGTGGTGGAGCTTGTTACTTGGAGGCAGGCATTGAAGAGTCAGGCCTAGGCCCTAATGAAGACCTAGGGTGTCTCGTTTAATGTTCACACTGGTTTCACAATGGAAGTAACATTCTTCTTCTCATTTGTTACATGGAGAAACCAACACTTAGATGCTAAATTAAGTAACTTGTCCAAGGTCACAGAGTCAGTGTGTCCAAGGTGGCCCCGACACTGTCCGCTGCCTGGTTGACAAAAGGAAAGAATCCACTAGCCCCACCCATGCCAGTGGCCGAGGACGTGGAGCCGTCGGCTCCTTCCCACTGGGAGCTGAATCTTCCCTGAGGTTGGCCAGAGTCAGGGCCATGCCTTGAGGCATGGGGGGGTGGAAAAGCAGAGGCCTCCCACTCAGGTTGCCCTCAAGAAATTTGCAATCTGCCTGCAGCATACCAGCCGTCACAGCTGGGGATGGAAGCCAAGCCTTCCCCACTATGTGGGGCTCACCCGCCTCTAGGCTGTGACCTTCCGGCAGCCTGCTCTTCACCGGACCTTGTCCCCGTGTCCCCTGCAGGGTCATCGTCTACAAACATTGAGCTCAGCCCTGTGCCAGGGACTAAAGAGGCAAAGATGAGGCCACTGCCCTGGGTCCCAGGGGACGAGACGAGGTGCGGCCACCAGGCTGCCGGGGTCCCTCCAGGTGGGTCCCGTGCTGTGGTTCAGCTGGAGCCCTCCATCTGGGGAGCCTGGGAAGACTCCACCTTCTCAGCTGCCCCCAGGCCCCTGGGGCTCAGTGCAGCTTTGACAGAGCCCACGTGATAGCACAACATGCTTGGTTCCTCTTCTGCTTGTGATTACAAACTTGGTGGGGAGGGCATCTGACCCTGGCTCCAGGGTTGCGTCTGTACCTTAGAGCCTGGCTGAGACCAACGCTCAGGGGTCCCTGGGAAGAAGAGTGTCTTGAAATGGACCCTGAGGAACCATTGGTTCCCCTTGTCCTTTTTAAAAAGTATATTTCTTTATTTTTCTTTATTTGGCTATGCTGGGTCTTCGGTGCAGCATGTGGGATCTAGATCGCGGATCCGGGATCAAACCCAGGAACCTGCATTGGGAAACCTGCCTCGGTGTCTTACCCACTGGACCGGAAGTCCCCCCCACTGGTCCTCTGCATTTTAGAAATGTGTGCAGGGATTTCCCTGATGGTCCAGCGGGTAAGACTTGACGCTCCAAATGCACCAGGTTCAGTCCCTAGCTGGGGAACCAGATCCCACATGCTGCAACTAAAGATCATGCAACGAAGATCAAAGATCCCAAGTGCCACAACTAAGACCTGATGCCAAATAAATAAATATCTTAGAAAATAACAAATTAAGGAATCTCCCTCCCTTTAAGAAAAAAATAGAAACGTGTGCAGGTGGGAGAGGCGGGTTTGGGGACACTGAAGGCGATGGAGGGCGCTGGACAGACAGGGCTTCCTCTCGTCTAACTCATGCACTATAAGTTTATAAAACGTCCTGTGTGCATGCATGTAGTTATGTAAAGTTATATAACTTTATTAAAAGTTAGTAATTGAGGGACTTCCCTGGTGGTCCAGTGGTTAAGACTTTGAGCTTCCAAGCAAGGGGTGAGGGTTCCATCCCTGGTTGGAAAACTAAGATCCCACCTGCTTCGTGGTGCGGCCAATAAACAAATAAAAGCTCTTTTAAAAAAAGAAAAGTTAATAATTGAGTTAATTGGTCACAGTAACCAGTTCCTGGCAGAAAAGGACTGTTTCTGGTACCAGCTTTCACATTTGTTCATAAGGGACCCAGGGTCCATGGTGGGGGTGGCACCTGGAAGGGAGGGAAGAGGGGGTGTCAGAGCATCAGAGACCTGAGACCGGTCCAGAAAAGGGGAACCAGGCCAGACACCTTTGCCTTCCTGACCGTGCCCACAGGCTGAGGCAGGCTGGGGAGACGGTGGGAGAAGCGGGGCAAGAATCAAGAGAGAGGAGGGGCCCTCCCCATACAGACCCAGGGAAGCAGGGGGCTTCTAGGAGGCTCCACTATCTCCAGGTGTCAGGAGGTGGGGGCTGTTATGGAACTGGGGTGCTGGGACAGACACCAGGCCCCTGCTCCCCCTGCCCTCTGTCCGTGGTTCACATCCCAAACCCCAACTGCAAAACCAGGAAGCCCGAAGGTTGCAGCCAGGACTGCCAGCCGCAGGAGTCCTGGGGGTAGGAAGAAGGACCACCCTCCTGAACCAGTGTTGCGAAGAAGAGAGCCACCCCCAGGAGAAACAGGTGCTCCGGCTGCGTCTCTGGCCTCAGTTGAGCACTGATCATTCCTCATGCAGCCCTCTCCCCTCTCAAGGGCTTGGGGTTGTGCACACACACACACACACACAGACTGTAGTGCAGGCAGGCGACACGCTTGGGCCCACGTGCCAACAGCAGCAGCTGCTGGCCCTCGAGGGCTCACAGGGCTGTGCACGCTTAGATTCTCACATCAAGGCCTCGCAGCGGCTCCCACCCCGTCCCAGGCTCACCTCCACAAAGAAAAGCGTCCAGACCTTGCTCCAGCCTCTGGACTCGGTGAGGGCGCCGTGAGTGGCCAGGTGGCTGCCCTTGACGGTCAGCGTGTAGTGGCACACCCCCAGGATGGTGATGCCCAGGGCAAAGACCAGGGGCCTGTCAGAGCGCAGGCACAGGAACCCTGCGGGGGGCGGGGGGCGGGGGAGAGAGGGTTGGCTGCAAGCGGGAGAGCCTTAAGGGCGGCGGGTCTTTCTCTGATTCTTGGAGATCTGAGCCCAAACGCCCCAGCCTGCACCCCTGGAAGCCCGGGCCAAAGAGGGCCCAGCCCTGGGGACTGCCACGGACAGCGATGTGGCAGGTTCCATGAAGGCCAGAGTAGGATGGGTTGGCTCTCCCTAAAGGCTCTGAGACAAGACAGAGCGCCACTGACTCACGGAGGAGAGGCCGGGAATCTTGATTCTGCGCCCCTGCCAGAGGGAACACGCCCCTCGCCCCCTCCCCGGGCACCCCATGGAGCCCCCTCCCCCTCCCCAGGCCATCTCATCCCCCCACCTCGCCCCTTCCCCCCAGTCCACCCCCCCACCACCCCTACCCCACCCCCGCCGCTTCTCGCTGACTCGGCTCAACTTTCTCCTCCACTGCCCTTCATCCATCGGGGCATCTCCGGGTACACAAGTCACGACTCCCCAACCAGACTTTCCGGGCTGACCCTCTGTCCTGGTGTCCCAGGCACGCGCCATCTATCCCACCCCGCCGCCCGTCCCGGACACCCTCCCCCACCGCCCAGCGGGCCCCGCAGCCCCCAGTCCCCGTGTCCCTCACCGGGTGGCAAAGCGAAGAGGCTGAGCGCGAGGATGGCGCAGTCCACGCCGTGGCGCTCCCACCACGAGCTCGCCCTCACTACCTCCTGCACCCGCGCCTCCAGCTCGCCCAGCAGCGCCTCGGCCCCGGCGCTCTCCCGGGGCGCGCCCCCCGCCGGCTCCATGGGTTCCGCGCTCGGGCCGGGCACCCGCCGAGGACTCGCAGGATCGGGAGCGTCTGCGGCGCCGGGCGGCCGAGGCGCCGAGCGCGAGCGAGCGCGGGCGGGGCGGAGTCACGCGGCAGCTGGGGACACCCGCCCCCGGTATCAGGGTGCGCGCCCAGAGCGACCCGGCCGGTCGGGGCCACCCTCCTGGCGGGCGGGGCCAGAACAGGCGCAGGAGGAGCGCACGGATGCGCGGGAGTGGGGAGGCCACCTGGAGCCAGAAGCAAATCGCCGCGGAGGGGACGGGGGCTCGGACGGGATGGGGGCGCGAGGACCCCCGTAGAGACCCTCCTTCCCCAGGACTTTCCCTGACCGCCTGACCTCAAATAACTCCTTTATATAATCCCGGCGCCGCACCTTGCTTGGGTTTGTGGGACCTTTTTTTAATCCCTTAATTTAAGTATTTTTCCCAGTAGCACTTAGCAGCCGCTCCACACCCGACACGGACATTCGTCCCCTGTCTCCACCCACAGAGGGGACGCTGGTACCGGCAGGCCTCACTTTGCCGCTTTTTCTCCAGTCTTATCTTCAGGACCTGAAACAGTGTCGGGAAAGATGTGTGAATTCATGGGACAGAAAGTTCAAGGCCTCGTTCAAGCCTCTGAGTGGTGGTGGTGGTGGTGGGGTGCTCCCCTCTGAATCCGGCTTTAGCAGCCGCACGTGGGAAGCTGTCTCTCTAGCCCAGTGGATTTGGGACTGAAAAGGGACTGCTGTAGAGAAAACGCATTCAGGTGGGGTCCCTCTGCGGTACCGCTCACTCAGGGGTGCCCGGGGCTGAAGGCCACTGCAAAGGGCCCTGGAGACGGGAACAGCACGCGTCCTGGCCCTTCCCATCCGCCCAGGCCCTGACCCGGCGCTGCGGGAGTCTGGCCTTGGCCCTGGGAGCAAAGCCGCTGTGTCGTGCAAGCATTCTCCTCCACTTCCGAGGGTCCTTTCTCCTTTTTCATATGGTTTTTTTCATATGGTTTCATATAGAGGTCCCTTTAAAATGAGGCCTGGGGTGTTGGGGGGCGGGCAGGAGCCCTTTGGAGGAGGGAGGAGAAGAGGGAGAGGAAGGCGGGGAGGAGGCTGGGAGGAAACGGAAGAGAAACCGGAAACAGAGTCCGGAACGCTTAGGACTTGCATTCTTTTATCTTCTTTGGTGTTTTCCTTCATGATTTCTTGCGCGTTTATCCGTTCAATTTTTTAAAAAAAATATATATAGGCAAGATTTTCTTTACCAGGTCAGCAATTCTAAAGAGTTTGTAATTTAACAGGCCAACACACACATACCCAAGCAAACACACCTGGTTCCTTACAGTTTATCACTGCTTCTGCATACTTAACAGGTTTTGTGTAACCCCCACAACTCCCAGAGGATGATGTCATCCCCATTTAATTGATGGAGGCCCAGATCTGCCCACAGCCCCCCCATAGTTACTAAACAGCAAAACTAGAACTCAAATCCAGGACATCTCCTCCAAGCCCAATCATCTTTTGCTTTTATCAGAGATTCTTAAAGACAGAAGCATGGGGTGGTGATGGGGGAGTGACCTTCCCACTCTCTATTCCACCTTCATGTTCCTCTTTCTCAGATAGTCTGACATTTTCAGGGATGGGGATACCTATACTTTTAAAAAGCATAGTTGCTATTAATGTGCAATATTATAATTCTATAAGGGCAGAATCCCACTGCTTGTGAACTTTCTGGTACCAAGAAGCCCCTCGTCCAGCCTCGTCCACCCTTTGGACATCTAAGTGGTACTGTGTTGGAACAGGAACAGAGGCAGATGTGTATTGAAGGAGCTCAGAGGAGCGAAGAATCCCTGTGGGGTGGGGCTGACTGTGGTCTCCTCGGAGAGAGGCAGCCTTAATTTAGAACCGACTTAAAGCAAGAGGGTACACTACAGGTGGGGATGGCTGGGGTAGGGGCTGTGGGTTGGGAGAGATGGGGGAATAACAAAATCCAAAAGACTTGAATAGACAGCTCACCAAAGAAAAGGTACAAATGACCAATAAGCACAGGAAAAGATGCGCTACATCATTCATCTCGAGGGAAATGCACATTAAAATACCAGTAGGAGAGCCCTTCAGATCCAGAGCATAGCTAAAATTAAAATAGCCGGGCACTGCTAATCCTTGGCAAGGGGATGTGAAATCACGGACCTCTCATTTGTTGTTGATGAGAGTACAAAGTGGTGCAAACCCTTTGGAAAACAGTTTGACAGTTTCTTGTAAGGTAAATATACACTTACCCTGCTGCTGCTAAGTCGCTTCAGTCGTGGGCTCTGTGCCACCCTATAGACGGCAGCCCACCAGGCTCCGCTGTCCCTGGGATTCTCCAAGCAAGAACACTGGAGTGGGTTGCCATTTCCTTCTCCAATGCATGAAAGTGAAAAGTGAAATTGAGGTCGCTCAGTCGCACCCGACTCTTAGTGACCCCATGGACTGCAGCCTACCAGGCTCCTCCGCCCATGGGATTTTCTAGGCAAAAGTGCTGGGGTGGGGTTCCCTTGCCTTCTCCAGCACTTACTTACCCTGCAGTGCATGCGAAGTTGCTTCAGTCTTATCTGACTCTGTGTGATCCTATGGTTGTAGCTTGCCAGGCTCCTCTGTCCGTGGGATTCTCCAGGAAAGAATACTGGAGTGGGTTGCCATGCCCTCTACCAGGGGATCTTCCCAACCCAGGGATCGAACCCCCGTCTCCTGTGTATCCTGCATGGCACTTCTTTACCACTGAGACTGCACCATCAGGGAAGCCCCTTGGATCCTCAGCTTAAAACCATTGGATTCTTTACCACCAGCACCACCTGGGAAGTTCTATAGGTTTAACCTATGACCCAGTAATTCAGCTCCCAGATAGTCACCCAACAGGAATGAAAATGTATCCATATAAAAACCTGAACCCGAATGATCATCGCAGCATTGTTCATTAGAGCCAAGTTGGAAACAGCCTAAATGTCTGCCAACAGGAGAATGGACACACGAAATATGATACCTTCACACAACCTATGCAATAAAAAGGCACTGGGCAACAGGGCAGATGAACTGATGTCATCTCACAGACATTAGGTGGAGGCTAAGAAGACGCAATAACTGCATGACCCATTCGTGTGAAGTTCAAGAACAGAGAGAGCTAATGTATAGCGATAGAAATCATATCCATCCTTCCCTGGGGAGGGGTGAGTGGGGGGCATTTATTGCAAAGGGACGTGAGGAACCTTTCTGGGAGGGTGGAAATGATCCAGATGGTGATTGTGGTGGTGTTTACATGGGTGTGTACGCATCTGTCAAAAGTCACTAACCTGCACACTCAACAGGCGTGTGTTTTATTACAGTTAATCAGACCTCAGTAAAGTCGGCCAGGGCAAAAACAAAGCAGCAAAGCAGATTTTGCTTCAAAATGGAAAGAGCATGGGGCTTCCCTGGTGGCTCAGTGGCCAAGACTCTGCACTCCCCATCTAGGGGGTCCGGGTTCAATCCCTGGTCAGGGAACTAATCAGGAAACTAGGATTCCACATGCCACAACCAAAGACGCTGTATTCGGCGACTGTGACCCAGTGCAGCCAAATACATGAATAAAAGTAATTATTTCCAGATACAAAATATTATACATAAAATAGATCAGCCAAAAGGGATTTACTGTACAGAATAGGGAGCTACGGTTAATATCTTGGAATAACCTACAGTGGAAAATAATCCCCCCCAAAAATATATATATATATATATATGCCTGAATCATTTTGCTGTGCGTCTGACACTAACAGTACTGTAAATCAACTATACTTCTATTTTTTTTTATTTTCAAAATTGGTGATGTTTTTTTAAGAGGTATAATTCAGATGGTAAGTATCACCCATAAATGTAGCACACTGAAGTGTGGGGAGGCAGGGTGAGTCTGGTATCTGAGGTCCCTTGGCCATGGGGACAGCCGAGTGTGTGGGGTGGCGGAGTGGATGATTTGCCAAATTCTTCAGTCCTCTCTGTGAGCCCCTTCTGGGTTCTCAGCCCTGGTCCACTGCCTTCTGGCTCCCAGCAAAGATGAGAAAGACCTGAGAACAAAGCTTGGGATGAAAGGCTCTGGGTGGTTGGCCAGGCAGGCCTGCTGCCATCAAGGCTCTCTGCTTGGCTTTCTACAACAGGTCCTGAAGGGGCAGGCCTGGGCAGGCTCCTGGCCCTCTGCCCACAGTGGAATGCTAGGCAGAGACAGCCAGGGCTGGGAGCTGTCTATGCCTCCCAGCCACTCTGCTCTAGACCAACCTCTGCTCCCACTCAACCTCCCACCTATCTGCACAAGACTCAGTTTATGTGAAGAGCACAGCTTTGCAGTCTGGCACGCTTACTAGCTGTGTGACCTTGAATAAGTTACTCAACCTCTCCGAGCCTTAGCAGCTTCATATACACTACAAAGGAGGAAGATAAATATCAATAGGAGCTTTAATATTTTCTTTCTGTATCCCGGTAGATTTCGTGTACACTTCCACTGTAGAGGTGACTAGACCACAGCCTAAAGTCTAAATTACTCAGCTTGATCTTTGAGGGCGGCCAAGTTCTAGCTCCACATCTGACTACTTGGGGCAGAATGATGTATCCCTGACCTCTGACCCCTGGATAGGGATTGCCTTTTCTCACTTCTCTGTCTTTATTCCCAGGGAAATTGTTTCTATTCTCACCCTCTCCCCATTCCAAGCCCCACCCATCCTTTGGGGCTCTGGTGACGTCAGTCACTCCTACAAAATTTATCCAGGATTTTCATATATTCCACTCATTCAACATGTTTTTTTAATTGATCTAATTTTTGGCTGTGCTGGGTCTTTATTGCTGCATCCAGGCGTTCTCGAGTTGCGGTGAGAGAGAGCTGCTGTCTATTTGCAGTGTTTGGTCTTCTCACTGCAGAGCATGGACTTCAGTAGTCCACACTTAGTTAGACGGACTTAGTTAGACAGGCTTAGTTGCTCTGCAGCATGAGGAATCTTCCCTGATCAGGGATTGAGGCCCTCGTGCCCTGCATTGGCAGGCAGATTCTCAACTATTGGACCACTGCTCCTGCTGCTGCTAAGTTGCTTCAGTCATGTCCGACTGTGTGCGACCCCATAGACAGCAGCCCACCAGGCTCACCCATCCCTGGGATTCTCCAGGCAAGAACACTGAAGTGGGTTGCCATTTCCTTCTCCAATGCATAAAAGTGAAAAGTGAAAGTGAAGTCATTCAGTCATGTCCGACTCTTCTCGTCCCTATGGACTGCAGCCTACCAGGCTCCTCCATCCATGGGATTTTCCAGGCAAGAGTACTGGAATGAGTTGCCATTGCCTTCTCCAACTGGACCACTAGGGAAGTCCATTCAACCAATCTTATTGAACATCTATGGTTGCCAGGGGCTCCAGCTCTGTCTTTCCCTTCCTCTGACGTCATCATCTCCCCGGTTGCATTATTTTTCTTTCTTTTCTTTTCTTTTTTTTGGCCACATGGCATGTGGGATCTTAGTTCCTTGACCAAATCTGTGCCCTCTGCAGTGGAAGGGTAGAGTCTTAAGCACTGGAGCCCCAGGGAAGTCCCTCCCCCAACAGCTCGCTTTCAACGTCAGCTATCATATACTGTCCAGCAGTGATCCCCCGTCACACTATCTGGCCTTAAGATTCAGTGCGCTCTGTGTCATCTGCCTGCCTTAATCAGGAAAAGTAACACTAGCTCTTGAAACAACCCCAGGGACTTTCCTGTGGGTCCCGAGGCTAAAACTCCGTGCTCCCGATGCAGGGGGCCAGGGTTTGACCCCAGATGACACAACTAAAAGGTCCTGCATGGTGTAGCAAAGGTCCCATGTGTGACGACTAAGACCCGGCCCAGCCTAATAAAATACGCGTGTGTACGTATGTGCCGAGTCACGTCAGCCTGTCCAACTTTTTGCGACCCCACGGACTGTAGCCTGGCAGGCTCCTCTGTCCATGGGATTCTCCAGGCAAGAATACTGGAGTGGGTTGCCATGTCCTCCTCCAGGGCATCTTCCCCACCCAGGGATCGAACCCGGGTTTCTTACATCTCCTGTGTTGGCAGGTGGGTTCTTTAGCGCCACCTGGGAAGCCCCCAATAAATAAATAAATATATGTTTTTTAAAAAGGGAGACTTTGTGCTTTTTTTTTTAAGTTAAAAAACAAATAGATGATAGAGAAGACTCCAGACCCCAAGGGGCTGGGTGCTCATGGACCTACCCAGGCATCAATAATAGCACGAGGGGTGTGGTGTTAGATGATGCTGGGTTGGGTCTTCCTGGGAGACTCTGGAGTTCCCCACCCTGGGGCAGTGATGATTCCTCCCTTCTGCCATCCAGATCTTTATTTGCTGGGGTTCATTGGGGTTAATTACTGTTGTGGTTGGGGTAGGGTGGCAGGGAGTGTTGCCTGGGACCCAGGGCCTGGAGGGGGAACCCTGAGAGTCAGGGATGGGTTTGGAGACCTGGAGGGGTAGAACCGAGGGGTCTGGGGGGCACAGGGTGGACTAGAAAGACACCTCCTCCCATCAGGGAAACCCTTTCTGGGCTCCAAATCTAGGTGAATGGGTCTTTAACCCTTTCTTGTCTTCCACCCATTCCTGCCACCCCCCAAATCATCAAAGGCCCAGCTCTGTGAGGCAAGTGGCATTATTCACAGGGGTGGGGCTGAGTGTGCTGGGGAGAAGTGGCCTGGCCTCTGGCTCAGACCTTGGTCAGCTGAGAGTGGGACCAGCACCCGAAGCTTCTGGATCCAGCAGGGTAGGACCACAGGGACGGGGTGTCTCTGCATCAGCCTCACCTCCAGAAACCCTTCGTGGGGTGCCAGTTACCTGCAGCCTCCATCCCGCCATTCTGCAGGGACAAAGCCAGGTTGGTGATGGCCTAGAGGCAGGTCAAGGAAGCAAGAGCGGTGAGGGAAAGGGGCCCGACCTGGATCCCGTGGGGATGCTGCTGAGGCTCTGGGGCCGTCGTCTGTCCCCACCTAACAGGCACTGAGGCTTCCTCAGCATCTTAGGTCCTTGAAAACCCAAAGCTGGGGCTCTTAGCAGCCCAGCCTCCTGCCTTGTGAGGTTTTCTAAGGTTTTCCTCTCCCCCTGCACCAGGGCAACACCATAGCCAGTGTGAGTGAGTGACTCTGGGGTATGGAACAGCCTGAAGGGTGTATGGGGGACCTGGGGGGCCAGTTGCCAGGGCTATAGTGGGGAGTAAGGGCTGTGATTCCCATACACAGGTTCCAGTCCTTGCTGTGTGACCTTAGATAAGTCCCTTGGCTTCTCTGGGCCTCAGTTTTCTGAAAGGGTGATTCGGAGTGGATGGAGGTGATACTATTAATATGCACTTTACCAAGAAGGTAATAAAAGGGCAAAGGTGTGAGGTAGATAGACTATCATGAATGCCATTCCTTGGGCTATGGTAACGATAGCAATGTTGTTATTTTGGCTATTGATATGATTTAAATCTAATATATATTGGTGTCAGTAACGATATTCATAAAGGGTTTCCATTTCCAGTGAGGAATAGGGCTGAACATGTTCACTTCCTCTATGTTGTTCTCGTCCTTGCCCACGTTTTGTGTGTGTGTGTGTGCGCGCGTGCATGTGTGTGTACGTGTGTGTTTGTGTGCATGTGTGCGTGTGCACGTGTGTGCGCATCTGTCTGTGCCCGCGTGTGTTTATGTGCATGTGTGTGCGTGTGTATGTGCGAGTGTGTGCACATGTGTGTGCGGGTGCGGGTGTGCATGTGTGTGTGCATGTGTGTGCGAGTGTGTGCATGTATGTTTGTGTGCGTGTGTGTGTGTGTATGAAGGGCTGGGGTTCAGGAGTGTGATAATCCCCCAACTTCCATTGTGCATGACTGTGCAGAAGGTGTTCTAACATGGAGAGGGGATTTGAAGGTCAGCACAGCATGGCACTGCTCTCTGTCACCAGCTCAGGGATGCCCAGGCCTGGCTGGTGCCCACTGAACCCTCCTCCACCCCAGATTCCCTGCCCCCAGGTCCCTGGGCTGGTCTTCTGCCTACTGGCTGAGCTAAGAGCTTTAGGTAGTTTATCCTCACAACTGGCCTGTGATGTGGGGTATAATTATCCCCACTCACAGATGAAAATACCGAGGCTTGGAACAGCAAATCAGTCTTTCCAGCAAATATCAGGGCTGGCAGGCCAGTCTGAGCACTGCAGCCCCTAGAAGGGCCCACCAGGCCCCTCGGTACCCAGATGGCCCTGAAAGGTTGATTCGTCTCTACCCCATTTGGCCCTTCTCCCCCTACTGCCCACCCCCGCCCCTGGGGCTCTGACTCCCCAACAAGCCACTCACTGAATTAGGGTTGGAGGAAGCTTCGTGGGAGCCCTCTGTTCAGGGTGAGGGCTGGGGCCGGAGCTTCAGCCTTTCAGTCTAAAGGAGCTGGAGCCCTGACAACACACAACAGATGGGAGGAGGAGTCTCAGGCTCCAGGGGTGTCCCTGGTGGGTCAGCGGCTGAGACTCTGCCTTGCAAGGCAGGGGACATGGGTTCAATTCCTGGTCAGAGAACGAAGATCCCACATGCCTTGGGGCAACTAAGCCCATGTGCCACGACTAAGACTCTACTCAGCCAAATAAGTAAATATTAAAAAAAATAAAATAAACTCTAGACCAAGTCATGAAGCCCTCTGTGACTGTGCTCACACAGACACACACACACACACACACATACACTCACTCATGTGCACACCTCCCTCCTCTGGAAAACCTGGAAACCCCGAGGCAAAGACAAATGAGCAAAACCACAGAGACACACAAGCACACGGAAGCGCACAAATAAATACAAGCTTCACAGCACACTCTGGGTCCATTACACCCCATCCTTGCATGGATCCACGTCAGAGTCCTCAGCTGCATCGCATATACCCACACACACATGGGCACACACGGGCACACACGGGCACACGTGTACACACAGGCAGAGAGCCGTGAGTGGTATAGTTAGAGGCTGAGCAGGAGGCGGCAAAGAGGCCCGTCTGTCCCCCATGCCACCTCCCCAAGTCCTGCCAACTGAGCCCCTGTTCCAACCTCGGGAGCCCCTGAATCACCATTGTGCTGAGTAAGCATCTAGCTCAGTGAATGGGGGACTGCCATGGAAAAAGCCAGAGTTTGGGGTTTGAATCCCTGACATTTCTGCACTCGGAAGCTTGGTGGTGTGAAATGCTCAGTCATGTCTGACTCTGCGACCTTATGGACTGCAGCCCACCAGGCTTCTGTGTCCATGGGATTCTCCAGGCAAGAATACTGGGGTGGGTAGCCATTTCCTCCTCCAGTGGGATCTCCCCAGTCCAGGGACTGAACCCAGGTCTCCTGCATCGCAGGCAGTTTCTTTACGGTGTAAGCCACTAAGGGAGTCCTGAAGCTTAGCGAAATGACTTAAACCTGCCCAAGCCCTGGTTTCCTTACCTGTCAGACAGAGCCGTGACACCGTTTTCCTGGGTTTGCTGGGCCCACTATGTAGAAAGTGCTAGATACATGCCCTGAGACAGCAGCTGACCAAGTGCAGCAGTGTGAATGGTCCAGACTAAATATCCTGGCTTATGCAGTTCCCAGCAGGTCATTGCCTCCCACCCTGAACCTCAGTTGCCACATCTGTAAAATGGGGCTTGTATATAAGGTCCTTCTTCCCTGGCAGGGGTAGCAGAAGGGATACAGGGGAGGGATCCTGAACTATCCTTAACTTTCTGAGACCTTGGGAATATCGAAAACCTTTCTGATACTCAGTATCTTCACCTGTGAAGGATAAAACCCCTCACCTGCCTACCACGCAGGAGTGGGGAAAGCTTTTGGTAAAGTTCAGACAGTGGCAAAATGGGGGCAGGCTGGTGGGTCTGCGACTCCCCCTCCATAAAAGATACTCAGCTCCTTGGGCACCTCAACAGCTTGGACATCTCCAGGCTGGCTGGAGATGTCAACACCCCCTGCTGGTTTGATGAGGATGGGCTCTGTTTCTTTGTCACATAAGGGTCAGAAAAGCAGGACTGCTCACTGGAACTGCCTTGGACTCATCCACTGAGCCGCCAGGACCACAGATGCAAGGAGCTCCCCATGGGCCCGTTTCAGACCCCGCGCATAGCTGTGATCATTACTAACTGACGTGCGCTAAGTACTGGGCAGCATGTTAAGGGCTTTCCGTGCACCGTCATTACCCCCTCCCAATGACCTGTGCGGATAACACTTTCATAATATAAGATCTGTTTCACAAATGAGGGAACAGACTCAGAGGCTGGGTAGCTTGCCTAAGGCAACATCTGGAGAGGGGGAAAAGCCAGTGTTGCCGCCCAGATCCGGCTGCCTCCTGGAGTACGACCACCTCCCAAGCAACCCAGGCTGGTCTCAGAGAAGGCTGCACAGGCACGTGCTGGGAGGACGGGGTATGGTGCCTCCCGGGACTGTCTAACCTGGGGACAGGAGGCAGCTGGCAAAACAAGAGGCATCTGGAGACCTAGTGTTACCTAACCCATTTGGCTGCTCTATGATCTTCAGCCAGCCCCCTTGCCCTGTGGCCTCAGTTACTTCATCTGTAAAAAGAGAAGTTTGTTGGGTCTTCCCTGGTAGTCCAGGGGTGAAGACCCTGCACTTTCAATGCAGGGGGCCCAGGTTTGATCCCTGGTCAGGGGACTAAGATCCTGCACGCTATAGAGCAGGATAAAAAAAAAAAAAGTGCTACATACCCTGAGGCCCTTCCTGCCTCTGATTCATCCCACCACCCCCACTTTCGGCAACTTCACAGTCTCATGTATGATGTAATGTCACAGCCGTCTAACTAAAGCTTCTTATTATTTCTTAAAAAATAATTTATGCATGGATTTATTTTTGGCTGCACTGGGTCTTTGTCCCTGCAAGGTCTTTTCCCTAGTTGTGGTGAGCGGGGGCCACGCTTCGTTGCGGTGCTCGGATTTCTCATCGCGGTGGCTTCTCTTGTTGCTGAGCACGAGCTTTAGCGTATGTGGGCTGAGGAGTTGCGGTTCCCAGGCTTCAGCGCACAGGCTCGGAAGTTGTGGCACACGGGCTTAGTTGCTCTGAGGCATGTGCGATCTTCCTGACCCAGGGATGGAACCCATGTCTCCTGCACTGGCAGGTGGCTTCGTCACCACTGAGCCACCGCGGAAACCCTAAGGCTTCATAAGCTGGGGTCCCTGGACCTCTGCCGGCTTCAGGAGCTGCCTGGAGTCAGGAGGAAAGTTTTATGTGAGTGTAAACCTGTTCAATGTGCATTTTTCCAGGGCAAGCGTCCATACTGGCACCAGATTCTAATCCCCTAAAGCTAATAATCATTGATTAGTTTAGCATTTTAGAATCTCCCTAACCTCGATCTAAATTTTAAGGGGAATGAGTAGAGAAAGGTGAATCCCTACTGTATAAAACCACCTTCACTGTGTTTAAAGTCCCCTTAGGCCTCCTGGAGCCACACCAGCGGCTGCACCCCAGGCTTCCACCCGTGGGGACCCCAGCCCCCACTGCTTCCGGTTAGTCTCTCCTCCACGCCGAAGCTCGGGTCTGTTCCGTCTGGTCTTCTGGCTTCCTCACCCCCATGTCCGTCCCTGGACCGGCGGCGCCAGGAGGCGGGTCTTTGGTGAGGTAGGTGCAGTGACCAGGACCGCCAGTAGGGGTCGCGAGGTGGCGGAAAGCCGAGGAGCACCCGAGGGCGGCATATCGCGTTATCTGTATCTTAATTGGTCCCCTTGGCAACCAAGGTGGGGGTGGGGATGGGGGGGATGGAGGGTGAGGAAGACCAGGCAGCAATCAGGAGGCCTGGGTCTCCTCGGTAGGCCTCAGGTTTCCCATCTGTAAAGTGGAGGGAGGTGGCCTAGAACCTCTAGACTCTTGCTAGGCAATCTTGTGGCTCTGATGTCCTGTAAACCTTTCTGATGATCCTGGAGGGAGGAGGCTGTCTTGAACTGCCCTTGGCAGCAGCACTGAGACCAGCAACCTTAGGGAAAGAAACAAAATGACTCCAGGGCCCTTTCTCAGACCTGACTGAAAAAACAGAGCCCCTTGTCCCGCAGCTTCAGGGCAAGCCTTACCCCTGGGAGAAAGGACATCGCTAAATAGGACTGTCCCACGGGTTTCCTGGGGGTGATGAGGGAAATGGAGGCTGGGGTGGGCTGGGTCTTGAGATCCTCCTCACTCAGCTGCTGGGGGCTCTTCTGAACCCCCTCTCTCCATCAGCTCTAAGTCCTAGGTCCAGAGAGAGCAAGGTGAAGACTTGGGGATGAGAGAGGCTCTGCAGAGATGTGTGGGGGCTGCCCTACCATCTATCCCAGGACCCCCTCCCCCACAAGGAAGAGGACCAAGTCCTCATAGACACAAAAAGGCCCTCTCCCGCCTCCACCCTCTTGCTCTCTTCACCCACCCGTCTCCCACCCCCACATGAGTAAAACAAGACATAGTCACGACAAGGACGTAGAATGTTCTTTACAAAAATTATAATGAGCCTGCCGGAGGGGCGCTTCGTACAGTGGTGGGAATCGGGGAGCCTGCCCCACCCCAGCACTGGAAGGACCGGGAGGGGGACGAAGCCATCCGTGGACAGGGAACTGGAGAGGAAGGGCAGCTCCCAGCGCTCCGGGAAAGTTGCATCGGCCCATGGGGGCGGCCCCAGGCCCAGGGAACAGGCAGAAAGACTGAGGCGGGCTCAGGGCAGCCAAGCCTTCAGTGTGGGAACAGGGGCCATCTCCATCACGCTCCCACCTTGGAGCATGTGTGTGCCTGGGGGCCATCCTCAAACACAGACACACCGCAGTGAGGCCTGTGGTGTTCTGTGGGGGTTCTCTCTCCCCTGCCCCAGCCAAGGGGTCCCAGGAAGGAGCAGCTGAGGGCTGTGGCAATGCCCCCCTGGTAGGAGACTCTTCCCAAGCTGAAGATCAGAGATGGGGGGACCACTGTTGACAGAGGGCAAGGACGCATCCGCATGGAGGTATATGTGCCCCCTGTGTGTGGGCTTTAGTGACTCTCCCACACTCAGGACCTTGGTCTGAGGACCCTCCGAGGCTGGCCTTTCCGCCGACCTCACCAGCATGACAGGTCAGGGACTCTAGCTAAGCTCTCCCTCACCTGCTACCCATGCAGAACCAGAGAGGCACTCAGCGGCTTCCAGAGCTTGAGGGACATCCACCAACCAACCTCCTGACACAGAGCCCTGGGGGTCTGGGGACAATCAGAGCTTAGACTCTCCACATCCCCAGGCTCCCAGGGTCCACCTCGCAGGCCTTGTCCACACTCGGCTGGACACCTGGCTACAACCAGTCTCTGCCCTCCTGGGCCTGGGGGACTCTGAACCAGTTGGCAGATGCCTTTGTCCAGCATAGAGCATCCCTGCCAGGCCATAATACTGCAGCCAGTTGCTCTAGCACCTTGGATCCACGGCCCTGACCCTCTGGGGTCTTGGACAGGGGGTAACAGGTTGGGTAACCAGGCTGCACATCCGAGGACAGAGTGAGTGGAGAAGGTCGGGGTGGGGAGGGCCAAGTCAGGCTGGACCCCACCCCGGGGTATGCCAGAAGGGCACCAGTCACCCCACCCCAGCCCAGCCTGGCACTCCAACCCCTCACCCCCAGCATGGCCAGGAGAAGGAGGGGGGGGCGGTTAGCCATGCTCAGCGACAGGCAGGGGACTAAGCTCGGGCATTTGGCTGAAGAGTCTAGCTGGGAACCTCCTCCCTGGGGTGTATGTGGGAAGGGGAGGCAGCCCAAACCCTTCCTTCACAAAAAGGTAGGAAGTGAGCCTGCAGACTGAGCAGGATGACAGGACCCTCAGAGGAGGGGTGAGGGCAGACCATGGTCCCCGAGATAGGTGCCCCCACCCCCCCCCACACTTCCATGCAGCTCTAACGGGCACTGGGGCTGGCCTTCCAAGAATGTACACGTTCTTTAAAGCCACTCAAATAGATGTGGCTTAGGGACCCTGAGACCCCTCAGAATTGATGTTCTGGGTCACTCTCTTGGCCTTCCAGGTGCCTGCAGGCCATACCCTCCGCTGCAGAGTGCGGACAGGCGTTCAGGAGAGATGACCCGCACGATCCTTGCTCTGGGGAAGGGGCCGGGGAGCTGCAGGGCTGGCAACTGTGAGGACCTCTTGGTCCCACTGTGGGTTGTGGCAACTTGCAACTCATTTTGGTCTGGGGAGAGGAGCCCCCTGTTACCTGTGGAGGAAGAGACAGAAGCAGACTTGAGCTAAGAATCTTTGGAGACACTATTTTAAGCCAAGACCAACTATTTTGCCCACTTACCTTCCCTAGGCAGGCTGATGGTCAGGGATGCAAAGCGTGGCCTCAGGGTGCCCTCCCATCCCCCAAACTCTAAACCAGACACCCTTCCCCACCCCGCCACCCCCGCCAGCTGTGCAGTGTAAAGGCCAGAGAGACCAAAAGGGGGCTGCAGTGTTTGCTGGGCTTATGGGATGTCACTTCGGAGAGTCAGGGCCGGGAAGGGCCAACAACACTGCCAGTGAGACAGCGGCCCTTGGTTCCCATGTGGCTTTTTGAAGGTGACAACTCCACCCTCAAGGCTGCTGTTGGTCCTGATGGGAGCATTTGCTCATGTTCCTGGTTCCAGGGTTCAGGGACCAGCAGGTAAAATATCTGCCTTGAGGGTTTGGGCATCTGGAGAGATGACTGACTGCCACACCCTCTATCTCATGGGAGTCACCCTTGTCCCTAGGCTCTAGAACCACAGGGATCAAGCCCAACTCTCCACTCAGCAGCAAAAGGACCTCCGGCGAGCTACTCTAACCCTCTGAACCTCCACTGGCTCACCTGTCAGATGGGGATGATATAGCCCCTTCACATGAGAGCTGGGCAGGATTAACTGAGAGAACTTGCATTAGGGCATCTCCAGTGCCCAGGAGACGGTAGGGCTCGAAACAGCCCGGCTGTGATGACCACTGAGCGTCATCCGTAGGAAGACACCCACTTCCTCCATTCTGACATCTTCAAAATTGAGGTGCATTTGACATCAGCAATGTAAACTGGCAGCTTCTTTGTCAGAATTGGGGGTAAATAAGTGGTTTCCGTGATGGCTCAGTTGGTAAAGAATTTGCCTGCAATGCAGGAGACCAGAGTTCGAGCCTTAGGTCAGGAAGATCCTCTGGAGAAGTAAATGGCAACCCACTCCAGTATTCTTGCCTGGGAAATCCCAAGGGCAGAGGAGCCTGGTGGGCTACAGTCCACGGGGACGCAAGAGTCGGACACGACTTAGCGACTCAGCTTCAACTTCTTCAAGTGGAAAGTGTTAGTTGCTCAGTCGCGTGAGACTCTTTGGGACCCCAGGGACTATAGTCTGCCGGGTTCCTCTGTCCATGGAATTCTCCAGGCAAGAATATTGGAGTGGGTGGCCATCCCCTTCTCGAGGGGATCCTCCCCTCCAAGGGATTGAACCCAGGTCTCCTGGATTGCAGGCAGATTTTTTTACCATCTGAGCCACCAGGGAAGCCCCGGTAAATAAGTGGGGCCTCTTGTAATTGATGACGACCTAGTTATTACCTCCCCCACCCCCTCCCCAAAAGGCAGATCCACGCCCACCCCAGGGCGCTACACACAAGACAAGCCCTCTCTTCCCATCCCCGCCCACGGGCTGTGCACTCACAGCTCGGTGTCCTCCAGGGCCGGTGGGCGCTCCAGCGCCTGCCTGCGCCTCCGCACGGCGCCCAGGATCTTCTTACGGGGCCCCAGGGGCATGCTGATGCTGCGGAGGTCGAGGTCCGAGCAGAGCATGAGCGCCTCCAGGTCGATCTTCTCCTGCCTCAGGAGGGAGGTGAAGTCCTCCATGTGCAGGGAGGCCAGGAACGTTTCCAGCGGGCTGGTCTCGGGCTCCAGGTCCTCATCCAGGCCCAAGTCCAGCTCGTCCCAGGGCAGCTCCTCCCCGCAGCTGCGGTCCTGCAGGCTGTTGGCACTGCCCAGGCTGTCGTCGTCGAGGCTGGGGGAGCTTTGCAGCCGCCCCCGCGGTGGGCCCGTGCCGTCTAGTGCCGCATCCTCGCGGCCCAGGCCGTGCAGCCCGCTGCTCAGGTAGTTTCTGCGGAACACCATGGTGCCCAGGCCTGGGCGGGTAAACAGGGAGTCGTGGCCGGAGTCTGTGCTGACCTCCGAGTGCGCAGGCTCGGCCGCCAGCGTGGCACGGGAGACGCTGTCCTCGTCGGAGAGGAACATGTCCCGGAGTGGGGCGCGGCCCCACTCCTTGGGGTTGGCGTAGGTGCCCGGGCGCACGAACATCACGTCGCTGCCCAGCTGCAGTCCAGAGAGCGAGCGCACGCTCTTGCGTCCGTCCTCGGAGATCTTGAAGGTGCCCTCGCCTCCCTGCTTGCGCCGCTCCAGCTTCCGCTGGATCTTGGTCTTGCCCGCCTTGGCGGTGCCGTGCAGAGTGGCCTGCGAATAGGGCAGGTGGCCGGCGAGCGCCAGATGCTGCAGCCGGCCGCTCAGGCTGCTGGACGTGAGGCTGGAGAAGCTGAGCGAGTCGGCGCGCTCGGCCAGCTCGCGCCGGTAGCGGCGCTCCATGCGCTCGTGGTGCTTGCGCTGCAACTTGGCGCACTCGCGGATGCGCCGCTCCGCCTCGCGGAAGGCCTTGTCCTTTAGCTTGCCCACCAGCTTGGGGCTGAGGCCGCTCTGCTTGGCTGCGATGGAGTCCAGGTAGCGCACGCACTCCATGTGGCCCTTCATGGCGGCCATGTCCAGCGGCGTGTGGTAGTCGTTGTCCAGGCACCAGATGTTGGCCCCGAAGGACACCAGGAAGGAGAGGCAGTGCAGGTGGCCATTGGAGGCCGCCAAGTGCAGGGGCGTGTTGCCCCAGATGTCGCACTTGTCCGGGTCACCCCTGCGGAACGACACGCGGGGAGGGGTGAGGAGCATCGCAAACTCAGGCCGACGGTCGGCAGGCAGCAGCTGCAGGCGGGGGAGGCGGCCGGCCTGGTTGAGCTCCCCCCGAGGCACCCCAGAGGGACTCGACGGCCTGAGATCGCTTCTCCGACTCCAGGACATCGGGGACCCGCAGCCCGGAGCCACTGCAGGCACCTAGAGTGAGTCCGCGGTTCAAGGTGGCCCAGACTCGCAGAGGGTGGGGCGACGGAGAAGGCGGGGCCAGGGCCGGGCCTTACCCCAAGAGCACGGGCGGGCTGGGAATCTCAGGGGATAAATATTTGATGCCCAGAGAGAAAAGAGTGAATTATTCATGGTGCCCGGCGGGGAGCTGGCCCAGAGAGGTGGTGGGCCAGGGCCGAGTCCGGGTCTCTCGGCAGGTGTGGTGAAAGCCGCTGCCAGTACAGCAGTGGTGTACCAATGGTGTGCGCTGGGCCTGAGCCCCGGGGAGTGTGTGAACATGTGCCTGCGTTTCCCTGGGACCCGCCACGTCTGCAGGGAGCAGGGCCAGGCCTGGCAAGCCCGCGTGTGAGAGCAGGTGTTGGGTCTTGGCCTGGGCCAGGAGGGGAGCGTGGGGGCAGCCAGGACCGGAGGGGAGGGGGCGGGCATCCTGCCACCTGGGCCCAGCTGCCGTCCAGTCCTGGGGCCGCCACATCTTCACAAGCCCCGGGAGGCAGGCTGGCTTGGGCCTGTCCGGGAGATGCAGCCCCTCCTTGCCAGACTGTTCCCCTCTGGGCACACGTCCGCTGGCTCCTCTAAGCTCGCCCCTCCCTCAAGGGCCTAGCTCAGGCCCTCTGCCCCAAGCTAATGAGGAGGACACCCTGCAGGGCTGGAGGAAGAATCGCTTCATTGTGTGACTGCCCCTCCTCCCATCCGGCACCCCCCTCCTCATTTCCACTGCTGGTCTTCAGGTCCTGCATGTGGGAATGAGTTGCTGGGCAACAGGCCCACCCCCCCAATCAAGCACCAGCCCTTGCCCTCCAGAGGAGCTGGGGGGCTTGGTGCACTCAGGGGGCCCCCTTTGTCCCCTCTTCCCATGAATTTCTCCAAGGGGCGAGCAGGATCACTGTGTACCCTCTTGGCGTGGACAGGGGCCAGTCCTGGCCTCTTGGAACATGGCTCAGCTCCTAGTCTCAGGGGCTGCTGCCACCTGTGGCTGGGGCCTGGGGAGCAGCCGTGGAGGGAGAGCAAAGGGGGGGCTCCCCGCTCATCCCGTGCTCCAACCGCACGCCAGGGCCTGGCACCAGGCCCGCTGGGCCCCTTTGCCTGAACCATGATTTCCCAGGCCCTGAGATGTTCATGTTAACCCTCCAGGGGCATCTCTGGCCTCCCTTTGCCCCATCCAGGCTGCCCTGGTGTCCGGGTCAACCTGGCTTCTCTTTATTAAACCGCTGGGGCTGGCAAGTGGTCCACAGGGTCAGGCAGCCCCAGGGAGCCCAAGTCAGTAGCCCTGGGCACCGCATCCCTCAACTGCTACTTCCAAACCGCTTCCCTGGCCCTGACACTTGGATGCAATGCCCCTTCGTCCCCCCACCCCCACCCCCAACAACTCCAAAGGGAGGGTGAGGGAGGCCGTGTGGGGGAGGGGGACAGAGGGAGCTAGTTAATGAGGTGGCTGAACCGAGTGGCATTTGGTCCTGCGGGCAGTGCCCATAAATCCCGGGAGTGAGCAGGAAGCGAGCCGTGTGAGAACAGTGTGTGGGGGCTGTGGGCACTGGTGGGGAGGACCCCTTGGGCCCCCGGCTGGGGGCGTGGGGGTGGGCAGTGGGGAGGGGCTCTTTGGCAGCCCCACTTGTGAGGTTTCTACTCCTTCCCCCCCAGCCTCTCATGCCTTTCGCTCTGGCATCCTGGCACTACCCACCCAGGTGGCCCCTCCCACTTTCTCCTCACTCTGAAGCCCTGACCCCATCATGGACCCCCACCCCCACCCCGCAAAGTCCCAGGCCCCCTCCTCTTCAGCCCCATATCCAGGTCACAAATGTCAGAGGCCTCAGCTTGTCTGCACCTCCCACAGCTGCCAGTCTCCCAGGTCCCACTTCAGGGCCTTGTCCCAGGGAAGGAGGTGATTCAGAGGAGGTGGGGGGAAGATGCCACACAATTGGGCAGGAGGTGATCTTAGGGGCTCCAGATGGGCTCTGAGGCTCTTGCCCTCCCCTAAGGGGCCTGGGAGGCCGGCACTCACCCCCTGCTCACAATGAGGCGCAGCGACTCCAGGTTGCCGTGGTAGGCGGCCCAGAGGGTGGGGGTCATGCCATCCTCGTCGGGGGCGTTCAGCTCCTTCCTGGTGGCCTCCTTGAGGAGTTCCAGGTAGCCGTCCCGAGCCGCCCGGTGGTACTGGTCGTTCATGGCGCCTGACTTGGACGGGACGGGCCGGGGACACGGGGACGTGCCCCCCGCCGGGGAGGGCGACGGGGTTAGAGCTGAGGCATGGAGCTGGGGGAGGGGGCCGGGCAGGGGCCGGGCCGCCAGCCCCTGCCGCCGCAGACCGAGGACGGGGAGCGCGAGAGCCGCCGCTACTCCGACATCTGAGCCGAACACCCGGCGGGGAGGGTGTGGGGAGGACCGCCAGCCGCCCGGAAGGTCGCCCCGCGCTGCCCCTGGGTCCTAAACTCCCTGCTGCAGAGCTCACGGCGGTGACCCTGCCCCTGAGCCCACAGGGCCGGCCCCTCTGCCAGAGGGCCACCCCAGCGTCCCGCCCCGGGAGGCCCAGTCTGGGGGCAGTTCGAGGTCTGTCCTCACGAGAGCCAGGCGCGGCGGCCCCCGATGTCGCTACCCTTCGAGGGAACGGGCCAAGGACTGGGGAAGGATGTCTGAGGGCTGCCCTGACCCCCGCCCCCTGGACAGAGCGTCCAAGAAGGTTACGAGGACCGACCGCCAGACGGTCAGCAATCTGCACTCATTGGTCCAGGCCGCCCCCTGTCCGCGCTGTCCAGTAGAGGGCGCTGGAAGACTGCCCAGGGACTTGATACCCAAGTGCGCCCTCGCAGCATCCGCCAGAGCAGGGATGCGGGAAGAGCTAAAGGAAGACCGGACTTGGAGTCCTGCTGAGGGGGCCGGGCGGGGTGGGGGTGTGTGTGTGGCAAGGGGCATCAGGGTCCCGATCTTGGGGCGGCAACAGACGAGCACAAAGATAAGGGCCGCCGGGGCTGGGGGCGCGTCGGAGTGCCCGCGGGCCCTTGGGGCGTCTGTTGAGCTTCGGCTGTGGGTGTCGGGATCGCGGGGCGCCAGGGCGCGGTGGGCGCCGGGGGCGGGGTGTCCTCTGGGTGCCGCACTGCGGGGCCGCGCCCGAGCCGGGCTGCGCCGAGGTGACAGGGCGGCGGGGGAGGGGGCGCCTCTTAACGGGTAAATATAAATCTCACCTTATCTGGCTCCCGCACGCTCTTCCCTAAATTCAGCCCGGATAAAAGATGGATCATGTGAGTGAGACTGAGAGGTTTATGGAGCTGAGTTCCCGTGGCTGTAAATCATCCTGCCCTCCCCGGTATAAAGCGCCCGTCCAGCCCGGCGTCAGAGAGAGGACGCGCTCGCCGCCCCCTGACCCCCAGCTCAGCGCGGGCTCCCGGCCCAGTCAGGTGGGTGCCCCTGGGGGCTAGCCGGACGACGCATCTGGGGGGTGGGGGACCTTGGACGGGGTCGGATGGGGCCGCATCCGCCTCTCCCCTCGCCGTCGAGTGCGAGCCGCGCACGGTCGGCTTCTCTCTTCCGCTTCAGCGCGCGCATCCTTCACCACCCGCAGCCCCCACCCTCTGCGCGGTCGAGGAGCTCCCCCAACCCCGGTCCCCAAATACAGAGATAAGATGCAGCAGGGAGAGCCCTCGAGGCTGACCTGGGTCCTGTCTGTTCCCCACCACAGTGACCCCTCCACCCTCCTCCAGTGGCCCTGCCATGTCCACGGAGCTGCCCCCGGACCCCAAGGAGAGCCCGCCGGCACCGCGGCCGGCGCCTCGCGAGGTCTGGAAGAAGGGCGGCCGCCTGCTGTCGGTGCTGCTGGCGGTGAACGTGCTGCTGCTCGCCTGCACGCTCATCAGCGGCGGCGCCTTCAACAAGGTGGCGGTGTACGACACCGACGTGTTCGCGCTGCTCACCACCATGCTGCTGCTGGCCATGGTCTGGATCCTCTTCTACCTCCTGGGCACCGCGCGCTGCCCCGACGGCGTCCCCTACCGGGACGCGCACGCAGGCCCCATCTGGCTGCGAGGTGGTGCCGAGGGGGAGGCGGGGGCGGAGGTGGGATGGGCCAGGGTGGGAGCGGGAGGCTGGGGAGCTCTCGCAGGAACCGCTGGGGGCCGTCGGAGGTAGACTGTTGAGAAGTGTGCCTGAGGGTGAGGTGCGATTGGGGGAGAAGAGGAAGGGAAAGAGTCCTGGAAAAGGGATGCGGAGAGGGCTGGAAAGGAACTTCTCTGCCCTGTCTAAAGATTGAAAGAAGGTGCTCATGGGAGAGACATTGATCTCTCAGAACAGATGGCTGTTGCAGTTGAGCCTATCTAGGGCCCTTTCCCTTATCCATGCAGCCACAGAGGTGGGGGCTCAATCGGACATCCATCCATCCACTCAATCATATACTCATCCTTCCACCCACCCATTCATCATCCACCTGTCCACCTAGCTATCCGTCCATCCATCCATCCTCTCACCTACCCCATTCATCCATGGATCCACCCCATCATCCCATTACTTAGCCATCCGTCCTCAAATCTACAATCCCTCTCTCCTGCCTCTCTGATCCACCCCCACCCCTCATTCCCAGGTGGGCTGGTGCTGTTTGGGATCTGCACTCTCGTCATGGATGTCTTCAAGACCGGCTACTACTCCAGTTTCTTTGAGTGCCAGTCAGCCATCAAGATCCTGTACCCTCTCACCCAGGCTGTGTTTGTCATTGTCCAGGTGGGTGAGAGGAGTGTCCTTGAGTGTGGTGGCAAGGAGCCAGTGCCTGGGGTCAGGAGGTCTGAGCTCCACTCCTCTTTTATGCTGAGCAATTAATTAAGGCGGGGATAGGACTGTAGTGAAGATCACGAGTCCATAAATCTGCAAGCACCTGGTAATGAAGTAATATCCAAATGTGAGTACCTGCTTCAGGGCCCTGCGATTTCATTTCAACCTAAGCGGTGCCTGTAGTTAACACCTAGGAGGCGTCACTTGTGGCGGCTGCTCTGACTCCTAAAACTGCCCTGCCTTCCTTGGTGGCTCATAGAGGACATAGGTCTCAGCTCAGGGTCCAGTTTGGCCTCAGCCATGTCCCCTGTATTCTGAATTTGTTCAGAAAATAGGGTATCCTGTACATGGGATTTTTCAAACAAGTTCAAGTTTTTATTTGTTGCATAAATAAGCCCTGGAAAGATCTGACTGAGCTGAGGCTGGACTGGTTTGAGAACAGACCTCAGCCCAGAATGACCGCATGTATGGTTCCCTCTCTTGAAGCATCATCCATGCTGCCCAGGTGTCCACAATTTAACACATTTATGAGCTTGGCATTTATATAGTTTTAATTTTATATTTTATGACTTTAAAGAATACTCAGGCAAAATGGAAAATAAAGCTACCCCAACATCAATAACCCTGGAGAAGGAAATGGCAGCTCACTCCAGTATTCTTGCTTGGGAAAGCCCATGGACAGAGGAGCCTGACAGGCTACAGTCTATGGGGTCACAAAGAGTTGGACATGACTTGGCGACTAAACAGCAACAACATTGATAAACACTAGAGCAAGGATTTGTGGGCATCCAGGTGAGGGGGAGGACCTGGAGGGCAACAAAAGATGAGGATGGGGTGGGGGGATGCTGCCTAAGTGGAGTGGAGAAGCCCCCGAGATTCTTTTTACCTTGGACAAGACCTAACCTGAGGCTGACCCTGCACCCAGGAGTAAATAACTGGGCTCCAAACTCCACTCCCTCCACCCTGCGAAGGAACAGAAAACAAAGACAGAATTTACTGGTGGCATTTTGCAAACTTTTAAAGATCAGAGAAGTATTTGATACTGATTGCCCTGCAGAATAGAAAGAGAGAAAACCTTGCATCTCACATTGTAAAGCTGAAATAAACGTGATCACGCAATTGGAGAGTTCCTGAGGCAGAGTGGACATAGTGCCAGGCGTGGGCCCGGCTGCTCCCAGGGTGAGCCCACCTGCGGAGTAGATGACGCCACCACTCTCTCTCAACACAGACTTACTTTCTCTGGGTCTCTGCTAAAGACTGTGTTCACACCCACCTGGATCTGACTCGGTGAGTGCCTGCTCCACGCCCGTGGCCCAGTGCCCATGCCCAGGTGCTCAGTTCACCTGGCATCAGATGGGCGCTTCCCAGCCTGGGGCATGGGTCCTCTTTGTGCCCCAAGTGGGGCTTCAGTCGAGGCCCTCTCGCTTTGTAAGCCCGGTTTCAACTAGCCTGTGCTGTGGGGGTGGGGGGTACTTGGTGGGATGGTGTGTGTCATGTACAAATGTCCTCTCCCTTAGAGGAGGAAGCAGAATAGCCCTTGGACACTCCAAGTTCTCTCTTGGGAGGCATCTCAGCCAGGCTGTGTTCCTTCCAAACTCATCTTCTCTGCTCACATGGGGGCTTGCCTGCTTTCTTGCTTCTCAGCACCATCTCCCAGTATAGCCTCAGCTCTCCACCTTGCTGGGGACCCGACATGAGCCAAAGACTCGAGTGACCTCTGCTCTCCGTCCCCGAACAGGTGTGGTCTGATGTTCACACTCACCACCAACCTTGCCATCTGGATGGCGGCCGTGGTGGATGAATCCGTGCACCAGGCTCACTCCCACAGCAGTTCTCACAGCAACGCCAGCCACACCCGCCTCGCTCTGGACCGTGAGTGCCCACTCCAGATTAACCCTGGCCCCTTGGTGGCCAGGCCATGGGCTGAGTGCTCTCTGGACCTGTAGAGGGCATGGAGGCACAAGAGGCCAGAGGCCCCCTCCTGCTCCAGGCTATGCCTCTGAAGAAGTCTAGATGTGGGTGACCCAGGAGGAAGAGTATGGGGAGATCTTTTTTTCTTTTTTTAGAAACCTTTTATTTTGTATTGGGGTACAACCAATTAGGGCTTCCCAGGGGGCCCAGTGGGTAAAAAATCCACCTGCTAATGCAGAAGACGCAGGAGACTTGGGATCGATCCCCAGGTTGGGAAGATCCCCTGGAGGAGGGCATGGCAACCCACTCCAGTGCTCTTGCCAGGGGAGCCCCATGGACAGAGGAGCCTGGGCTACAGTCCCTAGGGTCGCAAAGAGTCTGACATGACTGAAGCCACTGAGCACATACGCACATAGCCAATTAGCAGACTATGCTGTGATAGTTTCAGGTGGACAACAAAGGGATTCAGCCATGCATAGACGTGTATCCATTCTCCTCCAAACTCTCCTCCCATCCAGGCCGAAAGGGACATCTTTTCACCCTGGATGGTACAGCCTTGGTCCCACTGTCCAGGTCTCCATTCCACCAGAGGAGGGATTCGGGCTCCAGAGACAAAGGGCACAGCTGAACAAGCTGGAGAGAGCAGATGGGAGGCAGGGTGGCTCAGTGGTGGAAGCGCAGGATCAGAACAGAGTGTCTGGCAAGGAGGAGAAGGCAGAAATAATAACCGTGATGATGATGGTGACCACTTATGGAGCGCTATACATCAGGCACTGTGCTAAGTGTCTTAAACACCATCTTACTTAACCCTTGCCACCTCCCTATGAGATGGGTACTATTAATATTCCCATTTTACAGATGCAGAAACTAAGGCATAGAGAGGCTAAGTAGCTTGCCCAAGGTCACAGAGCTTGACAATGGAGAACTACCATTAAGACCCATCTTTGATCTGAATCATCAGAAAGATCCCCTGGAGACAGAAATGGCCACCCACTCCAGTATTCTTGCCTGGAGAACCCCCTGGACAGAGGAGCCTGAGGGGCTACAGTCAATAGGGTGGCAAAGAGTCGGATGCGACTGAACACACAGTATTCTATGGTGAAGAACAGGCCCACAGCCCCCCCGGTCCTGGTTCTCTGGACTTCTTTAGGGCCCCCACTGCCAGGATCAGACTAGATGACCAAATCTACTCAGACCTGAAGACACACACACACCCAGCACGGCAGGGTCCAGGAGTGGAAAGCGTGGATCCAGGCGATCCCAGGCCAGCAGGACTGACAAAGGGCCGCCCTCCACATACAGAGGGCTCCTGGGGATGGTTGGAACCAGCCCAGGGTGGTGGATGACCTAAAATGCTGGGGCTGCGGGGGGTACAGAGAGGCGCCCGGCGAGGAACCTGCCTCGGGGGTGAGAGTCACAGCATTTGCATCAGCTCCACCATCACAAGCCACTTGCCCTCAGTGAGCCTCGGTTCCTTTTTCTGCAAAACCAGCTGAGATAGTTCTGGGGATCAAAAGAGATGTCTGCCAAGGCCCGAGGTATCCTACACATCAGAGCACACTCTGGATGTGGGACGAGATTCCTATTGGTACAGTACAAACTGAAGTGACGGAAGGCCCTGGTCAAGACCTGGGCACAGCAGGTGCTTTCTGGCTGAGGCAGATGCAGGAGAGAGAGGCGAGGAAGCTTGGAGTTTAGGGGTTGCCAAGGGGGCAACCTTCTATTAGGACCAGAGCCTTGCCTGTCTTGAGCAAGTCATGACTGGTGGGGAAGGTTTGGGAGTGTGTTTCTGCAGGAATGGGATGGGATGAAGCAGTCAGTTCTACAGTTGAGACTTTCTTTAACTTTATTTACTTATATGTTTATTTACTTTTACTTTGCCTGCGCTGGGTCTGTTCCAGCACGCAGGCTTTCGCTGGTTGCAGCTCACCAGGGCTTCTCTTACTGCACCGCACGGGCTCTGGAGCACACGGGTTCTCTCGTTGTGGCCCTTTGGGTTTAGCTGCCTCACAGCCTGTGAGATCTTAATTCCCCGACCAGGGACTGGACCTGCATTGGAAGGCGGCTTCCTCACCTCTAGAGCATCAGGGAAGTCCTCCAGATTTTTGTTGTTGTTGTTGTTAGTTGAGCCCTGGATATTGTTCAGGGACGTGCCCCATGGTCTCTGGCACATAGTAGGCGCTCAGTAAATACTTGTGGCGTGAATGAATGTGCCAGGCCCTGTGTAGGCATTTGGGGTACAGTGGTGGCAGCTCACAAGCTTGGCCTTCCAAAGGTCACGGTCCAGGGGTGAGGCTCTTCAGATGGGGTGCCTCCGGGAAGGCGGGAGGGCAGTGCCGCTCCATGCCATCTCTCCGCAGTGGAGCGTGCAAGCAGCGCGGTAGGGGGAGACTGCTCCTGCGACACGGCGGTCTGCCAGATCTTCCAGCAGGGCTACTTCTACCTGTACCCCTTCAACATCGAGTACAGCCTCTTCGCCTCCACCATGCTCTACGTCATGTGGAAGAACGTGGGCAGGCTGCTCGCCTCCTCCACCCCGGGCCACAGCCACGCCCCGTCCCCCGTCAGCCTCTTCCGGGAGACCTTCTTTGTCGGCCCGGTCCTGGGCCTGATGCTCTTCGTGGTGGGGCTGGCCGTGTTCATCATCTACGAGGTGCAGGTGAGCGGGGAGCGGGGCCGCACCCAGCAGGCCCTGGTCACCTACTACAGCTTTAGCATCGTCTGTCTGGGGCTCATGACCTTGGTCAGTCTGAGTGGCTCGGTCATCTACCGCTTCGACCGCCGGGCCATGGACCAGCACAAGAACCCCACGCGCACCCTGGACGTGGCCCTGCTGATGGGCGCTGCCCTGGGCCAGTATGCCATCTCCTACTACTCCATCGTAGCCGTGGTGGCGGGCACCCCCAGGGACCTGCTGGCGGGGCTCAACCTAGCCCACGCTCTGCTCATGATCGCCCAGCACACCTTCCAGAACGTCTTCATCATCGAGAGCCTCCACCGGGGCCCCCCCAGCGCTGAGCCTCACGACACGCCCCCCAAGGAGCCCTGCCATGGCCTGACTTTTGCCAACCTGGATGCCCTCCATACCTTGCCCGCCTGCCCACCCACTCCCAGGCTGGTTGGCCCCAGCCCAGCAGGACCTCAGGAGGCTGCGAGCGTCATCGTGGTTCCCAGGAGCCACTGGAGACGCCGGTGCTTGAAGGACATTTCCCTGTTTCTCCTGCTCTCCAACATCATCGTGAGTACCCAGGCGGGGACAGGTGCGGGCTCCGGGGAGGAGAAAGCCAAGGAAAATGCTCTTTTTATGGTTTCTTCCCCTGGCCTTCTCTGTCTTGCCCCCATCCCCTTGGAAGCATCCTATGCCTCTCAAGGAAAGCAGCAGGTTCAGGGACGGTTGGGAGCAGCCCCGGGGCAGACAGCATCTCAGGGCATACAAAGAGAATGAGATGCCAGCATTCTGGCCTCGAGGCTGCGGATAGAGCTGGAAGAGTCTCAGGGAATGCTGACATGGGGCTGGGAGGAGGTGAGAGGGAGCTGGGGCGGGGTGGGGGGGACCTCGCTCCCAGACGGGAGGTGTGACTGCTCCTGGGAACTTGTGACCAGCCTGCTTCTTAGAATAATCGGAGCAGCGACAGGAAGTGGCAGGGACCAGTGTACGTGTGAGTGGTCTGTCAGCAGAGTGCAGTGGCGGGCTGGCCAGGAGAGGAACACCCGCAGCAGCCGCGCCCTCCCCAGCGAGTCCACAGAGCCCCTTTCTTATTTTTTTATTTTATTTATTTAATTTTTTTTTTTGGCTGCGCTGGCTCAGCATGTGGGATCTTCATTCCCCAGCCAGGGATCAAATCCACACCTGCTTCCTTGGAGGGCAGAGTCTTAACCACTGGACCACCAGGGAGGTGCCAACCTCTTTCTAAGAGAAAGAGAAAGTGTTAGTCACTTAGTCATGTCCAATTCCTGTGATCTGCCAGGCTGTCCATGGGATTCTCCAGGCAAGAATACTGGAGTGGGTTGCCATGCCTTCCTCCAGGGGATCTTCCCAACGCAGGGATCGAACGCCGGTCTCCTGCACTGCAGACACTTTCTTTACCATCTGAGCCAAAAGAAAACTCCTCTGTATATCGTCCCGCTTGCCCCAATATAAATATGCCTCCTGTAGGAGAACACGCTTCCTGAAGGTGCATCCTCATAGAAAAATACTCCGAGTGTATAGCTCCAACCCAATAGAGAAAGGCCCCAGTGTAGAAAGAACCCCTGGGAGGGAAATCTCTAACAGAGAAACATGTTCCCCTGTGAATACATCCCAAACAGAGGGCACACCTCAATGAAGTGTTGC
This sequence comes from Ovis canadensis, assembly GCF_042477335.2. Lineage (NCBI taxonomy): Eukaryota > Metazoa > Chordata > Mammalia > Artiodactyla > Bovidae > Ovis > Ovis canadensis. The sequence continues at coordinate 64,513,775 of NC_091255.1, read as the reverse complement.
TCAATATAAAGATAGTCCTTTTAGCTGTAACCTCTAACAGAAAAATACCTCTAATATAGAAAGCATCTTTAAATAGTTGGGAAAACGGGTATACCCCAATGTAGAACACATCTCCAGAGGGGTTGCATTTCAGTGGGGGTCTACAGGAAAAACTGAGGTGCATTCTTGGCAAAGTCCCCACTTTGAATATTGCCCCTCCTACTGGTAACCTAGGGCTTTCCAGGTGGTGCAGTGGTGAAGAATCTGCCTACCGATGCAGATGCAGGAGGTTCGATCCCTGGTTTGGGAAGACCCCCTGGAGCAGGAAATGGCAACCCACTCCAGTATCTTGCCTGGGAAGTCCCATGGACAGAGGAGCCTGGTGGGCTACAGTCCCTGGGGGTCGCAAAGAGTCGGACATGACTGAGCATGCACATAAGCACAAATAACTTATTAAAAAAAAAAAAAAAAAGAGCAGTCACCAATCTCTGATGTAACAGTAGAAGCAGTAAGGACCGAAACCTCCTCCAGCCCTGGCCACTCACTCCCTCACTTTCTCCCGAGGCCGAGCCTACAGGTTAAGAGTCACTTGGGAGGCCGCTTTTGCTCCAGGTATCTGAGTCTGGATAAGCTCTTAGAGTGTCATCTCCAACTCCATTTTATAGGACAGAGGCAGGCTCCGATTTGGGCTGTGATGTGCCTACGGATGTGATCGGAGAGGGTCCAGCCTAGCCCAGAAGCTTTTTCTCTTTGCTTCACGCCCCATGCCTGAACCGTCTGGGTTCACAGCCAGAGATGAAGCAGATTCCAGCTTCAACCTCCCCCCACACCTGGGAAGAGGGTGGGAAGTGGAGGGTGAAACTGGAGGGTGGAGCTCATGAAGAGCTGGGGTGGGGAAGCCTTCTGGCAGGATCCTGGCCCCCCTGGCCTGGGCCTGTCTGCTTCGACTGCCCTCACCCACAGGCCTCTCTCCAGGAGAGAGCTGCTGCTGCTGGTTTAAGCATTTATTCCAAATTCTCATGTCACCTACTGAAACCTCTTCTCCTTTCTCCCCATCCCACAAGTGGGCCATCCTGAGGGTGGAGCCTCAGCCTGGGGGTGGGCAAGCTCAGTTGGGCACGTTTACTGAGTTCCCTTGTGACTGCCAGGCTCTGCCCAAGGGCCTGCAAGCCCCCTGCTCGGCAACAGCCAGCCCTCGATAGCCACAAAACCAGAGGGCGGGGACCCCTATCCTGCCCCCCGCCCACAGAGTGACACGCAGCCCCCCGCCCGGGCCAGGTCCTGACCCTCCTCTCTCCCCACAGCTGTGGATCATGCCCGCCTTCGGGGCCCGCCCTCACTTCAGCAACACCGTGGAGGTGGACTTCTACGGCTACTCCCTCTGGGCAGCCATCGTCAACATCTGCCTGCCTTTCGGCATCTTCTACCGCATGCATGCTGTCTCCAGCCTGCTGGAGGTCTATGTGATGTCCTGAAGCCCCGCTCGGGACCTCGGGAGGAGGGGCTCGGCTCACGCACCCACCCAGAGACCCCCAGGAATGAGGCCGAGGCTGGCAGTCACTGTGCCACGTACTCTCCCTTCCCGTCCCCGCACTGGCCCCAGAGTGGCATTTTCACAAGAGTTATTTTTCCAGGATGAGTTTTTAGATCACCATCAGGACATGCACATTCACCCCAACATGAGCCTGGGGGTGGAGCCGCTGGGGGAGGAGGACCCCTTGCTGCACCCCTTTCTAGGACCAGACAAGGCCTGGAAGCGTCCTTGGCTCTGGGTCCACCCCCACCCCCAGCCTGGTGACCTGGCCAGTGCTGCGGCCTGGAGCTGGAAACCAATAAACCTGATGTTGCCCTATGCCACCTGGCTCCCCACTTCTTGTCTCAGCGCTCATCTCTAAGATGATCGCAGGAGGGGGGTCTTGGGGTCAAAGCTGCAAGGACCCCTGGAGAGGTTGAGGTCTCAGGCTTCTCTGTGGGCAAGCCAAGTCTGAGTTACAGACTAGTACCTGGGTGGCTGGGAGTGGCTGGGTGGAGTCCCCAGGCTTCCACCTCCCTCTTCGCCTTATCCTCAAGTGACATAGACATTTTTTTAATGTGTTCCATGACATGTGAAAGGTTGGGAAGGACTGACTAATCCAACTGCCATTTTACAAAGAAGAAACCTGAGGCCCAGAAGTATAGTGACTTGCCCACAGTCCCACAGCAAAAGGAAGCCAGCACTTTTACTACTAAGAATAATAATTTTCAAACTTTTTTTTCAAGCATCAGAGCATTTGTTTCCTCTCAAATAAAACATTTCAGGGTCTCACATTTACAACACACGCTGATATAACCCAGTTTGTAACCTGGCAGTTCTAGCTTAACAGGTGTTGGGTGGCACAGCCCACCCCATCAGGGCCTCCCGTCACCCACCACCTGCCCCTCCCTGCGGTCCCCGAGGCGCCTCTCCAAAGCCCTCTAGCTTCTACTCTATAAAAGATATAGAGATGGGGGTGACTGTGAAGTGGGGACACCCGGGTGGGGCAGAGGACTTGCAATCTCATTGTTCTCCCAGCCCTTCGACCCTCTCTGGAAGCCCCCCAGTAAAATGATTTGATCCCAAAAAGGAGGGAGGGGGAGATAGAGAAGGAGAGATTGAGAAAGTCAGAGATGGCAAAGGAGGCGCCAGCAGCTAGCGGAGTCAGAAGGGGGACAGGCTGGGATGGGGCCTGGGGTGGGAGGAGACGGCATTTAGAGGGGAGAGTGGGAGCAACAGGGTCGGGCGCACAGGGGACTTTGGAGAAAAACCTGCCAGGACTCCGCCAGCAGGACTAGGTGGGCAGGACGCCAGGCTCCAGGGAGAGCTGAGGAGGGCCAGAGGGGGCGCCCCCTGCCCTGTGGGAACCAGGTGTCTTCCGCCCCAAGTTCACGTTTGACTTAGGGGGAGAGAGGGTGCGGCAAGGCTGGTGCTAGGTGGGGTACGGGGAGGTGGGGGGGCGGAGCGACCCCAGATCTATGGAGGACGGCTCGTTCCCTGCTGGGCCACCAGAGGAAAGTGTGGCCTGAACCCCGAAAGGCCTCTACTTTGGCCTAAGGACATTGCATCCCACCCCACCCCTGCGCCGCGTGTCTGCACCGCCTTCGGCCCCGCCCTCCGGTCCAGCCGCCTCGCTATTGGCTGAGCCGTCCGGGGAGCCCCCGGCAGGGTAATTAATGAAGGATTAATGAGAGCCCCAAAGTCAACAGAAAAATCAATGGGCCGCGGAGCCCGAGAGGCAGCAGCTGCGCAGTCCCGCGGGGGCAGGGCGTCGGGGGCCTCGGTCCCCGCGCGGGGGCCTCATCTGGACAGACGGGAGCCAGCCGGCGGCGATGCCTGCCCAGGCCTCAGGTAAGACTTCCCCGCGGCGCCGTTAGGGCCTGGAGCGCCCTCGCACTCCTGCAGGAGCATTCCAGGTGAGCCCACCCTCGACACACACCTACTGCGCTCCCAAAGTGAGGTTCAGAGACCGGGGGCTGCAAGGACTGGGGCGGGAGGGAAGCCAACCCCTGGGGACCTGAACTTCAGCCCCTCTCTGATCGCCACCCCAACCTCAGCTCCGCGCCCCATCTCCTTTTCCCTGGCTGGGGGCGCACAGAGCTCGCCTTGCCATAGCCGCGTCCGAGCGCGCACAGCCGAAGCCAGGAGGAAGAGAAACGTCCGGACGGCTGAGGTTGCCCGGACGCCCAGTCCGAGGCAGACGTGTGGCGACCGTCCTAGGCCTCGCAGTCCCTCGAGTGGCTCGGAAAGAAATGCCGAAGCTCCCCGGCCGGTGCTCAGCAGCCTCCTTCGGAACTGGCCGGGCGCCGCGCCCCGACGGCTCCTTAGCTTTCATCACTGCCTCTAATCAAGACCCACAAACCAGTTTGGTGTCTGGGCCCTCCTTCGGACTGGCGTCGCGCCGAAGGGCGTGTCAGAGAGTGGTGGATTTCTCTTTGTCAGTCTGGGCGCCCTCACCCACTTCCCGCGACCCCAGCTTGCCCACCCCAGCACCCTCTCCGGGGGGAAGGATCCTCTCCGCCTCTTTGAGGGCTCCCTCTAGCTGCCGATGCAGGGTTGGCTCCTGGGGATGGGGGCGGGGAAGATAGTCAAGGCGAGGACCCCTAGAGGATAGGACTTCCTCCTCCAGCGTCCTGTCTAGGTCTGCAGTCCAATCAAAACTGCCCCCCCTCCTCCTCCTCCGCAAATTCACCAATAACCTTGACCCTTGGGGCTCCTCTCAGACTGGACAGAACAGGGAGGAAGTGCATAAATAGTTTAACACTCAGATCATTCTGTGTGCCAGGCACGGCTCTATAGGTATGTGCGTGTGTTAAATCATTTACTTTTGAGGGAACTCCAGGTTTCATGCATTAATTCCTTCGTTTACCCGTTCAAGAAATCTTTATTGAACGTCTACTGTGTAGCAGGTACTATTCCATAGTTGTGTGTGTGTGCAGATGAGGAAACCGAAGAGAAACGCCCGGAATGACAAGAGAAACAGAGATTCTAGGGAGCTTGTCCAAGATCACCCTGGTAGTAAGTGCCAGATTCTGGCATTAGGCGGTCCTCCAGCCTCGGTGCAGATTCTGGGAAGGCGAGATGGGGCAGTCAGGTTTGGGAGGAAAGGAGCAAGGAGTTGTCCCTGTGAGCTTCAGGCTTGCTCAACCTGGGCGGGGGAGTCTTAGGGGAAAAGATAAAGATCTTCTGGAAAGTCAAGGGTCTGATGCCTACGGGTCTCTGTCCACGGCTCTGGTGCTGAAAGTTCCCTAGAAAATGCCAGAGGCAGTCAGCAAACATTGGTTCAGTGTCCTGACTGTAACAAATTTAGGGGTAGGGTGGGGTCTGAGATAAGCAAGACCTGGTCTCTGCCCAACAGGCACACCCGGAGCAGTATACACCCACTCTCGATAGACGCTTAGGCAAAGAGAGAAGTCTTCCCAGGAGAGGTGCTTAAGCTGGATGGTGACAGTGGGCAAGAGCGATTGATTAGGGGAGGACAGCACAAGAGATGGAAGGAACAGCAGGCTGGAGGAGTGATGATGGGGGGAGACGGCAGGAGAAACGGGGAGTCCTCTGGCTGGGCCTGTGGTGGGCATGTGCCTGGGGTGTGAGAAGGGGGCTGGACAAGGAGGAGGGTGAACTGGAGCAGGAAAGACAAGGACTGGGAAAAGGATAGGAAATCACTGGTGGAATCTTTAAAAGAGCACCAAGTTTTGTTATTCTATTTGCCCCAGAAGAGGACCTTAGGAGGTATAAATATTGGGCAGGTTGCACATGGGAAAGTGGGGGCCTGAAGCGGCTGCATTTCATTTATTATTTTAATTTTGACTGTGCGGGCTCCTCGTTATGGTGTGTGGGGGTTTCTCTAGTTTAGCTCATGGGCTTATTTGCCGCTCAGCCTGTAGATACTTGAGCTTCCCTGGTGGCTCAGGTGGTAAAGAATCTGCCTGCAATGCAGGAGACCTGAGTTCAGTCCTTGAGTTGGGAAGATCCCCTGGAGAAGGGAATGGCTACCCACTCTAGTTGTTGATGGACAAGGAAGCCTGGTGTGCTGCAGTCCATGGGGTTTCAAAGAGTCAGACACGACTGAGTGACTGAACTGAACTGACCCACTCCACAGTTCTTGCCTGGAGAATTCCATAGACAGCGGAGTCTAGCAGGCTATAGTCCAGGGATCGCGAAGAGTCAGACATAACTGAGCTACTAGCACTGTGGGGTCTTAGCTCCCCAACCAGAAACCAACCTTGCACCCCCTGCATTAGAAGGTAGGTTCTTAACCACTGGACCACCGGGGAAGTACTGAGGCTGCATATGAAAGCCGAATATGCTGAGGGTCTTCTGCTGGTTCCATAGAGGGAGAGTCTAAAGCTCAGAGTCCAAAGAGAGAGACAGAGCAGAGCACAGCTAATTAAAACAGAGTATGACCAAAGATGCTCCAGCCTCAAGCGTGGGTGCAGGGCAGGTATCTAGAGGGACCCCCTAGTCCAGCCTTAGGTGAGGGGGTTCAGGGGAGGATTCCTTGAACCGGTGCGACTCCACTGAGTCCTGAAGGACACCCTGCAGTTTAGCCAAAGGGTGAGGGGGTGGGTATGATGGGTAAAGGGTGGGGTGTGGGAAAGACAGGGAGGTGAACAAAAGCAGAGGATTCTAGGAACTAGGCAGCAGGATAGCACAGCCCATGGGCAAGGGGGAGGGTCTGAGAACAGTGCTGGAGAGGGCGGTCAAGGCCAGACCAGGAAGCAACAGCAGCTGCCCTCCCTTGATCACTTTGCACAGTCCAAGCCCATGCTGCCTCATTTCTTTTCTTTTTAATTTAAAATATTAGTTTATTTGGCTGCACTGAGATTCTTAGTTGCAGCATGTGGGATCTATTCATAATTCCCTGACCAGGGATTGAGCCCGAGCTCCCTGCATTGCGAGCATGGGCTCTTAGCCACGGGACTGCCAGAGATGGCCCCCTGGCTTCATTTTGAAAGGCCATGAAGGCCACACTAGGTAGTATGGCCTCTACATTGAGGGCAGTTGGTTGCCTTTGCAGGGATCACAGTAGGGGAGAGACACAGTGGGTAGGGAGACTAGTTTAAGAGGGAGCCAGGAACCAGGGTAGTGGTTGAGGTCAAGAAAATCTCAGAGCTGTCTGTGAGCTGGAATACACAGGGGCGAGGGGACTGGTGAGGAGGACACATGGTTCCTTCTGGAAGATGTAGGGATAGCGATGCTTCTCTGAGACAGTGAATTAGAAATCAGGCCTCTGGCAGCCTGGAGAATGGGGACGGTGAGTGCTTAGGACCCTGAGCCCAAAGCACCAGGAACGCAGGGTAGCAGCAGGTAGAGCACCTGGCATGGGAGGGGTGGGGAAGGAACCTTCTCACCGGGACAGCAGCTGCGACCAGTGGGGCATTCCCACTCTCCAGTGCAGCTCTACGTGAACCCAAAGGGCCCATGGGGGGAGGGTGCTAGACTTCAGGAAGGGGCCCTGAGCTGGGTATGGGGGTGACCCAGGATCTGGGTCAAGCAAGGGGAGACTAAGGGGTTTGCTGTTGCTCTTTAGTCCCTCATCACGTCACACTCTTTCACAGCCCCGTGGACTGTAGCCCTCCAGGCTCCTCTGTCCATGGGATTTCCCAGGCAAGAATACAGGAGTGGGTTGCCATTTCCTTCTCCAGGGATCTTCCCAACCCAGGGATTGAACTCGTATCTCCTACATTGGCAGGCAGATTCTTTACCACTGAGCTACCTGGGAAGCCCAACAAAGGGAGCAGGCCCAAGTGAAAACTTGGGGAAGCTGAGAAAGTAGCAGGAGACACTCAGGGGAAAGAGAAGAGTCAGGGATGGAATTCCCCGCATTGAGCTGTGCACTCCTGAGACACTGAGGCCTCCAGGGAGGGTACAGATGGAATTCAGTTCTATCAAAGTCAAGGGCATGAGAATTCCCTGGTCATCCACTGGTTAGGACTCTGTGCTTTCACTGCCGAGAGCACAGGTTCAATCCCTGATTGGGGAACTAAAATCCCACAAGCCTCACAGCAAGGCCAAAAAAAAAAAAAAAAGAGAGAGAGTCAAGGGCCATAGCATTTGTGCTGATCCCAGGATGTCCCGTGCTTATGGTAGGTACTGCAAATCAGTGTCAGAACTTTTTTCCTTACACCTTTAATGTGCTTTAAAATTAATTTTAGGAAATAAAATAAAAACTTTAGGACTTCCCTGGCAGTCCAGTGGTTAGGACTCTGTGCTTTCACTGCAGGAGGCACAGGTTTGACCCCTGGCTGGGAAACTAGGATCCCATCTGCAGCACAGCACGGTCAAAAAATAATAATAATAACTTTACAAAAGTAATGTTTAAAAAAAAAAAAAGCAAAAAACCAGAACATTAGCCACTCCTCCCAGTGCCCGTGTTTTCCTCCTTTACCCAGAAGCAACTCCTATTATGAACTCGATGGGTGTCTTCTAGAGCTTTTCAAAGTAATTTTATATACAACCATTTTGTTGTTGTTCAGTTGTAAGTTGTGCCCAACTCTTTGTGACCCCATGGACCCTCCAGGCTCCTCTATCCATGAGGCTCTCCAGGCAAGAATACTGGAGTGGGTTGCCATTTCCTTCTCCATATAGCACCCATGCTGCTGCTGCTGCTAAGTCGCTTCAGTCATGTCTGACTCTGTGCGACCCCATAGACGGCAGCCCACCAGGCTCCCCCGTCCCTGGGATTCTCCAGGCAAGAACACTGGAGTGGGTATATAGCACCCATAACAGAGCATTATTTCAGATACAGCATTCTTTCCCAAGGATGGGAAAGCCCAAGCGCACACTTGGCCGCGGGATCCTTCTCAGCACAGCACCCTAGGCAACCATGACCCAACTGATCAGAGTCAGAATGGGAGAGGACACCGACTTTGCTCTCCCTGACTTCAGGAGTGAAACTCCTTCCAGAAGACAGGGCACGCACAGCCTTTCGGGGTGAAAAGTCACAGCCTTGGAAACAGCCAGTGGCCAAGCACTGTGCAGATGCCCTTGGCTCCCTTGCTGGACGCCACTATTCCACCTAAGATCAAACACTGAGGCAGGAGGACAGGGGTGGGGTGGGGGAGAAGTGGTCCTCAAGCCCCTTTAGATAACCCCTAACTTTATGTGGAACACAGAGGGCTGGTCTCTTTGAACCTTCTCTGGTCCTGTAAGGTAGATGGGGTAGCTGCTATGATTTCCAATGTCCCGATCAGAGAGGTTGCTTGGCTTCCCTGGGTCACACAGCAATGAGAGGCAAGAGTGGAATGGAGCCCAGGACAGCTCGGCAGCCAACAAGAACCCTGTCTCCCTCCCCAGCCCCTACTGAGGCTCCACCCATGGCCACTCCAGAGGCTCAGGCGACTGGAGAGGCTCCAGCCAAGGAGAACCAAGTGGCCTTGGGGTCCGAGTGGACCAGGGCCCCTGCCTCGCCGGTCCAGAGGTCCTGGCTGGCAAGGCACTTCTCGCTGCTGCTGCGGCGGGACCGGCAGGCCCAGAAGGCCGGGCAGCTCTTCTCGGGGCTCCTAGCGCTCAATGTGGTGCTCCTGGGCGGAGCCTTCATCTGCAGCATGGTCTTCAACAACGTGGCCGTCACGCTGGGGGACGTGTGGATCCTGCTGGCCGCGCTGAAGGTCCTGTCCGCCCTCTGGCTCCTCTACTACACCGCGGGGACCACCCGGCAGCCGCACGCCGTGCTCCACCGGGACCCGCATGCAGGCCCCGTGTGGGTGCGGGGTGAGTGTCCGGGCGCCCGGAGCGGGGGTGGGGGGTGGAGGTGGGTGCAGAGGCCGGGGGAGGGACGGTCCCCGCTCCAGGAGGTGCCAATGGCCCCCACCCGCCGCCCGGCCAGGTTCCCTGGTGCTCTTCGGCAGCTGCACCGTCTGCCTCAACGTCTTCCGCGTGGGCTACGACGTGAGCCACATCCGCTGCAAGTCGCAGCTGGAGCTGGTCTTCCCCGCCATCGAGGTCATCTTCATCAGCGTCCAGGTGACTGGCCTCGCCCACCCCCACTCCGCACCCTATGCCTAAAAACAGCCACATCAGCAAACCTCCGCCCAGAGGAGGTGCCCACACACACCACGCCCACCCGCCACCCCAACATGCCCCCTGTGCCCACACCCACACCACCCGCAAGTGCCAGCATCAGCGCTGCTCAGGGAGTCTCTGAAACGCAGACACCTATTGATATGTCTGCCAGTACATACCTAAATCTACACCCCCACCTGGATATACAGAGCTTTTTTTTTTTTTTAATACAATTTATTTTTTATTTGGTTGTGTGGCATGTGGAATCTTAGTTCCCTGACCACAGAGGGAACTGGTGCCCACTGCAGTGAAAGTAGAGTCTTAACCACCGGACCAAAGGGAAGTCCACAGAGCTACTCTTCTTTTTTCTAATAATCTTATTTGTTTCGGCTGTGCGGGTCTTCGTTACTGCAGGGGCTTTGCTCAGCTACAGAGAGCAGGGGCTACTCTCCGGCTGCGGTGGACGGCCTTCCCTTGTGGGGCACGGACTCTAGGGCACGTGGGCGTCAGTAGTTGCAGCTGCCGGGCTCTAGAGCGCAGTCTCAGGAGCTGGGGTGCACCGGCTTAGCTGCTCCAAGGCATGTGGGATCTGCCCAGATCAGGGATTAAAACCAGAGTCTCCTGCCCTGGCAGGCAGATTCTTTACCCCTGAGCCACCAGGGAGGCCCAGGCGTTCCCATTTTAGAGACGAGGAGACTGAGGCTCAGAGATGTTTTGCCACTGGTCCAAGACCACACAGTAAGGAAACAGTGGAGCCAGGAATCCAGGCCAGATGTCCTCACCGTCTCTTCCACTGTAAATACACACGAGCCACTGGCGCACACACACCATGAACCCACCACCCACCTCCACCCCAACCCTCCGGGCTCAGAGCCTGTTCTCTTTCAGACCTGGGTGCTCTGGAAACACTGTAAGGACTGCGTTCAGATCCAGACCAACTTCACTAGGTGAGATGTGGGCCCCTTCTCGCCTTGCAACAACTCCTGGGACACCCCCATCCCCCACCCATGCCAGCCCTCCACAGCTTCCCTGGGCAGGGTGGCCCTGGGACTATGGATTGGTTGGGTCCCGGGGAGCCCCTAGGGCCACCCCTCCTGAAGTTCTAATAGCAGGTAGGATCTGGCTTTGGGTGAGAGCAGTCCCCCCAAAGGCAGTGATGGTGAAGCGCGGTACCCACGGCGCTGGCCAGGCTGTGTGGGCAGAGTGTAGCACCTCCTCCAGGTGTGGCCTGATGCTGACGCTGGCCACGAATCTGCTGCTGTGGCTTCTGGCTGTCTCCAACGACTCCATGCACCATGAGATCGAGGCTGAGCTCAGCGCCCTCATGAAGAAGCTCTCAGGTAAGAGGAGACGGCGACCCCCCCGTCTCTGAATGTGCGCACACACACATGCACGTTTCCGCAAACAGGTGAGGCTCAGTGACTCTGTACAGTTGGGAGCAAGCTCTAGAGTCCAGATCAAGACTCAACAAAAACACTGTTGCCAGGGGTACTGACTTTTGCCTGCATTCTGGGCCTGCCCCACCAGGTTCTAATGCTCCACAAGCCCTCTCCGGGCACCATCTTGCTATCACTGAGCTAGCCACTAATCCACCAATAAGTCCAGGTACTCCCTACACCCCTGGTGTCTTCATTTTACTTGCAAGAAGCTGAGAAGCCTTTACAACTGAAAGGAATGTGTCTTCCCAACACATTTGTAGGCACCTGGACATATCAGATATCAGGAGGAACAGAATGTTTCTGGGCAGAAAGAACTCCCTGGATCCTCCCATGTACGCAGTGCCCCACCTATACAGGGTGCACTTAGAGGCCATGTCCTACATGGGAAGGAACATTGCTGTCTGTGGGATTCAGCCACACCTGTGTGTATACAACCCCCCCTCCCAGGTGCCATCGCCGTGTTGACTTGTGTACAGCCACGCCTTCTCAGCACACTCATGCACTCACACACCCATTGCATAAATCTTGGCACGCCTGGATACTGTGGCATTCTTTATGCTCCAGATCCATTCCTCAGAAGAGCTATGCAAAGAGAATTTTTGGCAAGTGACATCACGCGTTTTTTAATTATTAAACAATTCAGACATCTAGATGAGTAGAACAGGCCATACCCATAACCTAGATGTAATCATTTTTAACACTTTGCCATATTTATTCCAGTATTTTTGGTGAGTTACTTATCTTATAGAAATCCTGTCATTTCATCTCAAAACGTTTCAGTATGCAAGCCTTTAAAATAATATATTTCCCTACATTAGCAAAATGCTATTATAATCGCTAACTTCCTTAACATCATCCCCATCCCCATTTATATGGATAAATCTATATTTGACTTTGTCCAATCAGTCTAAGAAATGTCATTTACAGATGGTTTGTTCAAACATGCAATACATTTGGTGGCTCAGTTAAGTCTCTTTTTCCCTAATGACATTGAGGTTGGTCAGGTTGCTTCCTCGTGGTGGCATTTGACTTGTTCCCCTCTTCCCTACTTTTCCTAGAAATGGGAAGTGTGGACTGAAGTGTTGATTAGATTCAGGGGGAGCATTCTGGACACCAGCATTCCACCGGGGATGCTGTGTCTTTGCAGGGCACCTCATCACAGGAAAGATATCTGATCACCGCACAGTGGATGCTGTTGACCGAGCAGGTGTAGCTGCCAGAGCATCTCAGTGCAAGGTTACAGATTTCCCCTCGTGCTCAGCAAGTCATCCATAGAGCTTTGGCCCTGAAGACATCACATGTCAAATGCTTTATCTAAGCTTGGCCCCTGAGGTCTAGAATCCTTTTGTCAAGAAATGATCATCCTGGGGACTCCCCTGGAGGCCCACTGGTTAAGACTCCATGCTTCCCCTGCAGGGGGCAAGGGGTTCGATCCCTGGTTGGGGAGTTAAGGTTCCACACACAAAAAAATAAATAGAAATGAGCACCCTGTTATTTCTGCTCTGTGTGTGTGTGTGTGTGTGTGTGTTTTGTCGCGCTGGGCCTCTGTTGCTTTGTGAGGGCTTTCTCTGGTCGCTGCGAGTGCGGGTTTCTCCTTGAAGTGGCTTCTCTTGTGGCACACGCAGGCTCAGTAGCTGTGGTGCATGACCTTAGCCGTTCCGAGGCACGTGGAATCTCCCCGTACCAGGGACTGAACCTGTGTCCCCTGCATTGGCAAGCAGATTCTTACGTGCAGCGCCACCACCCATTCTGTGATTTCCGACTTCCCTCTCTGGGCCTCAGTTTCCACGTCTGTAAAATGGGTGGCTGGGTCTCTTCCACCTCGGCCACACTCCAGGAGGTGAACAGGATTGATTCGTGCCTCTGGTTTCCCCCGAGCAAGGCCCACCTGAACCTCTGTCCCTTCCCGCCCTGCCCCCTCCCAGGCAACGGCACCAACACCTGTATGTGCCTCAACGTCACCATGTGCGAGGTCTTCCAGAAGGGCTACCTGATGCTCTACCCCTTCAGCACCGAGTACTGCCTCATCTGCTGCGCCGTGCTCTTCGTCATGTGGAGGAACGTGGGCCGCCGCCTGGCACCTGCCGCAGGCGCCCCTCCCGGCGCCCCCTCCTTCCGCCTGCATGGGGCCATCTTCGGGCCGCTGCTGGGCCTGCTGGTGCTGGTGGGAGGCGTGTGCGTCTTTGTGCTCTTCCAGATCCAAGCAAGTGGCCCAGCCATTGCACGTGAGTACTTCACTGTCTACTATGCCTTCTACGTGGCCGTGCTGCCCGCTATGAGCCTGGCGTGCCTGGCTGGCACGGCCATCCACGGGCTGGAGGAGCGAGAGCTGGACACGCTCAAGAACCCCACCCGCAGCCTGGACGTGGTGCTACTGCTGGGTGCGGCGCTGGGCCAGACGGGCATCTCCTACTTCTCCATCGTGGCCATTGCGGCCACCCGTCCCCACCAGCTGCTCAACTGCCTCATCCTGGCCTACTCGCTGCTACTCATCCTCCAGCATATGGCCCAGAACCTGTTCATCATCGAGGGCCTGCACCGCCGCCCGCTCTGGGAGGCGACTCCCGAGAGCCTGGCCGGGAAGTGGGAGGCCGAGCCGCCCCGCAGGGGCTCCCTGCTGGAGCTGGGCCAGGACCTGCGGCAGGCCTCGCTGGCCTACATCCACTCCTACAGCCACCTCAACTGGAAGCGGCGAGCCCTCAAGGAGATTTCCCTCTTCCTCATCCTGTGCAACATCACAGTGAGTGCCGGGGCGGGGAGACGTGGGGGTGGAGCTGGTGAGACAGCCCCAGAGAGCCTCATTCAGGAAGGAACGGATCAAGGTGCATTCATTGCACGTTGACGGTCCCCAGGGCGGCTGGCTTGTCCTTTGATTGCCAAGGACACAGGCCTCTTTCCAACGCGCTCGATGCTGCTTGAGAGTGGTAGCTGGCATGGATGAAGGTGCCAAGCCTGTAGCTAAGTGCTCTTTATAAACATGTATGTAGGATTTTTCCCCAGGGGAGCTTACTGCTTAGTTGGGGACACACAGGGGGACCAGTTAGAGTTATCAAATATTTAATCATCCCCTGAATTCAGTCGAAGGAAGAGATCAGAAAGTGCCTGTATTTCTACAGAAGCTCTAGGGGAAGGTCTTAACAGTAATACTCAATACCTGGTGGCTGCTAAGTCTCAAATCCACCTTTCCCTGCACCTCGCTGAATCGTCACCCTAACACGTGAAGCAGGCGCTATTGTTGACCCCATTTAACAGATGAGCAGACTGAGGCTTAGGCTTTTTGACCTGCCCATATTCCCAGAGTCTCCAAGGGGCAGTCCCGGGACGACTCCAGGTTGTTTGAGCCCATGCTGCTACTGGCTGTGCTGGCAACACCTCCGATGGCAAAACCTCTGGTCCAGGCAGAGCATAAGTAACAAATTGGCCCTAAAGGGAGGTAGGAGCTCAAAAAAGAAAATGTGGACCCAAGTGTCCGAGGAAGGCTTCGTGAAAGTTTGGTCTGGGCCTTGAGAAATGAGCAGAATTTGGACAGGAGGCAGGGTCAGAGTGGAGTGGGCAGAGAGTCGTGACAGTGGAAGAATGGACCCAGAGCAGAAAAGAGGGATGGAGATCAAGGCCAAGGGGATCCCCACTTGATGGAGCAGGTTGTCCCGTGGGAGTGGCAGCCAAGGGTCTCAGCTGGAACTCAGGCTGGCTAGCCCCAGGCAAGCTGAGGAGGGGGCTCAAGGCCTTGAGGGGGAGGGAGATATAAGGGCAGAGGGGCTGGCTCTGACATCCTGAGGAGGAGGAGGAGTGGAGAGGGCGCAGGTTCGGGAGGCCTGCCTCCCCTGAGCCGAGGGCCGTGGGGGATGGGAGAGCCCCCTGCCTCACTCAGCACCCTCCTCTCCTTCCCAGCTCTGGATGATGCCTGCTTTCGGCATCCACCCGGAGTTTGAGAACGGGCTGGAAAAGGACTTCTATGGCTACCGGACGTGGTTCACCATCGTCAACTTTGGCCTGCCTCTGGGGGTCTTCTACCGCATGCATTCTGTGGGGGGGTTGGTGGAGGTCTACCTGGGGGCCTGAGGGTGCCCAAGGAACCCATGCCCTGCAGACCCCCACAGTGCCAGGGCCAGGGAGAATGTCACCCAGATGCCCCATTCCAGGGGCACCTAGACCGGCCTGGCATCCCCAAAGCCTGCTCTGCCCTGGAACCTCACTGGGGGGCAGTGTCACTGTCTCCAGGCCCAGACCAAGGGCGGGGCCTGGACACTGAGCTGCTAAAGCCCACACCTAGGACGGAGCACGCGCCTGCCCCCTGCTCCCCACTGCAGTCAGCGCAGCCCAGGAGGAAGCCCTCCCTCGCAGCTACCCTCTGGGACAGCCCTGCGCTGGGAGTTTGGGAAGGCGCAGCCCCTCCCCAGCCAGGCCTGGGGGCTCGGCCTCCTGCCTGGCCCAAGTTCGGCCCAGGACATCTGGAAGCTCGTGGCTTGGCAGGCCGCACTGCCCTTGTCTCCCCACACACCCTGTCTCCTAATGAGCTCCTTAATTAGCTGCCAGGCAGGGTTCAACAGCCCTCTCTCCCGCTGCCATAAACCCTGTTTGTTTGATCGATTCCATTCGGGCTTCGTGGCATTTGTTCCCGGGGACAGAGCTGCCGCTCCACATACAGTGGGAAGGAAGTCCCCCTGGGCGGGGCTGTGGAGCTGGAACAGTCCTACTTCTGGGCCAGGAGGGGTCTAAACCCTTTGTATGGTCCTCCCCTTGTCTGATCCACAGCAGGAGAGGGGAAGAGAGAGGCTGGGGCTTCCACATCCTCCCACCCCTCGCCAGCCCCTGTATTCCCCAGGACACAGCCCTGGGGGACTTTCCCCAGCTGCTGGGTCCTCTGAGTCTTCGGGCGGGAAGGGAGGGCACTCCTAGCCCATCCATCTCCCTGAGCCCAGTGCAAACAGTGAGCTGTGCCCAGGGTGAGGCCTGGGGTGGGGCCTGGGGAGGGCAGCTCCACCCCTGCTGGCCGGCTTGTACCCCACAAACCTGGGTGCTGGTGAGCACAGGGCTAGAGTCCCAGGGACCCCCAGGGTGGCCAGCAGAGCCCCTAGGGGCCATACAGGAGGTTGGGAGGCAGACCCTTCGCCTCTCCTGTGTGAGCTTTTTCTCTGAGGGCACCACAGCAAGGGAAGCCCAACCCTCCACTTCTTCACCCAAGAAAATGATGGATGTTGGTCATGTGCCGAGGGCCCTCTGGGCCTGACTCTGGCAGGCAGAGCCCCAGCATCCCTGAAAACGAGAGCCATGGACTGAACCCCGTCTCCCCTCCAAGCACAAGGACTCAGGGCCTGGAGAGGGGGGTTTTATTATGTAAAGAGGCCGATTGTACAGAGCAAAGATTGTACTGACACAGACGGGGTGAGGGAGACCAAGAGGCCAGAACCAGGAGGAGGGACGGGTGGCCTCCCAGTACCCCTCCCCTCTAAACATCCAGGCAGTGGGAAAGGGGAGGGTGGGCTGAACAGCGGCTTCCCCACCCCCATCCCCTCACCCCCGTTTCTGTGTAAGAGCCAGGCAGGCTACATCCCTTGACCCAGAAAAATACAACAGGAGACCCTCAACCCCCCACTCCAGACCCTAACACACGTGAGGTCCTCCAGTCTGGCTCCTGGCATCCGTCCGTACCCAGTCCCCTCCGTGAGTATCCTGGCCTCCCTTCTTCCCAGGCTCCTGGCAGTGGGCGGGAGTTGGACCAGGAGGTTTCAGCGTAGGAGGCCTGGAAAGGCTCCCCCCACCCTTGCAGGCGCCTCCAGGAACGACGGCCCAAGACTTCCTGTGGGCAGCATTAGGGCACAGCAGCCTGGTGCCCTCCAGGACCGGGCAGCCCAGGAGCCAGGAGGGCACTGAGGGTCAGCTTAGAAACGGGTCCTGAAGGGCAGCCAGAAAGAGGTGGGAGCTCTGGGCGTGGGGCGGGGGCTGCAGCCCCGGAAAGAGAAGGTTCCAGCGAGTCCAGCCTGCAGGCGGGGGGCAGGGTGGGTCCCCACCAACCCAGCCACAAGGGGCCTCTGGGACCTGCCGCCCAGGACTCGGCCACTCAAGCTCCCAGCCCTGATTGGAGTCATTTAAAGCTCAGAACGGGGGATCGGGGGTCAGCACTAGGGACCCCGGGTCCCTGCCCTTCCCTGGCCCCTGCCCCTTGCAGGCTTCCATCTTCACACCCGCTGGATCTCAAACAGCTTCACGTCTGTGTCGTACCAGACAGGTGGGTCCACATTCCTGCAAAGCGGGTCGACAGTCACCCAGGGGCCAGGCGGCCTCGAGAAAAAGACTGGGGCTGTCCTCCTCCCACCCTGGTGTCCCCACCGCCCCAGGCAATGGATGCCTGCCCCCATCAGACAAGACCACCCTGGTGGACGGTCTTGACATCAACCCCACTAGCTAAGGCCGACCCTCAGGGGGGACAGCAAACCCCCAAAAGCCCCAAGGGGCCCACCTCAGGTAGATGACGCCCCACATGTAGGTGCGGAACCACATGGCCGTGCCCGAGTTGGCCTGGTACTTGCGGATGAGGATGGGGTGGGGCACAGGCAGCAGCCCCACCAGGGTCCCGTGCTGCAGGAACCGCAGGATCTCCGACTCATCCGTCAGGCCCCTGCCAGCGAGATGGGGGTCTCCAGTGTGCCCACTCTGAAGGTCGAGGGGAGCAGGGGGCTCACCCATGCTCCCAGCCCCAGCCCCGGCCTGGGCTGGCCCCCAGAACCCACCTGCCCGGCCATGCCCCCAGCCTTACTTGTCAATGCAGATCTTCTCCACCTGGGGAACCAGCACCTGCAGCAGCCTCATGATGGTTTGCAGCGGCAGCTTCGACTTCCAGGAGAGGACCTGGGGGAGGGACCAGGGTTCCCAGCTCGCAAAGCAGTCCCCCAGAGGCTCTGGCACAGACCTGACCCCTGGCCTGGAACCAGGAGCCCCCCAAGACAGAAAGCATCCTGGCTCATCACAGCAAGGGCCTGGCAACCCGGCAGGGCCCATGAATAGTGACTGCTATTCGTGCAGGGGCTGTGGCCTCTCATGGAGCGTGTACCGTGTACCGTGCCTTTGATCCTCACGATAGAGTGATGAGGCTGGGACATTTAGTATCCCCGTGCAAACACAATTAGTGGTGAGGTCAGGAAACAAGCTAGGGAGTGAGCAAGTGATGCAAGGAAGGAAACTGGAAAGGGTGATTTATTGAGAAAGGGCTGTGGACAGCCGCACCTTAACCTGCTGGGGAACCAGCTCTGGACAGTGTAGACAGAGGAAACAACCAAGCCAGAGAGGCCAAGGTCACGAGACAGGACTGACCCCAAACCTGACCCCAGGCCAGTCCCTGGAATTGGACCCATTCCCATCCAAGCCTTTCCTGAGTCAGGAGCCCCCGACTGCCCCCCCCCAACACACACCTTATGCCATCTGCCCCACCCTCACCCACTCCGATGTCGGGCTCCACTGCCCACTGGCCGATGCACTGGACAGTCGCCGCTGCTCCCGCCAAGCCTGGCTGGGCTCCTGGTCCCCGAGAAGGAACGAAAGTGAGGGATGGCGGGAGAGGGTATGGATGGGGGGTGGAGGGCAGGCCATCAGGTCCTTGAACAGTCCCTCCCACAGCCTGGGACCCGGAGGGCAAGGAGGTCTCTGCCCTGGCCCATGCTGGGGGGAGGGAGGTCCTCTCCCAAAGGAGGGGATGGCCCAGCCCAGCACCCTTTGCCCTGGGCCCCGGGCCCTGCCCGACCCAGCCCAGCCAGGTGACAGGTTTAGGGCCAGGGGCTGACTGGGCAGATGGGGTAAAGGCCAGCCCAGCCTTGATAAGGCTGATGGATGAGGAGGCTGAAGGCCAAGAGCTTGAGCCCATGACCAATAAACGAGGGAGGGGTCTGTGAAAGACAGCCCCCACCCCCGCGGAAGAGTCAGCAGTGCCAACCCGGATGCTCTGAGCACCAGAGGGGGCCCACCTCCGTGGCTGGGCTGTCCTCTGCCGAGCTCTGCTGGGGCTCAGACTCCAGAGATCGCAGGGTGCCATCCTCCGACACCTGGGATTTCTCCGTCAGCTTGTCAATGCCTGGGGGTTGGGGAGGGGGCAGTGAGGACTCCTCCCCCAGTGCCCCTCCTCGAACACCTCTGCACAGCCCTGCCCCACAAGTCCCCAGCTTCCCTCCACTTTAGAGATGCTGTGTCTGACTCCCCACCCTGTCCAGCATGGAGGCCCAGTCCCCCCAACCAGCTAGCCCTCCCGGGCTCCCCCGATACCTCCACCCCGACCCTTGCTGTCACTTTCCACAGCCCCCCGCCAGCCGTCAGCACCGGACCTGGAGTGGCCACCAGGCTGGTCTTGAGGGTGCCTGGCTCAGCGGGCGCGGCGGGGCGGGACCCCTCCATGGAGGCGCCTTCCTGCGAGCCCGCGCGGGACAAGGGTTCGGGCGGCCGGCGGCGCCGCTGCAGTGCCTTGTGGATGGCCGGCGGGTCGGTGGGCAGGTTGGCCAGCTGGTGGAAGACACTGCGCTTCCGGATGATGGCATAGACCAGGTTGGAGTTGCCTGTGGGAGGGGAGTGGGGGGTGTCTCAGCGAGGCCCCCTTGCCATCCCCTCCACCAGAGTGGCTTCCTGGGCTGCAGAGAGCTTGGAGGACGAGAGGGGTGTCTACCCCCAGGGGAGGCGACAGCAAAGGGCACAGAAGACGGGAGTGTGGGCAGGGTTGGGGCGGGGGGCGGGCTGAGGCGACTCCAGGATGCCACCTGTCAGCAAAAGAGCTTCTGGGCTGAGCTCACCCCTGCCCCTCCTTGGTATCCGGGGGACCCTCTCACCACCCAGCACGAAGGGGCAACACCTGGCAAAGCCGGGTGGGCCCAGCATGTCAGGGTCCCACTAAGCCAGCTGTTCAATATTTTGACAGTCCCCCAAGCCAGGTCACTGAGAGGAAGGACCATACGGCGTGTGCCCACGCTGAACTCCCTTGGCTCTGAGGGAGACAGGAGTGCTTTCTGGGCCTTCAGCACCCTGCCATCCCGCCCCGCGCACTGCCCCAGCCCCCCCATCCTCCCCCCGTCGCCCCGCCCCCGCCCCATCCCCGCTGCCCCACCCCGCTTCCACGTCTTGCCCCAGCGTCTGTGTGTAGACTGTGCCCCTCCGTGTTTTTCTACTGTTCCCACCCCATTCATCCCTGATAAGTTAGCATCAGTCACTCAGTCGTGTTCGACTCTCTTGTGACCCCATGGACCCCACTAGGCTCCTCTGTCCCTGGGATTCTCCAGGCAAGAATACTGGAGTGGGTTGCCATTCCCCTCTGCAGGGGATCTTCCTGACCCAGCAAGCAAACCCAGGTCTCCTGCACTGGCAGATGGATTTTTTATCATCTGAGCCACCTGGGAAGCCCTTCATCCCCGATCAATTAGTGCAAATATTACTTATTCTGGAAATGATAACAACTGCTAATATTTAAGTCACAGGCAAGTGCTCAGTGCTTTCTTGGATTATTTCACTTAGTCTTCCCAACACCCTCTGAGATAGGGACTCTCAGTACTATTATTACGATCATCTTACAGATGAAGAAACTGAGGCTCAGGGAGCTGGTGTGTACACAGTCACAGAGCTAAGTGCTCCTTGTTCAGTCGCTCAGTTGTGTCCAACTCTTTGCGACCCCATGGACTGCAGCACACCTGGCTTCCCTGTCCCTCACCCAGAGCTTGCTCAAACTCATGTCCATTGAGTCGGCGATGCCATCCAACCATCTCATCCTCTGTCGCCCCCCTCTCTTCCTGCCCTCAGTCTTTCCCAGAATCAGGGACACGAGTTAGCAACTAAACAACCACCACCCTAAGCTATACAATAGGTCCTTGCTGCTTATCTATCTTATATTTAGTAGTGTGCATATGTTAACCCCAAATACATATAATTTCATTATTTAAAAAATGGAGAAGGAAATGGCAACCCACTCCACTATTCTTGCCTGGTGAATCCCATGGACAGAGGAGCCTGGCAGGTTACAGTCCATGGGGTCACAGAGTCGGATGTGACTTGGCGACTAAACCACCACATTATAGCAAAAAGGGTTGCATTTTAGTTACATGTGTACACATCTGCCTCCTCTAAACACAGAGCTTTTCGAGGATGAGAATGTATCGTATTGATCTCCACCAGTCTGATTCTTAGATATCATCAAAAGTGTATCCATTGTTGTTGTTCAGTTGCTACGTTGTGTCTGACTCTTTGTGACCCCACAGATTGCAGCAGGCCAGGCTTCCCTGTCCTTCATCATCTCCTGGAGTTTGCTCAAACTCATGTTTATTGTCATGGTGCCATCCAACCATCTCATCCTCTGTTGCCCCCTCCTCCTCCTCCCCTAAGAGCTAAGTGGCAAGGCCCTAACTGACACCAGGCAGCCCAGCATCTCTGACATCCAACAGGCCCGTGACACCCTGAACTTCCCTCCCATCAGACTGAAGGTGACCTGTTTGTCTGGGTGACCATCTGTTTAGAGTCCCCCTCCATGCCTCCCTCCCCAGCTGTGAGCTCCATGGGGCAGGAGGCACTCTGCTTGGCTTCCCACTGAATCCCCTCACTGGGCCCAGGGCTTGGTATACAGCAGGCACTCAATAAACGCATGCAGGACAAACAAACTGGGGATCTGTGTCCTCCTCAGATGGGAAGGAGTCCTCACCCACTGCCCACCCCGGTTCCCCCTGTCCCTGAGGCCAGGCCAGGGGCTTGGGCTGGCACCTCACCATCAAACTGGTACTGGATGATGTTGTTGAAGACTTCCAGGAGGAAGAAGACCAGGTGGTGGTTCTGGGCGGCAGAAAAGAGGAACCAGGTGGTGGAGAAGGCCTCCAGCAGGTGCAACAGCTTGTTGGCGGCCACCATGGACAGGCTCTTGAGGTAGGGCGACACTACAGGGGAGGGGTTGGCTTACTTCTGGGGCCCCACCAACCAGGCCTGCACACCCAGGGCCTGGGAGGGACACAGTGCTCCCGCTCCCATACCTTCCCTGCCCCCTGTCTGGGAAGTCCCCCCCAAAATCAGGAGGACCAAGCCCCAGAGGGCAAGGCCACACTGGCCATGCCTCCTGCAGAGCCCCAGGGCTCCACCTGGGCTCTGCCCCTGTGGACAGCCACGTTTACAAAGCCACTCACGTTACTCCATCTTCCCCATTCCTCCTCGAACCTGAGAGGGAGGCAGATACAGGAGACCATTCCCATTTTGCAGATGAGAAAACTGAGGTTCAGAGAGGTTCATAAACTTGCCCAGGATTGCCCAGTTATAAAGTGATGGGCAGGGATACAAACTCAGGATCTTTACATCTTTCTAGAATATCAAGCTGGGAATTCCCTGGTGGTCCAATGGTTTGGACTCTAAGCTCCCACTGCAGGGGGCCTGGGTCCCACCCCTGGTTGGGGAACTGAGATCTTGCAAGCCATGCAGTGCAGACAAAACAACAAAAAAAAATTTTTTTTAATTAAGTAGAATATCAAGGTGATATTCCACATATAACTATATACGGATTTTCTGCACAGCCTGTGAAGGGGAAGTCAGAGACGCAAGGCTGCCCATGGCTTGACTTCACAGACGGATCCGTCATAGACTGATCTTGCCCCGTATCTTTCTCCCTCACCGGAATGGGGCAAGGTCGGTGGCTGTCTTGTTCACAAATGCATTCTCAGGTAAGATCTGTGGGATGGAGCCAGTGATGCAAGGCCCAGTTTTGAGCCCTGGTTGAGGAAATAGGATGCCACAGGCTATGCAGTGCCGTCAAAAAATTAAGAAAGAAAAAAGGGGGGAAAATGAAAGCAAGAGAGAAGGAAGAAAGGAAGAAAACTGACCAGTAGGTACTTTGTCTGTTGTGTTCTATGCTCAGTTGTGTCCAGCTCCTTGCGACCCGGGGACTGTAGCCTGCTAGGCTCCTCTGTCCCTGGGATTCTCCAGCAAGAGTACTGGAGTGGCTTGCCATTCCCTTCTGCAGGGGATCTTCCCAGCCCTGGGGTCGAACCCGCATCTCCTGCGTTTCCTGCATTGGCAGGGGCTCTTTACCTCTGCAACACCTGGGAAGCCCTGTAGGCACTTAGCTGCCCTTACGTTAATATTTCTATTGGACCCGGCAGGTTTGAACCAGGGAGCCCGTGGCAAGTCAGCCTGTGGCCGGGCGCCCCCTGGTGGTGATCGTGGGAAAGGCGCGCCCTGGTCCGCCCCCTACCGTTGACCACGATGGTGAGCAGGCAGTCGAAGAGGGGCTGCAGCCGCTGGTGCCCGCTGGTGATGATCTTGTGGAAAACCTAGGCGGGGAGCAGGGGGTCAGCCACAGGCCCTGCCGCCTCCAGTCTCGGCCGAGGGCACGTCACCCCCAGACTTCCAGGTCCCCCCCTGACTTACCACGATGAGCAGGTCGGCGTGGGTGCCGGTGAAGACCGGGATGTCCATGGGCACGCGCACGGAGTAGGGCTTGTTCAGCCGCACCCCGAAGTTCCGCTCCCCGCTCAGAAGCAGCAGGATGAAGACACCGATGTGCATCAGGCCCACCCGAGCTGCGGCGCGGGGCGTGGGAGGGTCACCTCGCTGGGTGGGGCAGCGAGGAAGGGAGTCCAGGGCAGGGACCCATCTTGGGGTGGAGGTGGGGGGAGAAGCCCTTCCCGGGAGGTCACGGCACAGGGCCCGAGCTGCCAGGGGGCAGGAGAGGCTCGCCGCAGCTGCCCCTCGGCGAGGGGCACCCCACAGGAATCCCGAGCCCATCCCAGCCTTACACTGATCCGCTCGAGCGTCGTTGAGGAAGTAGAGGATGGGAACCAGGATGTCTAGGACGTCACTGCTCTTCAGCACAAAGAAGAGGAATTTCTGGGGGGGCGAGGGGAGATGGGTGGGCGGGGTCAGGAGAGGGGCAGCCCTGCCCCGCCCCTCCCAGGAGTCTCCCTAGATGCCCTCCGCATCCCAGGGGTGGACCGCTGCTGGCCAGCCCATACCCGCACACCGCCACAGGGGCTGGCCCACCTTGTTGAAGTCACAGAGCTTCCAGAAGAGGACCAGCAATTCCTGATGGAACTGGATCTTCTTGGTCGAATTGGGCAGGTAGGTCTGGAGCAGGGGGTTGGAGAGCAGCCGGGCTATGCCCTTGAGGATGAACTGGAAGTCCTGGGTGGGGTAAGGGCAGGGACCTGTCCAGTCCGGCTCCCTGCAGTCCCGGCTTCCTGGCCAGGCGCCCCACAAATGCCTCCTCTCCCCCCACTCCCACCCTACCCAGAGCCTGATTCCCACCGTCAGAGCCAGAGGGGCCCAGGTTCCAGTGTCATCAAGAGCTGTCCTGGGAGTAGCCCCTCAGAAGCTGGGTCCAGGGCAGGTCTAGAGAGCTTACTCCTCCACCAGACAACAGGCTCCCCATCTACACACTGGACTCCTGCCCACCTCGACTCCTGTGGACAGGTGCAATCCTCCCGCCCCTTCCCAGCACCCTGTCACACGTGAGGAACAGTCTCTTCTAGAAGAGCTGTCCATCCCTGAGCACCTGCTACCTGGACAGTGCTCTCAGCCAATCCTCACTACAAGGCAAGGATGCGGTTCCTGTCCCTGCGTCACAGCTGCAGAGCTTAGAGTCCCAGGGGCACAACAACCTCCCCCAAGGTCACAAGACACATGAACCCAGGTCTCACTGGCCTTTCCATCCACTGATTCCCCTACCAAACCCACCTCCTCCCGCAGGCCTTCCTGGCTTCCCTCCCCTAGTTGAGGCCATCAGCCCTTTTCTGAGGCTCAAGACCCTTGCAGTCCAACCCCAAGTCCACCAGAACTGTGGTTCCTTCAGGTAGGGGTCAGGACTCTCCCTACTCCCAATCTTATCTGCATCCTCTCACCCCCTGCAAGGTCACAAGCTTTGTGGGGAGTGGGCATCAAGAACCCACAGGAGGACTTCCCTGGTGGCACAGTGGATGGGAATCCACCTGCCAAAGCAGGGAATATGGGTTCGACCCCTGGTCTGGGAAGATCCCAAAAGCCACGGAGCAGCTAAGCCGGTGCACCACCGCCACTGGGTCGGTGTGCGGCAGCTACTGAAGCCGGCGAGCCTAGAGCCCACGCTCCACAGCAAGAAAAGCCAGGGCAGTGAGAAGCCGGTGCGCCACAACAAACAGTAGCCACTGCTCACGCAAGTAGCGAAAAACCAAGCAGAGCAAGGGAGGCCCAGCGCAGCAAAAAATTAATTACTTTAAAAAAAAAGAAAGAAAAACCTGCCAGAGCAAGAGCATCGTTCAACTCACCTCCTCTCGATGGATGCGGGACAGGTAGTTCACAAACAGGTTCTCGGGCCCTGGAGGCTGCGGAGGGTGGAGCCGGGGCTCAGCAGGTGCCCTCACCCCCCACCCCCGCCCTACCCCAGGCCTAGGTGGCAGTGCCCCCTCTGACCTCAGACACCCCCACGAGGTCCCCGCCGGGTATCCCTTGCCCGGGCTGCTGGAGGGGGTGCCACCCGTGCACAGCCTGGCGGGGCCGGCGGCCCACCCTCTCCCGTGCTCACGTCGGCATCGTCCATGGCGGTGCCCGTGGTGGTGCCGTCCACGGTGGGGCTGGCGCTGGTGGCGCTGTCGTGGTCCAAGGTGACGATGAGCACCTGGGCAGCTTCCTCCACCAGGGGTTCCCGATAGTCGGAGAAGAGCAGGTGGTTATAGGGGATCCCGTAGCCCACTGGGTCATAGGCACACACGGTGTTCAGGAGCGACGTGAACAGGGGCAGGGCGTGTCTGCGTGGGAGAGGGGGCTGGGCCTCAGGGACTCTGCCCACCGTCCACTCGCGGCTCCGGCAGGGGGGTGGGGGGGGTGCAGGTCGGCCAGGACGACCCCTCATCCCCCACTGTCTCAGTGCCAGGCTGTGGTCTGGGGGCCAGGGAGCAGCCCCAGGAGCTCATCCCCATCATTCCTGGGAGAGACCACTCCCCCCTCCTTGCCTGTATCTGGGACCCCGGCCGGGATGGTTGGGGGCCAGAAGGAGTTCATTACCAAGACAGGGATGGCCAGTCCTGAGCGGCTCTTTGTAGAATATCATGTTCACACCCCTTAGATTTTCACCTCCAGGGGTTGAAGCCTATTATGGGTGTTTTTCAAATTTTTTTTTTAATATATATTTTTGTGACTGCTCCACACACTACAGCTGGGATCTTGGTTCCCCAGCCAGGGATAAACCTTCACCCCCTGCACTGGAAGTGCAGAGTCTTAACCACTGGACTTCCTGGGAAGTCCCTAAAAACTACTTTATTTTTCTAGAGCAGTTTTAGGTTCATAGTAAAACTGAGGGGAAGGCAGAGATTTCCCATAGATTCCCTACCCCGACACACACACGGTCTCCACCACCATCCGCATCCCCCACCAGGGTGGCCCATTTGTCACAACTGATGACCCGACATCAACACATCCCTGTCGACCAAAGTCCACAGTTTACATCAGGGTTCATTTCTTCTTTCTTTTTTTGGGCTGTGGAATCTTATTTCCACCAGGGCTTGAACATGCACCTCCCCTGCAGTAGAAGTGTAAAGTCCTAACCTCTGGACCACTGAAGTCTCCAGAGTTCACCCTCAACGCTGTATAATCTACCGGCTTGGATAAATGTATAAAGAACATGCCTCTGAGGTTTCTGCAGGGCAGGTACCCTCCCTCGGGGCCTCAGAGAAGCGTTGGAGGCCCACAGGGAAGGCAGGAAGCAAAGCACGTGCCCCATTCCCCAGCTCCCAGGCCACAGAAGGCCTCCATTCAGAGATTTGTGAGGTGTCCGAGGTCAAGCTCCTCATCTTACAGATGAGGGAACTGAGACCCAGGGAGGTTCATCAAGTGGCAAAGGTGGCCGTTTGCCTGATAAGGCTGGGGAGGAAGAAAACCCTGGCCAGCTTTCAACTGTGCCTGGTGGGGGAGTCACCTGGACTCTCTCTACTTCTGAGGGTTGTGCCGGGAGTGAGCTTGGGCGGAAGGGCTGCAAAACCTGAAGATGGGGTGTGTCATGTGGGAGTCAGAGTCTGGAAGAGGGTGAACCACGACACTTAGCGGCACTAACCCCCTGCTACCAGTTACAGCCCCGGGCACAACAGGAGCTGCACAGCTGAAGCATACGAACCCGCTGTAAATATGCAGTCCTGGCATGTGACACCTCCATGAACTCGTATGCTCCCAGAGCCCTTAAGTGCCCCCACGTGGGCCAGGCTTCCCCATTCTTCAGAGTATTCAGCACACCCCCGCCCACCCACCACTTAAACAGCACTGCCCAGGAAATTCCCTGGGTAGGACTTGGCCACTGCCGTGGGCCTGGGTTCGATCCCTGGTCAGGGAGCTAAGATCCTGCAAGGCCACACAGCATGGCCAAAATTAAATGAACCGTCTAATACAAGCTACACGTAGGTACGGACAGCTTAACATGTGGCTGGTCCAAAGTGAGATGTGCCGTAAATATAAACTACACACCAGATGAAAAGAGAACACAAAACATTTAAATAACTTTGTTCAGTGATTACACCTCAAATACTGACGTTTCAGACATATTGGGTTAAAAGAAATACATAATTAACTTCACCTGTTTCTTTTTAACTTTTTAGATGCTGCTACTCGAAATGTCTAAACTGCATGTGTGGTTTGCATTATCCTAATGGACGGGGCTCTAGATGGAGGACCCAGGCACCCTCAACCAGGGCCCCCAACAGGGACCGCACTGGTGTTAAGGTGCGGCTATTGTTATAGGTCATCACCACCAGGGGGCAGCGTGCCTCCTCAAATAAGACACATTCGCCAGCAAATGGCCTCAGTGCCAGGCTGCCTACCAGCGGGAGGTGGGGAAATTGAAAGGCAGGCCAGGGGCCCCTCACCTGTTTTCTGTGGAACAAAAAAACTGCACCCACGGATTGACGCTGCTGCTGTCCGGAGCTGGGGGCAGGTACATGGCCTCGGAGAAGCAAGTCAGCAGCAGTTTCAGCAGCTCCATCCTTGGGCAGAGAGGACAGGAGAGAGCCTACCCTGAGGTTCCCAGTTCCCCTGAAGGACCGCATGCCCACCCCACCCAGCTCTCATTCAGGTCCATGAAAAGAAGTGACTCCGTTTTATCCCTGTGAGGCTGAAGCTGGGTCACGAGCGAGCAGGGTCTCCTCTCTTATTGTTTAGTCCCTAAATCTTGTCTGACTCTTTGCAATCCCATGGACTCTACCCTCCAGGGTCCTCTGTCCATGGGATTCTCCAGGCAAGAATACTGGAGTGGGTTGCCATTCACTTCTCCAGGGGATCTTCCAGACTCAGGGATCAAACCCAGGTGCCCTGCATTGCAGGCAGATTCTTTACCCCTTAGCCACCAGAGAAGCCAAGGGTCTCCTTGGAAGACCCCCACACATGGCTCCCTCTCTGAGCTGTGCAGGGACCAGGCCTGGGGTCCAGCCTGAACAAGCTCACCGATTCATGTCATGGATGTAGTTGGGCTGGGGAGAGTGAGCAAAGCCCACACCAGCCTCCCAGATGTATTCACAGCTGTCCAGGGAGTGAATGTCCTCCGCCGAGTCCTGGGGACAGGGTTAGGGAGTGAGATCAGCCCCCTACTCTCCTTGGTGGTGGTGGGGGAGGGCAAAGACCCTCATTTCTCCCAAAGACAGACCCTCAAAGCACCCCGGGTACTAGGAAAGCTCATTTTCCTTCAGTCTGGTGCTTGCTCAGTCCAGTGGGAGACAGGAAGAGAGACAGGGAGTGAGCAGAGCGGAGTTGGGGGCCCCTGATGGTGTGTGGGCGTGCGGGGTGGACAACCCTCAAGGTCAGTCCACTGCCCTCTGGAAGTGAGAGGGGCCAGGCCTCCAGTGCACCAGCCCCACCCCCCACCGCGGCCCAGGCCAAGACAATGGGTGCTTGTGCCCTGCCTCCCGGATACAGAGGGCAGGGCCCACACCAGCTGGCTCCCCTCCAGCCGTGCCAGCCACCACCCCCTCCTGGGACCATGCGTGCCAGGCAGCCTGGCCCTCCTAGGGCAGTCCCTGCCCCAGGGAACTTCAACCAGCCCGGACCTGGGACCAGGGCCCTCCTGGGCCAGGGCGGGGGCTGGGGGCTCTCACCACAGTGCTCCTCCGGTGGCTCTGCACCGTGAAGTCTGGGCAGAAGAGCAGGTCAGCGATGGCCAGGAGCAGGGACTCAGCCAGGGGCCGGGCGTTCTCATCGTCGTCCTCTCCCTGCTTGGGACATGGCCCCCGGAGGCCCCTCAGTCGTGGCTGCCCAGGAGAGGCGGCCCCAGCACTTGGAGAGGGGTGGAGGACAGGGTCGGCCCAGGCAGGCACCCAGGGTGGAGGGAGAGAGGAAGCAGGGCGGGGGGGGGGGGGAGTCGGGGAGAAGGAACAGGAAGTGGACCCCTAATCACCCCCAAACCTCCCAAGGGAGAAGGGGGACAGTGGGGACCAGGGCTGGGAGCAGTCAGGAGGCCTCCCCACTGACTGGGAGGGGCCAGGTGAGCCCCCAAACTCAAGAGCCTCAGCCCTGCTGAGAATCACTGGGTCCACCCACCCAACACCGTGCACCCCCAGTTGCCTGGACAGAACCCCAGGAAGGGAGTGGGGTAAGTGGGGGGAGGGCCCAGCTGCCCTGCCCGCATCTCTGCCCAGCTGCAGGGGCAGGGACCCCCACGGGGGAAAAACCCAGGACTCAGGAGGAGTTGACCCCCTCCCCCGGCCCCTCCCAAACCCCAGAAGAGGTTCGGAGGAAGGTGGCCGGCCCTACAGCTTTCTTCCCCTTCCCTGCAGCCCCACCTCCCCCCGCCCCCCAAAGTCCCGGCCAGACCCACAGACCCCTCCTCGCCCGGCCCCAGGCACTGTGGACCAGAAGAAGCCCCTCCAGTCAGGGTCCTCGAAGATGTAGGGCAGCACGCGGGTGAGCAGGCGGCTGCAGTTCAGCACGATCTGCCTCTCCTTCTCCGAGTGGCAGCCGCTCTCGGCTCCCTGCACCAGCTTCTCGACTGCCTGCGGGGGTGGGCAGAGAGGCGGGGGGATGAGGCCCTGGCACCTGGGGTCAGGCTGGGCACCCCGGGCTTCAGAGGGGGAGGGAGTGCATGGCCAACCTGCAGGGCCACCTCTCCAGACAGGGTCAGCCAAACCCCGGGGGGACAGGACATGGGCCAGGGGGCAGCTGGAGCATCTGGGAGTGAGACCCAGCCCACCACTCACTGGCCGAGACCTTGCAAAGTGACCAGCCTCAGTTTCCTCATCTGTAAAATGGCAACACTGGCAGTACCAACCGCACCTGCTCTCATGCTCAGCCGCTCAGTCGTGTCTGACTCTTTGTGACCCCGTGGACTGTAGCCCGCCAGGCTCCTCTGTCCCTGGGACTTCCCAGGCAAGAATACCGGAGTGGGTTGCCATTTCCTTCTCCAGTGGATATTCCTGACTCAGAAGGTCAAATTGCATTGTCTCCTGCATTGGCTGGCAGACTCTGTATCACTGAGCCACCAGGGAAGCCCACCGACCACACAAGGTGAGCTAGACGAGCTGACTTGCGGCAAGTGTCCCCC
Organism: Ovis canadensis; assembly: GCF_042477335.2. Classification (NCBI taxonomy): domain Eukaryota; kingdom Metazoa; phylum Chordata; class Mammalia; order Artiodactyla; family Bovidae; genus Ovis; species Ovis canadensis. Next base: position 64,483,354 of record NC_091255.1, on the reverse strand, counting down.
CAGAGCCCAGCCCGGGGGAGAAGCGGGTGAAGCCTTGGGGTCACCTCGACTGGGTGGGGATGTCCTCGGTGCCGGCCCTGTTGGACCACAGGGCTGGGCCAGCTCCAGCCTCCCTGGGATTGTGGAAAATGGCTCGTGCAGGGGTGACAGCGAGGGGCTGGGCCCCCTCACCTTGTAGCACAGAGTGGCCAGGTTGGAGGGTGACTCCTCTCGCACTGCCCGGATCTCCGCTGCTGGCACCAGCGCAAAGACATCCTGCACCGAGGTGGCCGTGTCCGCCCAGAACTGGTCCCAGAAGGCGTCATCGGTGGCTTCCACAGGCTGTGGGGGGACCAAGTGTCCAGAGTTGCATGATCTCTTGCCAGCAGGTCCACGGTATACCCAACTCTGTGACCGAGGGAGCCCCGGAAAGCAAAGCCCCCTCCTCCACCCCTGCTGGTGCCCAGGAGTCTTCCCCCGTGGAGACATCCTTCAGTGGCCATGAGCCCTGGTTGGCACAGGCAGGCGGGGGACACTTGACACAGATGATCAGGGATCGGCTGGCACTGAATTCAGTAGGCAGAGCCCAACCCAGTCCCTGAGAGACTTGTGACCCCCCAGTAACTGACCATCCCCCTTTGGTAGATCCTCCCCACTTGGGGGCCTCCCCAGGCCACACCCCTAAGTCACGTGCCCAGGGACCAGAGCCAGGCTATGCCCCTTCCCCTGGGAAGAAACCAGGGGGACATATGCCCGCTGCCAGTCACTCAGGCTGCCCCCTAGACCCCAGCCTCCACCCTCAGCCGGTACACCCAACTAGCGCCGAATCTAAAGAAGTAACCCACGGCTCTCTGAGGACATCCGCTCTTCTCGGTACCCACCACCGGCGCTGCAGCTCAGGCCACTCTTGTCAGGGCCCCCCTTCCAAATCTACCCCCTCAATCCCGCCTCCACACTGCCCCCAACCAGCTTTCAAAGCAACAGCACCAAAGGCATTGCTCCCTCAACAAAGACACTTAGGGCTCCCCGCTGCCTGCCGGGTCCAGACCTCAGCTGGACAGTCAGCCAAGATCACACCTAAACACCTACAAGCACACATCTGGGCACACAGACACGCACACGGACACGCAACAAACACACACATGCACACGGATGCGCACACAGGAATACTTGTATTCACGATCCCAGCAACACAGCCCTGCCGTAGTTTCTGGTTGCCCTTGCACAGACCATCCCCTCTTCGCCGCATGCCCACCCCACCCAGCACTGTCCAAAGTCCGACCAGACGTACTGAGGCACCATGCCTTCAGTACACTTATGCCTTTTAAGTCTTATAGTCAGCCATATGAACACCCAATCTGAATCATGAACCCTAGAAGTCTTTCCTAAGGAAATGATCTGAGACATGCAGGTATGAGAATTTTTACTGAAGAGTTGATGTGAAAAGTTAAAAGTTGGAATCAACCTAAACAGCCGACAGTTGGGGAATGCTTAAAAAGTTGCTGCTGCTGCTGCTACTAAGTCACTTCAGTCGTGTCTGACTCTTTGCAACCCTATGGACTGCAGCCCACCAGGCTCCTCTGTCCACGGAATTCTCTAAGCAAGAATATTGAAGTGTGTTACCATGTCCTTCTCAGGAAATTACTGGGCAATCTAGTGGTTAGGACTCTGTACTTCCACTACAGGGGGGACAGGGTCAATCTTTGGTCAGGGAACTAAGATCCTGCATACCACTCAGCCAAAAAAATAATCAAGACATAGTCATACAATGCAATACTATGCAGCCATCAGAATCATGTCTTCAAAGAATACGAATGAATGGAAAATGCTCATGGTACAATGTTATGTGAAAAAGAGAAGATATAAAGTAACTATAGGATGATCATGATTTTTTGTAAAATTAGAGGAATAAAACGAAGATCATAGCATCCAGTCCCATCACTTCATGGGAAATAGATGGGGAAACAGTGGAAATAGTGTCAGACTTTATTTTGGGGGGCTCCAAAATCACTGCAGATGGTGACTGCAGCCATGAAATTAAAAGACGCTTACTCCTTGGAAGGAAAGCTATGATCAACCTAGATAATATATTCAAAAGCAGAGACATTACTTTGCCGACTAAGGTCCGTCTACTCAAGGCTATGGTTTTTCCAGTGGTCAGGTATGGATGTGAGAGTTGGACTGTGAAGAAAGCTGAGCGCCGAAGAATTGATGCTTTTGAACTGTGGTGTTGGAGAAGACTCTTGAGAGTCCCTTAGACTGCAAGGAGATCCAACCTGTCCATTCTGAAGGAGATCAGCCCTGGGTGTTCTTTGGAAGGACTGATGCTAAAGCTGAAACTCCAGTACTTTGGCCACCTCATGCAAAGAGTTGACTCATTGGAAAAGACTTTGATGCTGGGAGGGATTGGGGGAGGAGGAGAAGGGGATGACCGAGGATGAGATGGCTGGATGACATCACTGACTCGATGGATGTGAATCTGAGTGAACTCCAGGAGTTGGTGATGGACAGGGAGGCCTGGTGTGCTGCGATTCATGGGGTCGCAAAGAGTCGGACATGACTGAGTGACTGAACTGAACTGAACTGAAAAGCCTAGAAGAAAATGACAAAGTGGTGATAGAAATTATCTTGTGGGGTGGCTTTTTTGTTTGTTTCTTTATATTTTTTCTGTACATGCACATATTGCTATTTTTTTCTTTTGACTGTTCATCTGTTTGAGGGTCAACCAAGGTCCTCTTACCCTTTTGAATAGCACTTCCTGCAAGAGACCTTCCCAGGATGCTCCAATCAAATTAGACTTTTGCCTTCTCTGAAAGAGCCGATAAAGGGCTACTCTACCACAAATCGGCACGCAATATGCATCACTCTTATTATCAAGAAACGATGTGAATTTTACTTTAAAAAAAAAATTCTGTTGGGACTTCCTTGGAGGTCCAGTGGTTAAAACTCCTCACTTCCAATGCAGGGGGGCGGGGGCAGGTTTGATCCCTGGTCAGGGAACTAACCTGTGCGGTTATTTTGGCTGTGCGGTGAAACCAAATAAAAAAATACTTTAAAATAAAAATTCTGTTCTCTAAAGCCACTTCTTCCAAGAAGTCTCAGTGGGCTCGATTCCACCTTGGAAACCTGCTCCCCACCCACCACAGTCACTCATCACGGGCCTGATTCCACTCTTGCCTGGAGGCTCCATTCCTCCACCAGCTCTTCTCCGGGACCGTGCACTTGAGGCATATGGCAGATGCTCAGCCAGTATTTGTCCAGCTAAAGGCTGTAATCAGTCCCAGAGATTCCCTTCAGCCCCTTCACTGGGCAGAGCTGAGCACAAGGCTGGGTACAAGCCTCCCCAGGGTCCAGTTTACCCCAGCCCATTCCCCAACAAGGCCGCCCTCCGAGGCACAGGGCAGCCTGTGGCCACGGCCTTCAGGGCTGGCCTGGCACCAGGACAGCCTGGGTCCCAGAACTGGTAGAGCAAGTTAGCTGGGGGAGAGGAACAAAGACCAAAGCTGCGCCCTGGGGCTGCGGCTGGCTGGTCCTCATGCCCTCCAACCGTCCTGGGGTCCAGGGAAGCACGCCCCCTGTGTGGATGGCCGGGTAGAAGTGGGGAAGGAGCCTCCCAGAAAACATGCATGACCCCCGCCCACCTCCCATTGGAGAGCTCCTCTGGGAAGCCATTTTCCCCTCCTCCATGTAGCCACTACCCTTTAAGCTTAAAGGGGCAGAAACTCATCAAGTGCACTTGACCTCTGACCTAGTTCATCAGGCAAGTGTCATCTGGGGACTGAATTAAGAATGAGGAGAGAGTCTTAGGGGGGAACTTGAGAGGCCCCAGGGCAGCCCAGCTCTGAAGCAGAGGGAAGTCCCAGCTCTGGGAGCTGGCCTTGAACTTCAGGACTAATGATTTCACCTCCCCCATCCCCAACCTCTTCTCCGGGTCCCAGCTCGGATCCTTCAGTTTGGTGGCCGTTACCAGAGCAGGGGAGGCTAGCTTGATGCCATAGGTACTGGCCAGGTTCGCTGAAACTTTTGAGTGGGGAGGGAACATAGCTTAGATCCTGCCTCAGTTATTCCAGCCCCACCCAACACAAAGAAGCTTCTAAAATCCAAGCTAGTTTCTTTAAAAAGAATATTTTTGGTGAAGGTGAGCAGGCCTGTGCTGCCAGAGGCACAGGAACTGAGCTACCCTGGAGGGAAACCAGATATTCTTAGCATAGCTTTGCTGGGACCTGCTCAGGCCAGATGCCCACCAGCCCGGAGGACTAGCTGCAGCTGCTGGACCTCTCTGGCGGGAAGAAGGGAAGGACCAGCAGTGGTCCAGCCTGCCAAGGGTGACCTGTACTGAAGGACTGTGTCACCACGGCGTTCGCACACTCATACGTGTGCACATGTGTGAACATGGACCCACTAGGTATCCTCTGGCCTACGACAGAGAATCTCCAAAAGGACAGGATCTAGGAGAGGGTCCCAGATCCAGGAATATGCCCCTCGAGGGCTCCACCCACACCGGGAAAGGCTTGAAACACAGCCAAAGCTGCTGGCTTCAGGACCGGGGTCGGGCCCAGCCCGAGGCAGGAAAAAAACAGGATACAGCGCAGGAAGGCTGGGAAAGCCAACCAGCTTGGGCCCAGGCCACAGGGAAAAGGTGCTAGGTTGGCTTGCCTGCAAAACCCTGTGATCACAGAGGCCCTGGGACAAGAGGACACCCTGGGACAACTGGCCTGAATCTCCTTGGGGACACCGAGTGGCAAGGTCTGGGGACCATCTGGGATTTGGCTCTGACTCCCGAGCTGTCTGAGCCAGGTCACTGCACAGGGTCTGTGGCTTCAGGCTCTGAGGGTCTCTCCCTCCAGGCAGCCGAGGTCCCCTCCCACCTGCAGGGCCCCTGGGCTCTCCCGAGAGAGACTCAGGCTGGTCTCTGGCTCCAGCCCTGTCCCAAGTCAGCTCACTGTCCCCAGCTGTCCCCAGCTCAGTCCACCCTGTCATAGGGCCACAGCCAGGGATGGATGGAGGCCCATTGTAATTGGGGAGGGGGCCCGAGCCTGTAGGAATCCTTTGGGACCCAGCTGAGCCGGTCCTACTGGCCTGGCAGAGACCCTGGCTGCCGAGCCTACAGCCCATAGCGACAAGGTGGTTTCCTCCAACAAGGTGTTTCCCTCCCCAGGCAGGTAAACACGGAGGCCTCCCTCCCCTCCTCTCCCTGTAGTCCCCCACAGAGAGGTGGGCCCACCTGCCACCCTCAGATCTAGAAGCCCCAGGCCAAGAAAGCCAAATGCCAGAAACAGCCAGGAGCCTTGGAGGCAGGGGCGATTAGCAAGGCCTGGTTTCTATCAAATGCCTCTCAGCTGGGGCTGGACGCTACCGAGGCCCTGGGCGTGTGTCGGGCTCCTAACCTTTCTCCTGTGGGAACCAAAGAGTGTGGAACCAGAGTTCTGGCCCCTGGAGCTGCAACCAGCTGGCTATGGGGGAAATGGCTCCCTTGAACCTACTCTACTTGCTGGGAGCATGAGAGAGCCCTGGGGGTGCAGGTGGAAGGAAATCCCTGGCTGGCAGCAGGTCCTGACTCCCTCGAAAGTGGGGGACCTGGGGAGGCGGAGATGGGCATCTCTTTGGCCAGAGTGGCCTGGCTCAAGGAGTGAAAAGAGAGGGTTGGGCAGGGAGATAGCCTTGCTGGGGCCAGCTCTTGTGCTGGGGGCAAGGAGTTGGCCTCGGTGCCACTTGTGGGCTCAGGGGTCTGTGCAAGCCTGGATGGGTACCCCCAGGCCCCACAGTACCTAGTCCAGGGGCAGCCTGGACGGTTCTTAGCCCTGCCCCAGAGAACAGGGTACAGCAAACACAGCCACCTACACCGCAGGGCCTGGAAAGGGGAGCCCCTGGAGCAGTGGTCCCCAGCTGGGAATCTGGACTCCGTGGGCCTGGGAACAGCTCCCCTGGCCAGGCTGCAGCGCTGCCCTCCACTCTGCGTGTTCCCATCAACACCTAGGCCTTCTCTGGCCGTGGGCATCGACCCGGCCCAGCGAGGCCACCACCGCGCACCAGCTGTTTCCCGATCCGGGAAGGCAACCGCCGGCTTTGTTTGCACTGAGTCAACCGGGTCTGTGCCTCCCGGATCGCTGGCACCCAGGGGCAGGGAGGAGAAAAGGAGGTGTTTGGGTGGGTGGGGGTGGGGAGAGGCTGGAGATTGCGGGGCTGGAGGAGCGATGAGGGGACCGACAGCGGGGCGGACAGCGGCGACGCCGGCCTGGGGAGTAGGCACACGTCAGCCTAAGGTGGCAGCAGCAGCTGCGGGAAATAGGGATGTTCCCGGGAGAGAAGGCTGGGGGTGGGGGATTAAGGGATGGAGCCCTGGGGTACAGGCCCAGGGGTCTCGCTCCGGCCCTGGCTGCGGCGTCACCCTCCTGGCCAGCTGGTCCCCCTAGCCCCCAGCTAGCCAAGTTCTTGCAGCCGTTCCCCCCACCCCGAAATCCCTGCCCAGCCCCCAGCCCGGCAGGTGGGTGGGAAGGCCGGGGCCCCGGGCGCACCTGCGTCTTGGTGGTGAGCTGGATCACCGCCTTTCGGAAGTTCAGCTTGGAGTCGGCCGAACCCATTTCGTTGGAGCCCGTTCCGGCCTGACCCCGGCCCTGACTCCCGCCCGGGTTCCGGCTCGGTATCCAGCTCCAGCCCCGCTGCCCCCGCGGCTCTCGCAGGAGCAGAGCCGCGCGCCCCGCCCGCAGGCCGGCGTCGGCCCCGCCCCCTGGGCCCCGCCCCGCCGGGCCCCGCCCCCCGCACCTGCTGCTCCGGCGCCGCATTCCCCGCCCGGGCCCGGGGTCTGCCCCGAGGATCCACCCCCAGCCCCTTCTCAGCTGGATCGGGTGCCTTCTGCGTGGAAGCATTATCCCCCTCGGTCTCTCGCATTTACACTCAGCGCCCCTCTCCGGGGCCCGCAACCCTCCCAGCCTCTGTCCCCTGCCCCCCATCCTCACCGTCGGTCCCCACGCCATCACTAGGCCAACAATTTCAAAGCCGGTCCTCTCCAGCATCTTTCTTGTCCACCACCCCCCCCCTCCCCGCCCCCGGCATTCTGGGCATCCGCTCGTTTGGTTCCCCTTTTTCTGACCTGTCTCATCCGGCTCCGCGGCCTGGTGAGAGCGAGGGGTCCCTTCTGAGTCTCACCATTCCTTTCTGGCCGCTTGCCTTCCCTGAGAATCCTCTTAGATTCATCCATTTCAACAGATATGTTTAGGGACTAGGATTTATCAACACGGTGTCAGGGCCGGGGGGCCGAGGAGGCTTAAGGCACAGGGTCTGCCCTTTAAGAGCAGTTAGCTAGAGAGACAAACAAGGAACAGATTAGCCATGGTTCAGCCCAGTGAGACCAGGATAGAGGCAAATTAATAATAATAAAAAATAGTGACAACCTCTTCAGTTCAGTTCAGTCGCTCAGTCATGTCTGACTCTTTGGGACCCCATGAATCGCAGCACGCCAGGCCTCCCTGTCCATCACCAACTCCCGGAGTTCACTCAGACTCACGTCCACTGAGTCAGTGATGCCATCCAGCCATTTCATCCTCTGTCATCCCCTTCTCCTCCTGCCTCCAATCCCCCCCAGCATCAGAGTCTTTTCTAGTGAGTCAACTCTTCGCATGAGGTGGCCAAAGTACTCTTACACAACAAAAAACCTACCTCTGAAGTAGGTATTATACCCACTTTACACTAGAGAAAACTGAGGCTCAAAGCGGTTAAGCTGCCCAAAGTCACACAGCTGGTAAGGAACAAAGCCAAAAAAGTAAATCCAAATCTGGCCCCAAAAGAGGCCTCATTTTTTCAACAATATCACCTTGCAGGCTATGTCTGGAAGCTTCTAGAAATCCTAGCTGCTTCAAAAGGAGGTGACATTTAGCTTAAATTGGAATTCCAAGGGTAAAAAATGTGGGGTGTACTGTCTAGGCACAAAAGCAGGGTAGGACAGGGGTGGGGTAGCAAGGAGAGGGACAAGGGTGTCCCCACGGCACTGAATAAGCAGACTGGACGGGAAGAGCCCTGTGTTTGCTCCTGAGGTGGGTTTTCCCTGGATGAAATCTTGGAGAGGCTCCATGGCTTTTATAATCACTTCAAGATAACAAATGAATAGTACCTTTATTTGGCATTAAAAAAAAATCCAGTCCACTCTACAAATCCCCCATTCCCAGTCCAGGCCAGTGTGACATTTAAAAATCTGAATCTTATTCATTAGGGACATGCAAACTGAAACCACAACACAGTTACTGCTACAGACCTACTCAGTTCAGTTCCGTTCCGTTCAGTTCAGTTGCTCAGTTGTGTCCGACTCTGTGCGACCCCATGAATCGCAGCACACCAGGCCTCTCTGTCCATCACCAATTCCCAGAGTTCACTCAAACTCATGTCCATCAAGTTGGTGATGCTATCCAGCCATCTCATCCTCTGTCGTCCCCTTCTCCTCCTGCCCCCAATCCCTTCCACCATCAGGGTCTTTTCCAATGAGTCAACTCTTCGCATGAGGTGGGCAAAGTATTGGAGTTTCATCCCCAGCATCAGTCCTTCCAATGAACACTCAGGACTGATCTCCTCTAGAATGGACTGGTTGGATCTCCTTGCAGTCCAAGGGACTCTCAAGAGTCTTCTCCAACAGCACGTTTCAAAAGCATCAATTCTTCGGCGTTCAGCCTTCTTCACAGTCCAACTCTCACATCCATACATGACCACTGGAAAAACCATAGCCTTGAGTAGACGGACCTTTGTTGGCAAAGTAATGTCTCTGCTTTTTAATATGCTAACTAGGTTGGTCATAACTTTCCTTCCAAGGAGTAAGCGTCTTTTAATTTCATGGCTGCAGTCACCATCTGCAGTGATTTTGGAGCCCAAAAAAATAAAGTCTGACACTGTTTCCACTGTTTCCCCATCTATTTCCCATGAAGTGATGGGACCAGATGCCATGATCTTAGTTTTCTGAATGTTGAGCTTTAAGCCAACTTTTTCATATTAGGATAGGTCAAAAACAAAATCCTAATGATGCCAAATACTAGTGAAGGTGGGGAGCATTTGTATTTTCTTATAAAGTTAATTCTAGGGATTTCCCTGGCGGTCCAATGGTTAAGACTCTGGGTTTCAAATGCAGGGGCACAGCTTCGATCCCTGGTGTGGCCAAAAAATAAACAAATAAAGTTAAATATACAATTACTGTATAGCTCAATAATCCCATTTTTAGAATTTACTCAGGAGAAATGAAGACATAGATCCACACAAAAGACTGAGTAATTCATGTAACAGTTTCATTCATAATCACCAAAACCTGGAAGCAAACCAAATGTCCATCACCTGTGGTTCATCGATACAATGGACTAGTACTCAGCAATTGTTGTTTCATCACTCAGTCATGTCCGACTCTTTGTGACCCCATGGACTATAGCCTACTAGGATCCTCTGTCCATGGGATTTCCCAGGCAAAAATACTGGAGTGGGTTGTCATTTCCTTCTCCAGGGGATCTTCCTGACCTAGGGATCAAACCTGCCAATCCTGGATTGGATTCTTTACCACTGAGACCCCTGGGAAGCCCATACTCAGTAATAAAAAAGAACAAATTACCAGTACAGGCAGCAACAATGTGGATGAATCTCAAAAGCGCTGGATCAGATACAGAAGACAACGGACTGTGTCACACCATTCATTTGACATTCTGGCAAAGACGAAATACAGGAACAGAAAAGAAGCCAGTGATTGCCATGGGCTGGGAGCAGGGTGAGGGGATTGACTGTGAAAACATTTTTTGTTTTGATTGTGGGGGTGGTTCTGTGACTGTGTATGTTTGTCAAAATTCGCATGACACTGCACCTAAAAGGGATGACTTTTACTGTAAGTTATAGCTCAATTTAATTTAAAAAAACAAAAACAAGAGCACGTACTAATTGACCATTCAAAGGGAAGAATTGTTTTTTGCTTTTATTTCTTGACCATGCACCATATGGGATCTTAGTCCCCCTACCACGGACTGAACTTGCACCCCCTGTGTTGGATGAGTGGAGTCTTAACCACTGGACCCTCAGGGAAGTCCCCCAAGAGAGTATTTGTGAGCCCTCTGGTCTTGCCCGTTGTTCAGAGCCATTTCTGTGGTTTGCAACCAGGAACTCCAGGTGGCACTGAGATATTACTGGTTACCCATGGACACTTGGACAGATTGGCCAAAATGAGTTTAATCAAGGGGGGATTTATAAGGAGAAGGGAAACCAACAAGGGTCAGCGAGGCACTCTGGGGCTAGAAGCAGTGGAGAGCCTCAGCTATCCTTAAACCTAAGGCAGTGAAGGGTGGAATGGTTGCTAGAGCACAGAGAAAGAGAGCCCAGCCGTAGCAGAGGGCCAAGAGAAGCAGCAGGCTCCCGGGATCTGGGAGGGATGGAGCTGTGAGATAGATAGATAGACCTTCATTCGTCTCCTGCCCCCAACATCCTGCTTCCCTCAGTGGACCAACAGAAAGCAAGGGGGATAAAGGGAGTCCACAAGACTTGATGGATTCCACAAGACTTGACGCAGTCCACAGAGAGCTGTGGCCATCCAGGCATGGAGAGGATGGAGCAGATGGAAAGAGATCTTAAAGGGCAAAGGGAATGTGTCCAATATGCAGGTAGTGGGAGAGAGTGGAAGCAAGGCCCAGAAGTGGACAGACCCTTGCTCATCCAGAGAACAGAAAGAAACTGGGGTAAAGCGGAGAAAGTGATAAGAGTTAAAGCTTGAGAGGTGGGCCAGGGCCAGGCCATAGGGGGCTGCTTACATCCCATTAAGGAGCTTTTATCTTATTCTATGGGCTTCCTAGGTGGTGCTAGTGGTAAAGACGGCACCTCCCAATGCAGGGCATGGAAGAAACGCAAGTTCAATCCCTGGGTCGGGAAGATCCCCTGGATGAGAGCATGGCAACCCACTCCAGTATTCTTGTCTGGAGAATCCCATGGACAGAGGAGCCTGGCAGGCTACAGTCCTCAGGATTGCAAAGAGTCAGACACAACTTAATGACTAAACAGCAACACCTCTGCTGCTGGCACCTTTGCCAGGACGCCCATCACCTCCCATCTACCACAGCCCCCTCTCCCGCCCCCTCTAATCTATTCTCTGCACAAGAGCCCGAGGAAATGTACAATACCGCCTAAGATGCTCCCCCACTGAAAACACCTCGGGGCCCATGGTTAGGGTCAGTTTTCTCAGCCCCACTGTGTCCTCCAAGGACCTGCACCGTCCTGAGTTTGCCCTCCCTCCCCGGAGCCCCGAGGTTCCTCTCACACTGGTCGGCCTTTATTTCCTCAAAGCCTCCAAGCTCTTTCTTCCTGAGATCTGTGTACAAGTTGCTCCTTCTGACTGAGACATCCTTCTGCCCACTCTTCATGTCGCTGCCCTTCTCATGCTTCAGGGTCCTGTCTCCTTTCCCAGGGGCTTTGCTGGTGGTACAGTGATAAGACTCTGTGGCATGGGTTTGATCCCTGATCAGGATCCTCACAGGCTGCACAGCCCAAACCCCACTGCCAAAAGAAACTCTTCCTGAGTGATTTCTCATCCCCAGATGTTGCTATTTCATCCCTCAGTGTGCTTCCTAAAACTTTCACCACCTTCAATGTTTTTGCCTTTTTGCTTGATTTATGTCTCCTACTGAAATGCAAGCTTCATGAGGGCGGGGGCCAGCTCTATCTTGTTCTTTGTATTCCCAGCATTCAGCGCAGGCCTAGCACACAGAGAACCAAGTGAAGAGGACTCCTAGGTGATCACAGAAGATGGAGCCACTTTGGTAATCCACTTCAATCAATAGGAAAGGTACATTTTCACCAACTGCTTCTCAGATTCAGTTTTTAGTTCCTTTGAGAGGATGTCAGGGCTTGCCAGCTGGCATTAGTGGTAAAGAGCCTGCCTGCCACTGCAGGAGATGTTAAGAGACAGGGGTTCAATTCCTGGGTGGGGAAAAATGCCCTGGAGGAGGGCATGGCAACTCACTCCAGTATCCTTGCCTGGAGAATCCCATGGACACAGGAGCCTCGGGGGCTACAGTCCATAGGGTCGCAAAGAATTGGACATGACTGAAGCGACTTAGAGTGCACACACAAGTCTTTGAAGTGGTGCAAGTGTTCTGGAGTGGAGTGGATAAAGAAGGAGGGTCAAGGAATATGATTCTGCCACTGTCTTTGTTTTATTTCAGCCACGCTGGGTCTTAGATCTTCAGTCTTCATTATGGCTGTGGGATCTAGTTCCCTGTCCATGGCTCAAACCCAGGCTCCCTGCGTTGGGAGCTTGAGTCTTAGCCACTGGACTGCAAGGGAAGTCCGCTGCCACTGGCTTTAGAGCACTCATTTGTTCCTTCATCAGGCATCTGCTGTGTGCCAGCTGGAGTCCCTGCCCTCCAGGAGCTCTCAGTCTGCTGGGGGGAAATGGATTTCATGCAGGGGCCCAGTGCTGCGATGGGAGCCCAGACAGCCAGTCCTCTTAGGCCCATGTCTCAGGCCTTGACTGCAGGCCTGAACTGACCCCTTGACCCCCCACCAGGAAGGTAAGGCCCGGGGACTGTCTCCCCAGCCCCATCAGGGGCCCTGCCAGAAGAGGAGTAGTGATGGGCAAAGAGTGGATTCTCCAGGTAAAAACGTTACGTAGGGACTTCCCTGATGGTCCAGTGGCTAAGACTCCGTCCTCCCAATGCAGGGATCCCAGGTTCAGTCCCTGGTCAGGGCACTAGATCCCACATGCCACAACTAAAGATCCTGCATGCCGCAACTAAGACTCACAACAGCCCCCTCAAAAGTGACAGTAATAATGATCCTAAGAGCAAACACTGAACAGTGCTCCCTGGCCCAGTCACTGTTCTAAGCATTTGGTCTGTGTTAACTCAGGGCCCTCCCAAAAACCCCAGTAAGGAAGTATTGAAGGAGTAAGAATGACGGCACTGGAGAACACCTCCGCAGCAGGATCCTAAAGGTTACTGCTGACGGCAGGGATTAACTGTAGGGATTTGAGGCAGACACACAGCAGCACTTCCTGACCACAAGGACTCACGAGACTAACATAACTCCTCTTTCAGAACAGACCGTTGTCTGGAACACACTCAGATGGTGGAGGGGGTAAGGTGGGGTGGACCCCGGATGACCCCACTGAGCGCCTTACCCCGCCAGGGGCTGACCTCAGGCCGCTGGATGGGATAGAAGGGGTGAGATCTTTCAGTGCAACGTTAAGCCCAGCGGTGGAATGATGGGTCTGGGGACAGGGAGGGTAGAGAGGCCTGCAGGGGTGGAAGCACCCTAGATGCGCAGCGTGTGGGGTCGGTGGGTACCCCGAGGGCCTAGAGGCGCGGGCTTGGCACCCGGCCCATCCCCCAGCGTACTTGAATAACCAGGAGCGCAAGGACCCTCCAACGTCAGCGCGGCCTGCGCATGCGCCGTCACTTCCGGTGGGCTGGGCTCGGGGGGCACTAGAGGGAGGGCGGTTCCGTCAAGTCCGGATCCTAGCTACCCCGGGGTTCCGTATCTGTGTTCGGGTTCCAGGCCCAGGATCCGGGCTGCATTTTCCAGGAGCTCGGGTGCGAGCTCAGTAAGCGTGCCTGGTCAGTGTGAAACTGATTTCCCCAGGGGAATCACGGTACCCAAAGCTGGGGCGGGGGTGGGCGGGGGCGTGGCGGGGGGGATATCGAAGCTGCCAAGGCTCTGACCATCAGCGCTTAATCTTGATGCTCCTGACGAGGAACACCGCGAAGCAGGTCTGCCTGACCCACTGATGAGTACTCTGGGGGTTACCAAGGTCGGGTCGTTGCTACTTCCAACCGCTGGGCTTGACTCTTTACCCTGCTTAGAGGAAAGGCCTGAGGTGGATTGAATCCAGGGCTTGTTGTCTGGTAGCTCAGGGAGGCTGAGAAATTTCCTTCAAAGGCAGATCTGATTTTCTTCCTCCTGGAATAGTTTTGAAAGTATTAAAACTGTCTGCCCTGAAGGCACTGGGGAGCGGCCCCACTGGCCAAGGAGCCGACCAATCCAGGCAAAGGGCCCAGCACAGGCCCGGCACGTAGCAGGCACTCCACCCCAGTCACCCCAGCCTCTGCCCTCGGTCCCGTGCAGGCAGGACAAGGAGACTCCACCAACCTGGAAGAGCTGGTTGCCCAGCTCTAGCTCACCTCCCGCACCAGCCTCCTGAGATCTAGGGGCTCCAGCCTGAATCACTCTGCCCAGTGCTCAGGCAGCAACAAGAATCCAGCCTTTGTGACAGGCTTATTTATCCCTGCCAGGCGATGCTTCCGGGGCAGGGAGCGAGTGGCTCCAGGAAGGGAGCATATTGGGTCATGCTGAGGATGTGGTCTGTGTGGTAAAGGTCCAAAGCTGAGTGATGACCTATGAGCTGGATGCTTTCAAACATGGGGGTCTGCTAAGTCAGCGGTCCCCAACCTTTTTGGCACCAGGGGCCAATTTCATAGAAGACAGTTTATCCACCAGCCAGGATTGGGGGCGCGGCTGTGATTTTGGATGATTCAAGTACATTACATTTATTGTGTACTTTATTTCTATTATTCTTACATCAGCTCCACCTAAAATCACCAGGTGTTAGATCCCAGAGGGTGAGGGACCCCTGTTCTAAGTCCTTACTGAAAGCATTCTTAACTGCAGGGTTGGGGTGAATTTTCAGGTTGATGTGTTTGCTTTTCATTGCTAGCATCCTCACTGCCCGGGTCCTGGCCCCCAGCCCTTTGCCCCTGCTCTTCTCTGGGGACTCCTGAAACTCTCTGGCTCCTGTGGGTACATGTCCATGGGCTGCAGAATGAAGAACAAATGGAAGGGGATTTGGTGGTTTGGGTGTGCTGACCAGTCCCCTCTGGATCTCAGCCCCCCAACCTGTTTGTCCCTTAGACTCACTTTGTCCCCATCTCAATAAATGGCATCACCATTGCCCAGTTACTAAAGCCACACATTTAAGGGATCTTTCTGATTTTTCAGTCAATTCACCTATATATCTTCGTTGTTGTTCAGTCGCTAAGTGGTGTCTTACTCTTTGAGACCACATGGACTGCAGCTCACCAGGCTTCCCTGACCTTCACTATCTCCTGGAGTTTGCTCAAACTCATGTCCATTGAGTCGGTGATGCTAGCCAACCATCTTATTCTCTGTTACCCTCTTCTCCTGCCTTCGATCTTTCCCAGCATCAGAGTCTTTTCCAAAGAGTCGGTCTTCCCATTAGGTGACCAAAGTATTGGAGCTTCAACATTAGCCCTTCCAGTGAATATTCAGGGTTGATTTCCTCTAGAATTGACAGGTTTGACCTCCTTACTGTACAAGGGATTCTGAAGTCTTCTCCAGCATCACAATTCAAAGGCATCAACTTTTTGGCTCTCAGCCTTCTTTAGCTTAAAAATTTCTCATCTCGTTCCATCTCCACTTCCATCAGACATGCCCTACATGATCACAAAAGCCTCCAAAATGATCTTCTTCCTTCTACTCTTTATTTTTTTTCTTCTTCTTCTTCTTTTCTTCTTTTTTTTTTTTTTTTTTTTGCCCCTTGGCTTGTGGAATCTTAATTGTCTGACCAGAAATTGAACATGTGCTCCCTGCAGTGAAAGTGTGGAGTCGTAACCACTGGACTGCCAGGGAAGTCCCATGTTGCTTCCACTCTTGCTCTTCTCCAATCCATGCTCCAAAATTGCCAGTGATATTTCACATCTGAAAATGAAAAGCATTTTATTGGGTCTCTTTTGTCTATTGGGAACAAAATAAAATCCCCAGTTCTTTCCCATGGCAATAACTCCAGTTCCTTTCTCTTCTGTCCGCTCCACTCCAGTTGTGCTGGGCTTCCTTCAGTTTCCGATGCATGTCCAGCTTTTTCTGTCCTAGAGTCTTTGACCCTGTTAATTTCCTTCATAGCACATTTATTTATCCCTGCTAAAATGCATGCTACACAAGGACAGAAACTGACTGTTTTTTGGCCATAGGATTTTTTTTTCTTATTGAGTAAACTATTGTATTAAAATATAACATTCAGAGAAATGCATGTATCATAAGTGATTTTACAAATGAACACACCTGTATGTAACCAACACCCAGATCAGAAAATAAAACACTTCCAGCCCCTCAGTGTTTCCCCACATGTCTCCCCAAGGCCAAATATTATCCTGATTAGATTTGTTTTGCCAATTTTGAACTTTGTGTAAATGGGATTATGACACACACCCCCAAATGCTCACATTCTAATCACCAGAATCTTTGAATATGTTACTTCACCTAGCAAAAGGTATTTTGCAGATGTGGTTAAATCAAGGGCTCTTGAGATGAGGCAGATTATGCTAGATTATTCGGGTGGTTCCAGTGTACACACAGGGTCTTTAAAGTGGAAGAAAGAGGCCAAAGATGTCAGAGTGATCCAGCGTGAGAAAGGTCATTTTCTGTTGGTGGATTTCAAGATGGAAAAGGGTGGCTATGGGCCATGGAGTGTGGGCAGCCTCTAGAAGCTGGGAGCAGCAAGGAAAGAGATGCTTGCCTGGAGCCTCCAGACGGGAACAAAGCCTTGCAGATAACGAGATATTAGTCATCGAAAGCCAATCTTCTAACTTGCAGAACTGTAAGATAATAAATTCGCCTTGTTTGAAGTGACTAAATTTGGAGTAGTTTGTTACAGAAACAATGGTGCCTCCTTCTTTCCCCCTACAACTGTTGATTCTTCTAAAGAAGTTCAATGCCTTGTCACATGTTTATTGGGTCATTTATGAAGTGCTTGGTCAAGTCTTTTATGCACTTTTCCACTGAGCTTTCTTGTGGATTTGCAGGTGTTCTTTTTCTGTTCCAGATACAAGTCCTTTGTCGGATGTTTTTGCCACATGTATATAGAGTGGGTTATGGTCATGGTGCTTTAATAGTACCAGCGCGTGGTAGGTCCTAATAAAAAATGAGTTACATGTATACTTGATTCTGAAAACTGCTTTAAGGAAAGAATCTTCAGAGAGGTGACACTATATACGCTGTAAGCAGTGTAATTGGGCGTAAGATATGGATCTCAAGTAGAAGGAAGCAGGATCTTAAAGGGAAAGACCCAAAATGCGGGTAACAGTCAAAGTTCACCACTCCTAGCGTGAGGTTTCAGGCCACAGGCATTTAAGCACAATTTCCTAAAGGTAATTTTAAATTAATTTTCATTCCGAGAATGTCCATGGAAGCTAGCAATGGGTCAGCCTGCTCTAGGCACTGAAGAGCCAGCTTAGAACGAGACAAGATCGTTGCTGTTAGGAGATCTACAGGGAGAGAGAGACAATAGGTAAACATCATAAAACGATTTCACATTGAGATGTAAACTGGAGTGAGACTAAAAGGGGAGGGTTGGTTCAGCAACAGCCCGACCGCCTCTTCACGGAGATCCCGCCCTCGGCCCCGCCTCGTATTTTGCATACATCTCCTGATTGGCCGGCGGCTTCTGGCCCCACCCCTCGGAGCGGGCAGCTAGGGAAGAGCGGGGCGGACACCACCAAGATGCAGCGGCGGCTTCGGGTGTCGCCGGGCGGGCCGGGGGCATCGCGGGCAGGAGCCGGGCTGGGGGCGCCCGCCGCGGCACCCGCGCGCTCCTAGCGCCCCAGACCTGCCTGTCGGGCCGGGGACCTCCTTGTCGCCTTCCCGCCCGCCGTCCCCGCCCCTCCACCCTTTGTGCAGCCGCCGCCCGGTGCGCCCCTCTCTGCAAGACCCCGGCCCGGCCGGCCCGCGGCAGCGAGCCAGCCCCGCGTGGGCGTCCGACCCGCGGCCGATGGCGAGGGGGCGCGGCACGGGCGGGGGCACTGCAGCCCGTGTCCGCGACTCGGGAGGCTCGGCCCTCCTCCACCGCATTGTCCCGGGCCCCGCGCCCCGGCCCTGAGCCGCGCCGTCGCAGCGCCCGCCCGCCACCCGCCGCCTGCGGGGCCATGCGGAGGGCCGCTAGGATGGAGGACTTCACGGCAGAGGAAGAGGAGCCCTGGTACGACCAGCAGGACCTGGAGCAGGGTGAGCGCAGGGAGCGGGAAAGCGGGGTGCGCCCCGCGACTCCTGTCCCCTTCTCCATTGTTGGGAGGTGTCACCCCGGGGAGGGCCAGACTGCACCCGGCGTGCCAGACTCCGAGGGGAGATGCGTCTGGAGAATGGGGACGTGGAGAGACGGTGGCCTGCCCCGGAAAAGCGGAACCAGACCGCTGGAGACCTGCAAAAGTCGGGGGAGAGGTCTTCTTTCCCTAAACAACAGGGGCGGACATCACCCAGTTCGCCCACCTCATCATAGAGGCAGGAACTTCCCAGGAGCCCCGGGTATGGTTGAGGGGTCTAAGAATGCTAACTGGAAGTCTTTGGAGGCCAGGAGGCGGCTTGTTGGTTCTGTTTTGCTGAGTGGGGTTGTGTGTGGGGAGAGGTGAGGGGAGGAAGTTAATCCCATTCTAAATCCAGCGGCACCCTTCCCTGGCCAGGATTCCGGAGCTCACAGACTCCTAGAAAGTTTCCCCAGCTCCTTTCCCCTCCCCCGGGGGAGGTGATGAGGGTGCGGGCATCTTGCGGGTGAAGACAGCAGAGACAACTAGGAGTCCAACCCGCCTTCTGGAGGGAGGAGTCCCCGGGGCCCTTCCCCTGCTGGCCTTCTCCCAAATGGCGCAAGGTCTGGAGCAGGTCGGATTTGGGAATTCTGAGCAGTGCCCCAGATCAGAGCCTGAGTAAAGAGGGAGCCACGTTCCCATTTCTCCCATCTGAGGGCAAAGAGGGCGACTGGAAGGGGGTTGGTGAGGTGGCCGGGGTGACATCACTCCGAGGAGGGGGCGGGGCTGTTAGGACAGGAAGGAGGAGAAGGCTTGAGAGGGTCAGGGCCACAAGGCCTGCTGGAGTCCAATCCACCCTCTCTTCCGCAAAGTGCCTCCTTCTGGGATGGTCAGAATTGGAGGGGCTAGGAAGTGTATCCTAGAAGTGACCATAGTCACCCAGCAAGCCGGGTGGGTGTGGACAGTCTGGGTGTGGGCCGACAGCCTCCGCTCTGGGTCTCCAACTCTGGGGCCCAGATATCTGCCTTTGCCCCTGTGCGAGGCATCTACCCCCATCCTGGAGCCTTTGTGTTTCAGCCCTGACCCACAACCCCAAGTGGCCAGATTTGCTGGTAGATGAGGCTCTGCCCTTGTGCTCCGGGGTGTGGGTTAATCAGAGCCTCTGGGGGACCAGCGTGGGACTGAGGGTGCTGGGCTAGACCCTGCCTCTACCCTCAGCCTCCCTGCCTGGAGTAAAATGCCCGATCCTGGCTGCAACAGCTCCTTCCCCCACCCTGGGCCAACTACTCCCCAAACCTCACATTACACAAAACACCCATCAGGCTCCACTGTGTCAGACACCATCCTGGGAACTAGGAGCAGTCCTAGCCCTGGCCTCCTAGGTGCACCCGGCTAGGTGAAGTTGGGCTTGTAACTGAGTGGGGACGACAGGATGCAATGAGAGGGCTTCACGGAAGAGGTGGGCCTGGAAGAAAAGATTGGAAGCCGAGTACCTGGGAAGATGGCCTCCTCGGAGGCAGATGCTAATGTCATTGCTGTCTCATTCCGTTCCCGTGCCCCTGAAGAAAGGTCTGGCACCATGCCCAGCCCAGATGTGGGAGGAAGGAGCCAGGGAGAAAGGCTGGCAGATGTGCTGCATCCGGAGAGGGAGGGATGCCCAGATCCCAGGGTGGCTGGGCAGCCAGGCTCTGGGGCCAGGGTCAGGAATGGGCCCCACAGGCCCCTGCTTTTCTGGCCTTGCTGGTCTGCAGCAGTAGGCCTAGCCTCATGGCCTGAGTAGCAGCTGGATCCCAGCAGCAAGGAGAGAAACCAGAGACAGTCTCAAGAAATGAGAGCTTTCAACCAAAACCCCAACATCTGCTTGCCAAGGGCCAGGTGCGAGGCTAAGCCTGGGGACTTGATCTCCACCCTCCGGAGTCTCCACAGCCCAGCCTAGGAGGCAGGAATGGGATCAAACCAGCGCTTGTGAGTGAGCCACAGGGGCTCTGCAGCAGTGAGCCCTGCAGACAGTGAGAACAGACTTGAGGGCCCTCTGCTGTGAGATGCACAAGATTTATGCACCCCCTCGGAGCTGGAGGGGGAAGAGCCACACCCCCAAACCCCTACTGCTCCGGCAGAGGAAGGAAGGCCAGTGGTCTAGTGGAGACAGTATGTGTACTAAGGCACAGAGTGATGTGAAAAGACTGCACCGGAAAGTAGGAATTACCCAGAGTGTCAGGGGTGGGGTTGGAGGAAGGCCCAGGCCCAGCTACTGCAGCACCACCCCTGTGGGGCCCGGCATGAAGCACCGGATGGTGGGGTAAACTTGGACCAGAGGCCAACCACATGGGGGATCCGGGGCCTGTTGCTTCCCCCTTCCCCTCATCCAGTGCCCAAATTCTCTCCTGCCCAGTGCCCCTTAGTTTCCTCTGAGCATCCCAGGACCTGGTTTTTCTCAGCCAGCTCCACCCCCACTGAGGATGGGTCCCAAATTTACTTTCAGATGCTTCGCCATCAAGCTCCTGTTCGACTTTGACGTTGTTCTGTCCTAGTGGAGGGAGGTAGTGGGGACAGACAAGGCCCTCAGTTCTCGCTGTGCTCCCTCTGCCCTCTGCCTCAAGCACCCGTGAAAATAGAAAAAGCCATTAATTATTAAGCACTGGCACTCTCTCTGCCTGCCTCCCTCCCCCACCTTGGACCAGGTATGGCTGGCCCTGTGGGTACCTCTTTCCATACTGAGAGATGGCTGCTGAGTCACACATGTGAAGTCTTGGGCTCCTGACCTTGAGTCTCAGCCTCAAGGCCAAGCTCTGACATGGCAAGGGGAGGAAGGTGAGTGGACCCTGATTCCGCAGACCCAGAGTTCCCAACATTGGTGCCCTGAAGGTTGTGAACAGACCCCTGCCACACTGCGAGGTGGTAGCTGGCCTCCTCCCATCCCTTTTATCTTTGTCTTTTCCTCCCTGTGTCTGCTCTCCGTCCTTTTCTTGTCTCTCTTCTCCCAAGTCTAGGGGGTTCCATGCTAACCCCAATCAGGAGGGGCAGTGGGATTTCAGGGTTTCCTTTCAAAGACATCCCCCTGGCTCCCAGCCATTGTCTCTCAGGTTCTGGGGCATTGCTCCCAGGCAACACCTTGACTGGCATTCAGAGCCCACTGCAGGAGACCCCAGAAAACTTAGGTCCAGGCAGGGGAGATGCCAGTTCAGACTCAGTACCTTCCCAGTAGTGGTCCAGTGTGACCATTATTCTGGCTCTGGCAGGATACTGCCATGTTACTCCAGATTCCACTTCCAGCTTAACCAACTCTGTTCCCCCACTCCTAGGCCCCCCTCCCACTCTGGTCTGGGGTCTGCACCCACCCCAGAGCCATCCCCAGCCCTCATCTAGCTGGGGTCCTTTCCCCAGCAGTTGGCTCCACTCAGTCCCCTGCCCTGAAGCTTCTAAACTTCTCTCATGATCCCTCCTGGCTGCTCTGACCAGCTTAGCTTCCACTGTGATCCAATTTCCCTGAAACAGTCCCTGAGATTCTTCCCCACCCCAAACTACTTCCACTGTGTTCTCTTCCTCCCCTTCCTTGGAATCACTAGGCAGCTCTGATCACATTCGCTGCCTTCAACATCCCCAGTTTATAGTGTGACTTGCAGCCGCTCCAGCCCACCCTGCTGGTGGTAGGAATACATATCCAGCTCAGATGCTCACCTGGAAGAAAAAGCATAAAGTGCAGTTGTTCTCGGCCCTGACTATGACCTTGGACTCTAGCTTAAGTTTCAGGGGTTTCATGCAGGTCATCCACAGAGCCTGTCCCCCAAAGCCAAGGCAGGAGACAGCATCAGTAGCAATGGCCCCATTGCAGACCACCTGACCCAGTTCCCAAGGCAAAAAAAAAAGCTGTGTTGAGTGTGACCTTCTGTTTTTCCATTTATACCTGAGTTATTTGAAAGGGTTTGTGGATGAGCCAAATGCTCGCCATCTCATTACAGAGAAAAGGGAGCTGGTGTGCCTCCCTCATCATGAACCAGGGATGGTTGGTCCTGCTGAATTTCCACCAAGCACACAGCAGAAATTGACCTGCCCTCCTCTTTGAGACCACAATGTGATTCTTGGCTTCCCTTATAAATATATATTTAAATATAAATGAATAATATATATATATATAAATATACTACTCTTTGCTTCTTTTTAAAAAAAATTTATTGGAGTAGTAGCATTTGCAATGCCGTGTTAGTTTCTGCTCTATGGCAGAGTGAATCAGTTAGATATATATCTACTCTTTTTTTAGATTCTCTTCCCATATAGGTCATTCAGTTCAGTTCACTTCAGTTGCTTAGTCGTGTCCGACTCTTTGCGACTCCATGAATCGCAGCACGCCAGGCCTCCCTGTCTATCACCATCTCCCGGAGTTCACTCAGACTCACATCCATCGAGTCTGTGATGCCATCCAGCCATCTCATCCTCGGTCGTCCCCTTCTCCTCCTGCCCCCAATCCCTCCCAGCATGAGTCTTTTCCAATGAGTCAACTCTTCGCATGAGGTGGCCAAATATAGGTCATTACAAAGTATTAAGTAGACTCACTTGTGCTATGGGCTTCCCAGCTGGCATTAGTGGTAAAGAACCCGCCTACCAATGCAGGAGACATAAGGTGGTGCAGGTTTGGTCCCTGGATGGGGAAGATCCCCTGGAGAAGAAAATGGCAACCCACTCCAGTATTCTTGCCTGGAGAATCCCTTGGACAGAGGAGCCTGATGGGCTACAGTCCATAGGATCACCAAGAGTCAGACATGACTGAAGCGACTTAGCATGCATGCACCTGTGGTATACCAGTAGGTCCTTGTTCATTATCTTATACATTACCCTTTGTGTCTGAAAGGAGTTAGGCATATATATGTGGAAATATCCACTCCAAATGTCATGATACCCTCACCCAACTCCAGACCCACTTGAGATAATTTTTAGGGATTCTGGCACCTGCCACTTCCTTCTAACCCCCGCTCCTCTCCATCACACAGCCCCCTAAAGACAGACCAGGCTTTGAAGCCTGGTGCAGTTCTAATACCCAGCAAACCCTTCCACCCCCTCTCCTGTTGAGTGAGCTCCGGTCGTCCTTCCAAGCCCCCCTCCAAAGCTGCTCCTTGTCTGAGATTCCCACCAGCCATGCCGTGAACTCTCCCTTCCCTATCTCCCAGGGCACTTTGCCCCTCTGTATGCTGATGCTCTTATCACATTCCACTCACTCATTCTTTCAAAAACGATTTATTATTCACCTGCTCTGTGCCGGGTATTGTTCTAAGTCCTCAGGGTATCAGTGACTAAAACAGGCAAAATCCCTACCCTGTAAGCTTACCATTAGTCAAGGGTCAGGAGCAAGTTAATGAGCAAATTGTTGGGTAAGTTAGATAGCGATAGGAGTTAAGGAGGAAAATGAAGCAGGGAGGGCATGGGGGTGGGGGAGGGTGTGATTTTAAATCAGTGTTTGAGAAAGGCTTCCTGGAGGAGGTGACATTAAACTACAGACTTGAGGGCACAGAGGGAGGAACCCTGGGAGTGTCTGGGGAGAGGGCATTCCAGGCCAATGCACAGGTCTCCTCAGGGCTTACATCTCCTTCCAGGCCTAGAGTCTCCCCAGAGGTGGCCCCTGGGTCCTGGTTCTCTCGGGGTCCGCAAGGCTCAGCCCAGAATGAATGTTCAGAACAGGAATGGGAGAGGTCTTCTGACTCCATTCTCAGTTGCTCATGCTCCTCCCACCCTCTGCCTGCCCCCCTACCAGACTTGCACTTGGCCGCAGAGCTGGGGAAGACGCTGCTGGAGAGGAACAAGGAGCTAGAGGAGTCTCTACAGCAGATGTACTCCACTAACGAGGAGCAAGTGCAGGAGATCGAGGTGAGGGGCCCCCTGGGCCCTATACATGCTCCCCGACCCATTGAGGGCCCATTAGTCTGTGTGTACCTGTGTGCAGCTTAGGAAAAGGTACCCCATCTTAGCAGATCCAGCCTTGACCCAAAAGCCTTGTGCAGTCCACAACCTGCACAACTGTCCCAGGCAGCCCTGTTGAACCACCAGCTCAACCCTCTCCCTCCGCTGCAGACGAATACCCCGAAGCAAACCTGTTCCTGAGAGTGGGGGGAGGGCCCAGGCAGAGACATTTTCCCCAACCCAGTTCTGAAAGGTAACTATCCCACCCCTGTGCCCACCCCCCAGTACCTGACCAAACAGCTGGACACGCTGCGCCACGTGAATGAACAGCATGCCAAAGTGTACGAGCAGCTGGACTTGGCGGCCCGAGACCTGGAGCTGACCAATCAGAAGCTGGCACTGGAGAGCAAGGTGGCCCAGCAGAAGATCCACGGGTGAGGACCGGTGGAGCTGGGAACCTGGGTGTGAGGTGGTGAGGGGAGGCCCCAGGCCTGGGTGTACCTGTGGGTGTGTGTGTGTGTGTGTGTGTGTACCAGTGGGTGTGAGATTCCCTCTCCCAAAAGCCCAGGTCTGGGAACCTGGGATGGTAGTGACTTTGCCCTCATTGATTTGGGCTGGTTTAACATTCCAGCCACAACCCTTCTTTAAGCACCAACTATATTCCAAGCTCTGTTTTAGAGAAAATATAGTGATGGTGATGCAAAGACACTGTCCGGCCCTCTGGGAGGGAAGGCAGGTATGTGAATATTTTATTGCAGTGCAAAGTGATACGTGATAGAAGAGTGTACAAGGAACTGAGGAGACAGGGCTTCCCAGGTGGTCCAGCGGTTAAGACTCCGCACTGCAGGAGGTACAGGTTTGATCCCAGGTCAGGGAACTAAGATTTTGCACATCGTATGGCCCCAAAATAAATATAAATTAATTAAGTGAGAGTGAAAGTCGGTCAGTCTTGTCCAACTCTTTTCGACCCCATGGACTATACAGTCCATGGAATTCTCCAGGCCAGAATACTGGTGTGGGTAGCCGTTCCCTTCTCCAAGGGATCTTCCCAATCCAGGGATCAAATCCAGGTCTCCCGCATTGCAGGCGGATTCTTTACCAGATGAACTACCAGGCAAGCCCAATTAAATAAAGTAAAAATCTTTAAAAAAAAAAGAAAGAAAGAAAGAAAGAAAAGAGCCTTCTGGTGGTCCAGTGACTAAGACTCCTTGCTTCCAATGCAGGGAGCCCAGGTTTGATCCCTGGCCAGGGAACTAGATCCCACAGGCAACAACTAAAGATCCCACATGCCAAGACTAAGATTGAAATGTTGTTGTTGAATTACGACGCTGGGATTCTTGGCCCCCAGAGGAGAAGAATTCAATCCGGGGCCAGAGATGAGGCTTGATCAGCTCAGAGCTTTTGTGTAATAAAGTTTTATTAAAGTATAAAGGAGATAGAGAAAGCTTCTGACATAGGCATCAGAAGGGGGTAGAAAGAGTACCCGCTTGTTAGTGCTGGCAATGGAGTTATATACTCTCCAGTAAATCCAAAGAATGTCTGGAGGTTGTAAAGACCTCACTAGACCTACTCCCATAATTTACATTTCAAGGTAACAGAATTAGCCAGAAGGTTTAATCCAGAGACTGTCCTCAGGCAGAATACGTTGTTGTTATATAATCCTAAGGAATGTAGAGAAGGAAAAAAAACGTTGTCCTTTCTTCCTCCTTGAGAATTCCAGACCCCTCTCTCCTTGGGGACCCGTAGACTTCTTATCAACCTGCCTAGGAAATGACTCTCTCAAGATCAGATTCTGTGTGCTGCAACTAATACCCAGCATAGCCAAATAAGTTAAAAAATAGGTAATAAATAAGTAAATTTAAGTAAATAATTAGATACATTAAAAAAGAAAGAAATGGAGGGAGGAAACACAGAGAAGTGTCAGCTCGGCCTGGGAAGTGGAGCGAAGCGTGGGTCCTTGGCTGCCCAAGGAATTCCTCGTCTGACCTCAGCCCCAGGCAGTGTGGCTCAAGGTTGCCTATCCAGCCTCCAAGCTCCACCAGGGCTGCAGTGAGGAGGGCTGGCCCCATCCCCTGAGCATCCCTCCCATCCGTGTGTGCCCCATTCCACCCCAGGCTGACAGAAACCATCGAGCGCCTGCAGACCCAGGTGGAGGAGCTACAGGCTCAGGTGGAGCAGCTGCGGGACCTGGAGCAGCTGCGCCTGCGGCGGGAGAAGCGCGAACGCAGACGCACCATCCACACCTTCCCTTGCCTCAAGGAGCTGTGCACCAGCCCCCGGTAGGTGAGGGCGCGCTGGGCCCGTCTCCACGGGGTGAGGGGAAGGCAGGGTGGGCGCCGGGCAGCAGGTGGGAGGAGGGTTGTGGCATCCTCTGGGCTATTGCAGAGGCAGGTCGTGGAGCTAACAGCAGTCAGCACCTGGCGCTGTGAGCCCTGGCCACATGCCCACCACGCTGCTAAGTGACTTAATTCTCATGGCAATACGGTGAGGTGTGGTTAATCATCCCCGCTCCTCAGAAGAGGGAAATGAGACACCAAGGTCACCTGCTTAGTAAGTCAGAAGTCTCACCCAGGAGGGACAAACCACTGTCCCTTTCAGTTCCCATTAAGCCTTTTGAATTGGGATGACTTACACGGTGGGGGACTTTGCTGGTGGTCCAGTGGCTAAGACTCCGCACTCACAATTCAGGGGGCTTGGATTCAATCCACAGTCAGGGAACTAGATCTCACACACCACAACTAAAGATCCTGCGTGCTGCAATAAAGATTGACGATCTAAGACTCGGCACGGCCAATTTTTAAAAAAAAAAAATAAGAATACACACTGTGGATTAATGGGTGTTTCAATAAAGGTCCTGGCAAGAGACGGATAGCACCCAGCCCAGGGTAACTGAGGACAGATCAATAAAGAGGGGTGGCCAAGGTGTGGGGAAACTAGGCGGACACTGCTACACCCTGGGGTTGCAATAGTCAGGAGTTGATACCATCCTGAGACCTAAAGGGACCAGGAGAAGGGAGGATACTGGAACCCAGAGGGCATGGAGCAGGCTTCCTGCCTGCCCCGCAGTAACCAGGGAGGAAGCCCAGGGAGAGACATTCCTGGAGACCTCTCTCTGCTCCCACCCCTGGACCTCCTGCTGGTGGCTCCCATGGGCTGAACCCAAGAGAGAGCCAGGACACCTGGCTGAAGTGAAGGGCAAGCTCCCAGGGCAGAGAGCCGGGGGAGAAGGCCCAGGAATGACTCTAGGTGGGCAGAGCATGCAGCCCAGTGGGGCAGAGAGATGCAGCTGGGCTCCAAGGGCCTGGCCTGAGCGCGCCCTCGCCCTCTGCCTGCCTGCCCCTGCTCCCTCCCAGGTGTGAAGATGCCTTCCGCCTGCACAGCTCCTCCCTGGAGCTGGGCCCGCGGCCCCTGGAGCAGGAGAACGACCGGCTGCAGACCTTGGTGGGCGTGCTGCGCTCCCAGGTGAGCCAGGAGCGGCAGCGCAAGGAGCGGGCGGAGCGCGAGTACGCAGCGGTGCTCCAGGAGTACTCGGAGCTGGAGCGGCAGCTGTGCGAGATGGAGGGCTGCCGCTTCCGCGTGCAGGAGCTGGAGGCCGAGCTGCTGGAGCTACAGCAGATGAAGCAGGCCAAGACCTACCTGCTGGGCCGGGAGGACCACCTGGCCGAGGCCCTGCTGGCGCCCCTCACCCAGGCACCCGAAGCCGACGACCCCCAGCCCGGCAGTGGCGACGACTCGGGCTCCCAGGACGGGGTCTCCTCTCCAGCCGCCTCCCCGGGCCACGCCGTGCGCAAGAGCTGCAGCGACACGGCGCTCAACGCCATCATGGCCAAAGACCCGGTCAGCCGGCATGCGGGCAACCTCACGCTGCACGCCAACAGCGTGCGCAAGCGGGGCATGTCCATCCTGCGCGAGGTGGACGAGCAGTACCACGCGCTGCTGGAGAAGTACGAGGAGCTGCTGAGCAGGTGCCGGCAGCACGGGGCCGGGGTGCGGCATGCGGGGGTGCAGACCTCGCGGCCCATCTCCCGCGACAGCTCATGGAGGGACCTGCGGGCGGGCGAGGAGGGCCTGGGGGAGGCCAAGGCAGAGAAGAGCCTCAGCCAGCACGTGGAGGCCGTGGACAAGCGGCTGGAGCAGAGCCAGCCCGAGTACAAGGCGCTCTTCAAGGAGATCTTCTCCAGGATCCAGAAGACCAAGGCCGACATCCACGCCACCAAAGTCAAGACGCACAGCAGCAAGTGACGGTTTCCCCCCACCCGGGGTCAGGCCAGTGGGGGTCCCTCGAATCTGGGCCCTTCAGCCTCTGGTGAGTGAGGGAGCCCTTTTAGCAGCAATACACCCCGGAGGGAGGTTGTCCTCTGACCCAGGGAGCACGGGGAAACCCACTCTCTGCTGATGATGGAGGCCTTCACCGGTCCTGGACCGATGGAGTTCCCAGGACCCTCCGTCACCCGCGCCAGCCCCCAGGCGCAGCCCACAGATTGCAAGCCAAACATCCCCACTCCCCTGGGGATTCTCAGCTCTCCCAGCCCTGACCCCTGACCCCGGGCCTTGCTCTCAGATTTGTGGCCAAGCTTCTGAAAGCCATTCTGGACCCGTTGACTTTTTTATTTCAACGTTGGTTTTCCTGAGAGATTTTTTTGCAAGGCACGTTCTCCTTGACCTCCCCCTCGCCACAACTGGAAACACTTGAAGGGGGACCCCAGAGCCAGCTGTTGCAGGTTCTAGGGGTCTCCCGGACCACCCACTGCTTCTCCCCAGCTGTGACATGCTGTCATTCCCTTTGCACCAGCTGCCCTGCCTCAAGGGTCCTGACCAGGTCGGAGATGGCCCCTGCCAGGCAGAGCAGAAAGCCTGAGCCAGGCCTGAGCAATCCTCAGTGCCAATCCTGGTGAGGGCGAGCTTGTCCCTGGACACCCTCAGCCCACCGCAGATCTGTAGCCAATCAACTCAGAGCCAGCCTCCCCTGGTTCCAGCCCCAGAAATGCCTTCTGGGTATCAAGCCTTCCAGGGGTCCGGGCGATGGAAGTTCCCATCTCTGCACGCCTCCTCTCACTCACCGAGCTTGGCCTCTACCTGTCCCCATCTCAGGGACCACAACATGTCTCATTCACCCCCACGCTCCTCACCACCAGGCCCACCCCACTGCAGGTCATGAGTGCCACCCCTAGAATGTCCTGGGTGTGTCCCACCAGCTCATGGTCCCAGCATCCTCCCCTGTCCCCGCTCCTCCCAGGATGCTTACCCCACCCTGGGCAGTATTGAAATGGGATTAGATGGGGAACATGTCTCCTCCTTCCCATAAAATGCCTGCTCTTAACCACTCAGCTTTGTGGGGGGCGCTTTTGAGGACCCAGGAGGATCAGGGACTTTATCTTATGTTAAGGCTTCAGAAGATCCAGCTTCAGCTAAGAGAGGCCCAGATCCCCAGCTTGCCCTTCAGGCTCCCAGTTCCTTCTACCACCTATCCTGAGACCCTAGGGATTGGAGGAGGGAAGTCAGTGGCCCTGGCCTCTGTGCTGGGAGCCCAGTGGGGAACCTTCATGCCTTATCTGTTTCTAAGGGGTTTTCTTAACAAGCCTCCCAGCCTCCCTGGAGGCACCACCCTGCTCTCCGGGGGGCACTGTGATGAGACCTGTCAGCTGGTCCTTCCATTCACACATCTTGGAAGCTTTCATCCTTTGGAGCCAGACAGCTCCCAGCCCTCCGTGTATCTCTGTCATCTAGGGTGGAGGGGGTGGGGTGGGACAGGACAGGTGGGGGAACGGCTCCTGCCTCTTTGCTCCCCACTTCTGTAGCTGCCGACCAGCGTCATCTTTGAAGTATACATGAGAGAAATATATTTACAAATGCTTTATTCTCTTCTTTAATAAAAAAAACCGCACCATTATTCTAAAAGCAGAAATGGCTCTGGAGCCGGTGGTCCTGTCTATGCATCTCCTACACCAGCCTCCCATCACATAGGCGGGGGCACATCCTGACTCCACTCCCTTGTGATTGGCAGCCAGACAGCAGACTCTTGGAAGTTTCCATATTTGTTGAGTGCCAGCCATGCCAGAAGTGTTGCCTTGCCAGGTGCCCCATGGGATAGACTCTCCTCACTGTACTGATTTTGCAACTCCTTCCCCCCAACCCACACCTGCCAACAGCCCGGGTAACCAGAAGTCAAAGAAGATGCTCCTGAATCTTTGGGGGAGTCAGTTTCTTGCACCCTTCTCCAACCTACCCTTACCGAAAATTCAATCAGCTTTATGGATCCCAATCCCACGTGGAAAAGCGTGTAGTCTTCAGTGGGGGTATGCTCAGGTACCTCCCACCAACCCGTCTCCCCCCACATTCCAGAATGAGCCAGGAGCAACTTTCCTTGAACCCGGGAGGTTAGGACTGTGGTGTGGGGAGCCCAGAGGTGGGTCCCAAACTGGCAAGGAGCTTTTTACATTATCTGAATAGCAAGGGGGATTTTACAGCATGCAAGCGGCTGTGGGATCTTCCGGTCCTGCTGTGACTTGTCTCCAGTGGGCCAGAGAAGACGTGTGACTCCCAAAGCCATCAGACCTGAGAAGCAAAGGAATCAGGCCTGTATCCAGCCAGGCCTTTTAAATCACCCTTACCCTCAGCCACCTTCCCAGGCAGCAATACAACCTCTGACATGGATCCGATCCCGAGACTCGGAGGTTAAGTCAGTAACTCAAAGTCACAGTAACAGTGGAACCCAGACCTGATTAATTCCAGTATGCGATACTGCATGTTCCCTGTCTCCGCACAATACTGAGTTCTAAAAGCCAGACTGACCTAGTGAAAGTTAGCCGCTCAGTCGTGTGCGACTCTTTGAGACCCCAAGGACTGTAGCCTGCCAGGATCCTCTGTCCCTGGGGTTTTCTAGGCAAGAATACTGGAGTGGGTGGCCATTCCCTTCTCCAGGGGATCTTCCCGACACAGGGATCCAACCTGGGTCTCCCACATTGCAGGCAGATTCTTTACTGTCAGAGCCACCAGGGAAGCCCCTAGGACCCTGAAAATGAGAAGAAAGGAAAATCCTGTGGACCCCTACGTGAGAGTGGTACCCCAAATCACAGCTATACAGAAGGGCTGGTGTCAGCAAGGTTCTTGGCTTCCAGGAATGGCTTGATGGTCCCTTATCTTCCCCTCTTCTCACCCCTATGCACGTCCCTTCCTGAAGCACCCTTTCAGCCTATGAAGAACCAGAGAAGGGAAGAAGGCTGGCCTCCGATTTCAGCATCACCCTTTTAAGAGAACAGGTGGTACCTCAGGCCTGTTTTCTCCCCAAAGGGCCTCAATTCTGGAGGGTTCATGGCAACAGCAGGTAAAAGGAGCTTGCCAGCTGCTCTTCTCTCCACCCCAGGGTAGCTGGTTCCATTCTCTCTGCTACCCACCTCCACTCCCAGAATCCAGGCCACCAGATGGCCCGAGCAGGCTGTGTTTATTTGGGGCCATGGAAACCTGCAGCTTCCTTTTCCTATCACTCTGGGTCAGGCACAGAGCTGGAGCCCAGCCTTAGAGCAATGATGCCACGGGATGGTGCGTTCATTATTCATAATCCCTGAGCCGTCAACCTGGGCGAGTCCCTGGCTTTACCTCCCTGAGCAGATCTTCCCAGTCACCATGGAGACGCCTCTGTTCACTCTGAGGTCTTGGGACTAAGTCAGGCAGGGAGGGTCCCAGGAGACTCCCCTTAAAGCCTAGAGCCCCAAAGGCATATGTCAATTGCCATTCCCTTCCTAGTTTGGGTTTACAAAGCCAGTGCTTGGGAAGTATTTCTTTTTCTTTTTTCCCTACAAAACAATTTGCCTTTATGAGGCAAAAATTATAAAGCCTTGACCTGATGAAATCTCCTATTTCAAACAGCTAGCACTCCTAGGGGCATGTTTTTCTAGGTAATTATGTTCTTCCTAAAAATAGAACCTGCTATTAAGAAACCACCACTAGTGTTACTAATAATCACCAACATTTATTGAGCTGTTTTCCTTTTCCCTCTCTGCCTCTCAGCAAAGCAACTGAGCTAACGTTTAACTGTTTCCAAACACTGCTAGCTCTCTTTTAAACCTTTCTCAGAGTAAGAACCTCTTAGTTTTGGAGCTCATCTTTTAATAGTTCTCTGAAAAGAGTTCTACTTAGCCTATCTGTAGCTGTCTGAATCTGTACCTATTTCCCCATTCTCCTCTTATCTTCTGGCTAGAAAAAAACTGCCATCTTGCTCCACAGATCCTGGGGGTCGGAGAGGGTGGAGGTGGGGTGGGAAGAGACTGCCCACTTTTTAATGTATTTTTGGACCTGCCCGCCTCTAGTCCCACCTGGTGTCTGTCATGCTGAGCCTTCTTCACAGGTGCTCTCCGGGGATCTGCTTTTAGGCTACCTTGTGAATGAACCTGAAGTTACTAAAACTCGCCTCTGGCGGAACTCAACTTTCCAAAACACCTTTCCAGAGAATTCCTTTTATCAGTGTCTTTTTTGAATACCTGTGATGCGCCAGGTTCTAAGTACTGGAGATCCAACAGTGAGCCACTGCCCTCCTAGAGCTGATTGCATTCTGGCTGGGAGATGGGCAACAGACAGAAAAATAAGATTGAAAGATGTGAAGGGGGGGAATAAAGTGGATAAAAGAGTAAAGGGGGTGGAGATGAACCTGGGCAGGCCTCGTTGATGCTGTACGATTTGGGGGAAGCGCGGTCCGGGAGGGCACAGACTAAAGGGGAGAGAAGTGGTGTGTCTGCGGCTCTTTTCACCAGGAGGCTGCCTTGAGAGCTCGCCAGCGTCTTCTCCATCGCGGCAGCTACGCTCAGAGGCTTCCGGGACCAAGAAAGCCTCTAACAGGCTTCTCGTGAGGGAAACGCTAGGCGTTCTCGATTCCTGCGGACGGCAGGCGCTCAAAGCCTAGCGGAACCAAAGTCCCGAGGGCAGCGCGGGCCCGCGGACCGCGAGAGGAAGAACACACCGGAAGCGGCCCCGAGGGCCGAACATGGCGGCCGCCAGGTGCCTGCGCTGGGGTCTGAGCCGAGCCGAGGCCTGCCTGCTGCCGCCGCCCACGCGCTGCTGCCACCGGGCCCTGCACAGACAGGTAGCGGGCACCGAATTCCGGAGCGCTTACAGCCTGGACAAGCTCTACCCGGAATCGCGGGGCGCGGACACCGCCTGGAGGGTCCCGGTGAGCCAGGAGGGCCGGCCTGAAGGGGCGTTTCCTGGACTCCGCCGGGCGACGCCGGGGAGCCAGGGCCCCACGCGCGAGACGAGCGGCTGGTCCGGGGGCAGACGCGCTCAGACACGGCGGTTGCCGCGAGCCGAGGCCGGTTGCCCGAGCAACCGCAGGGTTGGGGCGGTGGAGCGGATGGCGTCACCCGGTGTCGCCTGAGGTGTGCGGGCGCCGGGAGGGCACGCTGGCTCCGCTTCTTCGAAGACCACCAGCGTTTCCTCCTTCATTTTCCGTCCCTCAGACTCACATTCTTGTCCTCAAGGAAAACTGCCCTCCAAGGCGGACAGTTAATGCAGGAAGCTGCCAAGTAGCTCCCTTTGGGAGCCGTTTGCCGAGTTACGCGGTCCCCGGCCTCCAGCACGCCTGAGGAAACAGGGCTTCTGGTCGCTTCCTTAGGATGCTCGCTGTGTGCACGCGCTGTATCAGGGCCCGGGGCAGGAAAATGAGGACGCACCCAGTTCTGCTAAGTTTCCACCTACAGGACTGGAAGAGAGCGTTCTGTCAATCACTCGCTCGTTCAACAAACTTGTGTTGAAAGCATGCTGTGTACACTGTGCTGGGCATGGGGATAGAGTAGTGACAAAGCACAAAAATCCTAATGCTAGTTACCTTATCTGCTAATGAAGGGAGACCAGCAACAAATAAAAGCAGTCATATAGAGTACGTGACACGTACCTTGGAGAAAATAAAGCCCAGAAGGAAGGGGTGCTAAGGTCGGGGGTGGGGTTACAGTTGTTTGTTTGTTTGTTTTGGGGGGGTTACAGTTTTAAGAAGGGTTGTCTGAGGAGGCCTCTGAGGTGATGCTGGAGTAAGGACATGGAAGGAACACGGCAGCAAGCCATGAGAAGAGGGGCTTTCCTTGTGGGGGGACCAGCAAGTGCCACCCTCTCAAGGAGTAGCATGTTCATCTGGTTCAAGGAACAGCAAGCAGGCTAGTGTGGCTGAGCAGGGGAGTCAGAGATGAAACTAAAGAAAGGGGTGAGGGGAGGTCTGTTTATAGGGCTCATGGGCATTTAGCTTTACTCTGAATGTGATGGAGGCAGAAGAGTGGAATGATCCTAATTAATTTTACAAAGATCACTCTTGTAGAGAATAGACTGCAAAACGGCAAGAACAGGAAGACCAGTGAGGAGATCACAGTAATACAAGCAACAGATGATAAGCAGGGGGACTTCCCTGGTGGTCTAGTGGCTAAGACACTGCATTTCCAGTGCAGGGGGCCCAGGTTTGATCCCTGGTCAAAAAACTATTAACAGATCCCACATGCCGCAACTAAGACCCAATGCAGAAAAAAAAAAAAAGATGAGAAGCAGGGTGGAAGCAATAGGAGTCATGAGACTTGGTCAGGTTCTAGATAAGTTTTAAAGGGAAAGCCCACAGAAGTTCTAATGGATTTTCTAGGAGAAGTGTGAAATAAGAGAGGAACTGAAGTCTAGGGCACTGAGCAATGTAAAGACTGAGTTGCGGTTAATTGAGATGAGAGAGTAGCAGTAACATTCGTTTGTCTTTTCACTCACTCAACGAAAAGTGTCTTGTGTACCAACTGTGTCAGAAACCGTTTCAAGCATTGCAGATACAGCCACAATAAACTAGTTCCCACCTCATGAAGCTTACGTTCTAACAGAAGGAGCAGGCGGTAAATAAATGAGGAAAATGCGTCAGAGAGTGTGAAGTAATGACTTGACTGGAGGGCTTTGACATGAGAGCCAGGGAGCTGCTTCCGGCTGCCAGGAAGGGAAGTCTTCTTTGAGGAGGCGGAGATTTGAGGCATCAGTTAGGCACCTGAGAGGAGACATCAAATAGCAGTGGGCTCTGCGGACGTGGGGTTGGAGAAAGAGGTTTCAGTTTGAGCCAGGATTATCACCAAGGATGATATTTTCAAAGGAGATGGGTGGAATGTTCTAGGGAAAGAGTAAGAGAAGAGGAAGGCTCTCAGGGACATTTCAGTGTTTCAGGTTTGCAAAGAGCAAGCAGAGGAGAGTGAAGAAAGTTACAGGGAGGTGAGAGGAAACTGGAGAGGCCAGCTCAGAAGAGGGAAGAGCGCGCGTGAAGGAGGGTGCCGCCCTGGGTCTCCAGCACTGCCGACGGGGAGTACGCTGAGGATTTCACCGCCAGATAATTCTAAGATGAAAAGGGATGAAGGACAGCAGGGACAAGTGAAGCACCTTTGAGCTTGGGAGGCCAGAAGAGCCTCCAAGTGGGTGATGTTTGCACTGGGCCCATGGACGGGAGGATTTAAGGCCACAGAGGAACAACTCAGGAGAGATGTGGGGCGGGAGGTCCTGCAGTGAGTAGTTCAGCTTGACACAAACCCTCAGGGCCCCTGTGCTGGTCACTGTTGAAGGCAGACAGCCCCGCACTCGGGCCTCCCGTGTCTGCGGCTCATGGTTGGGGGGCAGAGGGTGTTTCTCGGAGTCTCCCTGATGCTCAAGTACTGTAGCCCCTTCCCTCCGAGGCTGCTGATGGTGCTAACCCTAGCTGAGTGGGCAGGGGTGCAGGGCAGGTGGCAGGGAGGGCCGGAGAAGTCAGTCCCATTTCCTGGAGGAGTGTTTGTGAGGCAGTACCTCTGGAGCTTGGGGAAGCTTTTTCTGTCGTCTCGACAAGATTTAGCTGGGGACCTGAAAAAAGCTGTATTGTCTTCACGTTGTAACTTTACATCATTTCATTTTTGTCTCTCTGGACCAGTTGGGAGTCGCTCCGCAGCTGATATTCATCTGACACTGTGTATGTTTCATTACAGGGCAACGCAAAGCAAGGCAACGATGACATTCCTGTAGGTGAGTGGTTTTGTTTCACAGAAAAAAACCCAATCGTTTCCTCCCTCTGTCACGCATTCCTCCCCAGCCCAGTGAAAGTAAAGAAGCCATCTTTGAGGGTGCAGAAGGGGAATCCTTGCAGCATTGTTGAGAAGAGGAAGGAAACAGAAAGTGATGAGGCAGCCCCCCTGGAGCACTGGGCAGCCCCCAGCACACGTGGAGAGCTCTTGATGGGCTGGGGACCTGGAACAGTCTACACTAGATGAACTGGTCACTTTCTGAAAAAAGTCAGGTATAGAAGCATCTCTACAATGAGCTGCCGTTTGTGCCTTACTTGTATGTCTGTCTATCTGAGGCACGTATTTCTGGATGTCCACATGGGTTTGAAGGATGTGGAGGGCACTGGATACAGGGGTGCCCCGAGGGGGGAGCGGAGACAAACTTGGGAACTTGGTGTCTGGGAAACAGGAGGACTTCTCCCTGTAAACCATTTGCATAACTTCAAAGGTTTGTGCCCATCGAGCCTAAGATGTGGTCTGTAAAGAAACAAGCGGGCCTCTTGAGAGTCAAAGAGTTTCTGGCACCCACAGACAGTGAAAGGAGAGCAGCCAAAGGCGCCGGCTCAAGGTGACCCCGAAACAAGGAGGCCAGGTGACCACGGTCTAAAGCAGAGGAGCCGGCAGCCTGCTGCTGCTCAGTAGTTTAAAGCCGGCGTGGGTGCCCTGTGGCAGGAGGAGGCAGAGAACCAGGGATAACAGAGCCTGTCTCCTGACAGCCTGGGCGGACGGGCAGGCAGCAGGAATGGCCAGTCACCGTTTCCTCTTCACCTGCCTCTGAGAGGGTCCCAGGCCTCTGCAGACGCTGATGAGGCACCCCCCCCCCCCCCGACACACACAACCGCAGGCATTCATCACCTGTTGGGAAAAATAAGTTCATTTGATTTTTTCAAAGGATGGAAAACCTCTCAGAAGCTGTCCGGAGATGTCCCCACTCCCACTGAGGCCTGCTCCCCACAAGCACGGGGCCACAGTGTTCCTTGAGCCCCTATAGCCCACCCTCCTGAAACTTGCCCACTGCCATGCCTCTCTGGCTCTCCTCAGACACTGTGAGGCTGCTTTTCATGAATTATGAAAGTAGAAGGGATGGAGAAGGAAATGGCAACCCACCCCGGTATTCCTGCCTGGGAAATCCCCTGGACAGAGGCGCCTGGTGGGCTATAGTCCATGTGGTCGCAAAAAGTCAAACATGACTTAGCAACTGAACAACAACAACACACAGTCAGGCAGATTGTGATCTGGGGAGACACTTCCTGATGGAAATGTGGCATAAAGTGGAGAGTGAAGTGACCTGGCAATATGGAATATAGAGTTCTGTAAGAAATGAAAATTGGTATATAGAATAATAGTTGCAAATATTCAAACAATAAAGTCTTAGTTGCTCAGTTGGGTCCAATTCTTTGGGACCCCATGGACTGTAGCCTGCCAGGCTCCTCTGTCCATGGGATTCTCCAGACAAGAATACTGGAGTAGGTTGCTGTGCCCTGCTCCAAGGGATCTTCCACACCCAAGGATTGAACCTGGGTCTCCTGCATTGCAGGCAGATTCTTTACAGTCTGAGCCACCAGGGAAGCTCATTTAAACAATAAAATTTGTGGCTAAAGGGGAAAAAAAGAAGGAGAAGGAAGCAACCTCAGTTTACAGATTCAAAACAAAACCAAGACACGGAAGCAGTGAGGCTTTGCTGGGGTCACAGAGTCAGCCTGTGCTGAGCCGGGGTTAGAAGACGGGACTCCCAGCTGCAAGTGGAGTGCTAATTGACCCAGCAGGTGTTCTCATCACTGACACAGGCTCCGCCCAGGGACGCGCGTGGAACACGTGAGGAAGGACACACACCTGCCAGCCAGTGCTCCACGACCACCGCATTTCGAAGTACAACTGAAATTCAGTTTGTCCCTCCATTTGGGCTTTTGAAAGGGTCTTTGCTTTAAAACAAACAGCAAAAAGTGAGGGCAGTCAGATCTAGCGGAGCGTGCTAGACCAGGAATGGACAACCTGGGTCGTAATTTTACATCCGCTGCTGTCTCCGGCCTTGGGGAAATCACCGAGATGATGTGCTGTTTTTCAGATCGCTTGACAATTTCTTACTGTCGGAGCAGTGGTCCTGGGGGCCAGAACGTTAACAAAGGTACGAGGTGCCTTTTCTTAAGCGCGTAGCTGAGAAATGGGCTTGAGGATTCTGTGTTTACATTCATGTGGAAATAAAGGGATTTTTTTTTTCCCCAGAAACTTAAATACTGCCAGTTTATATAATAGCCCCCTTTATTCTTTTGAATATGGTCTGATCCTCGGACTCCCAGCTGCGGGTTGCCAGGACTGGGGTCGGTCTGCGGGTCTGAACAAAGGGACCGCACAGTGTGAGTTGGCAGCCAGCTCCCAGAACAGATTCCTTCATTCTTGTGGGACTCGAGCCCCCTCCCCCGCCACATTCTTGGCAGAACCCAGTAAACTGAGAGAGAAAGAAACCGCTGGGCGTTTCATTCCTGGAAGTTTGGGTTCTTTTGCTTGTTTTCTAACTTTATATTGGCGTATAGCCGATCAATAAGGTCTGATAGTTGCACAGCAAAGAGACTCAGCCATCATATCCATGTATCCAGTCTCTCCCAAACTTGCCTCCGTCAGAGTTCCCTGTGCTGTGCAGTAGGTCCTGGTCGGTTATCCACTTAACTGGACGTTTGTTTGTATTTCTTTTTATTTAGCTGTGCCAGGTCTTAGTTGTGGCATGTGGGATCTAGTTCCCCGACCGGGGATCAAACCTGGGCCCCCTGCCTTGGGAGCTTAGAGTCCTAACACCGGACCACCTGGGAAGTCCCGGAAGTTTATTTTTGTCCAGAAGCACCTCACTGTCCTGGCAGGCTCATTCCACGGCCAAGTTGGTCTCCTCGAGTTCACACAGGACAGGAGCGTCCCTGGGTGGGCGTCTCACCTCCCTGTGGTTCAGAGTCCGGTGGTCACCAGCCCCCCCGGATGCTGAGGGTGACCGAGCGTCTCAGTGACCCTTGCTCCCTCCCTTTATCGACAGTGAACTCCAAGGCCGAAGTCAGGTTCCACCTGGCGAGCGCCGACTGGATCGCAGAGCCTGTTCGGCAGAAGATGGCCCTCACGGTAAACCGCCAGCCCCTGCTCTCCCCGTTAACTCCTCAATCTCTTTGAAACCTCTTCTCTGCAGAACTCTGGTTTTGCCTTTGTCTTCCACAGCACAAAAATAAGATCAACAGGGCGGGAGAGCTGATCCTCACGTCTGAATGCAGCCGCTATCAGTTCCGAAACCTGGCAGATTGCCTCCAGAAGATTCGAGACATGATTGCTGAGGCCAGCCAGCCAGCCATGGAGCCGTCCAAAGAAGATGCTGCACGTCAGAAACTCAGGTCCTTCAGAACACGCCCCAAGCTTCTGTAAACCGATTCATGTGGGCAAGGGGGCCACACAGGGAAAGGAGGGGGGAGAGGCCCGAGACTGGCCAGTGGGCAGATGGACCTCAAGTGGAGGCCCCGGCCCGGCACCTGTTGCCTTGGTGCCAGGTCCTCTCACCACCTTGAGAGGCTCTGATTGGGCATCTGGGCATAACTGTGTTCTTCTTTGTTTTCAGGATAGAAAACATGAATCGCGAAAGGCTCCGAAAAAAGAGAATAAACTCTGCCATCAAGACAAGCAGGAGGGTCGATGTGGACTGAAAGCATCCCCTCGAGCCGGCGGAGCCCCTCTTCAGGGCGCCCAGGCGGCTTGGGCACCATCAGGAGACCAGTGTCTGCTCAAGCCAGTGGTCGTCTGTCACGTCGGAACCATCCCAAGAACGTCCATCGGGAATGAGAGTCGTAGGCCCTGGTCGCCGAGGTCTTTAGAGGCAATCACCATGTTGACGCACCGTCATTATCCATTTACTATGTTAGTTGCAATAAAATTCTAAACTCAGCGGGCTTCCCCTTCTCATTCAGAATGCATCGGGACAGAATTCCTACCTTTTCTCTCAGTTGAAATCTGCCTGATAGTTATTGACCAGCACTGACTGTACAGTCCAGAGGGGCACAGAGGGGTGAACTGTGGGTCAGCCCTCAGGAACACAAGGGCGGAAGGGCTGAGCCAGGTGGGTGGGCATCCGAGCTGGGCCTGGAGACGGGTGTGGAATGTTGATCAGGAGAGAGCCGGGAGGACATGCCGGGTGAGGGGAACGGTGTGAATAAAGGAGACCAGAGAGCAGGCTGGGGCGGCGGAGCTGAGGAGGACTCTGTCGAATGAGGGATCTGTGTGGGGCCTTGAGGTGAGGCTGGAGAGGGAGACAGAAGTTCACGGTGAAGAATCTGGAGTTCAAGTGGAGAAGTTTAGGTTCTAAGACGTGGGTAGTAAGCCACTGAGGGCCTTGAGTGGGAAGGAGTGTAGTATAGTAGGTGCTACTGCAGGCTGTGGGCTTTTGGAGATAGAACAAAAATGAGTTGGGGGACTTTGCTGGGGGTCCAACAGTTAAGACTCTGAGCTTCCACTGTAGAGGGGTGTGGGTTTGATTCCCTAGTCAGGGAACTAAGATAGGTCACCTGGTAAAGAATCCGCCCACAATGCAGGAGACCTGGGTTCCATCCCTGGGTTGGGAAGATCCCCTGAGGAAGGGAAAAGCTACCCACTCCAGTATTCTGGCCTGGAGAATTCCATGGGGTCGCAAAGAATTGGACACAGGACTGAGCGGCTTGTACTTCAGGGAACTAAGATCCCACATGTCATGTGATATGGCCAAAATTTTTTTTTTAAAAGAGTTGGGACTGGAAAGAGGTTCTTGAAATCCTATTGTATGGGGAAGCACCCAGTTCAGTATACCAATTGCAGATTACTCAGACATGTATGGATTCTCAAAACGTTCTCTCTTACATTGATGTAGTTTATTCCTTTGACAGCTGACTGCACTGTG
Source organism: Ovis canadensis (assembly GCF_042477335.2). Classification (NCBI taxonomy): domain Eukaryota; kingdom Metazoa; phylum Chordata; class Mammalia; order Artiodactyla; family Bovidae; genus Ovis; species Ovis canadensis. The sequence goes on along the minus strand of NC_091255.1, from coordinate 64,442,603 downwards.
ATGCTCTAAATGCAAGATTGAGAACTGTAGTAGTATGTACACTTCATGTGAACAGGGACCTCATCATTCATGGGAATGTAAACAGGGGGAGTCATTGATAAATGACATGAAATTGCAATGTGGAGGACAGGGTTAAGGGACTCAGAGCCCAGTAGGGAGCTGAGGCTCATATATGAGGAAGTGCAACATTCCTTGGTTCATTAATTCAACAAATACTGAATACCAGGCACTGGGTAAGGTCCTGAGGAATCAGCAGTGAACAAAAGTGCTTTCTCCCAGAGAACTCACCTTCAATCAGAATGATAAAAGCTGAGAAGCAAAATGATTCTTGTTAGGGTAACATGACCTAAAACATGATAACACAAGGAAGGTCTAAATAGTTTTGGGAAGTAACTGGTTCCAGCTGGAGGGTCAGTGAAGAGGTACTTGAGGTGCTTCAGATGGGCCTGAAGGAGGGGGAGGGCTGGCCATGCAAGCGCAGTAAGAAGCTTATCGCCTGGAGACCCCGTGGTGGCCAAGGGCCCTGCCTGCAGTGGGGACAGTGAACCATCACACGGAGAGAACGGGCTGTAAAGCCAGCTGCCCTGGGGTCAGCTCCTGACCAGCACCACTCCCAGCTGTGGGGCCTCCGGGAAACTACTCAGCCTCTCTGAACCTTAGCTTTTGTTGCTGTTCGGTGCAAAAGTAGGAAGTCAAGAAATACCTGGAGTAACAGGCACGTTTGGCCTTGAAGCAGGGCAAAGGCTAATAGAGTTTTGCCAAGAGAATGCACTGTTCATACCAAACACCCTCTTCCAACAACACAAGAGACGACAACACACGGACATCACCAGATGGCCAACACTGAAATCAGAGTGATTATCGTCTTTGCAGCCAAAGATGGAGAAGCTCTATACAGTCAGCAAAAACAAGACCGAGAGCTGACTCAGATCATGACCCCCTTATTGCCAAATTCAGACTTAAATTGAAAGAAGTAGGGAAAACTACTAGACCATTCAGGTATGACCTAAATCAAATCCCTTACAATTATACAGTGGAAGTGAGAAATAGATTCAAGGGATTAGAGCTGACAGAGTGCCTGAAGAACTATGGATGGAGGTTCGTGACATTGTACAGGAGGCAGGGATCAAGACCATCCCCAAGAAAAAGAAACACAAAAAGGCAAAATGGCTGTCTGAGGAGGCCATACAAATAGCTGAGAAAAGAAGAGAAGTAAAAGGCAAAGGAGAAAAGGAAAGATAAACCCATTTGAATGTCAAGTTCCAAAGAATAGCAAGGAGAGATAAGAAAGCCTTCTTCAGTGATCAGTGCAAAGAAATAGAGAAAAACAATAAAATGGGAAAGACTAGAGACCTCTTCAAGAAAATTAAAGATACCAAGGGAACATTCGTGCAAAGATGGGCACAATAAAGGACAGAAATGGTAAGGACCTAACAGAAGCAGAAGATATTAAGAAAAGGTGGCGAGAATACACAGAACTATACAAAAAAGATCTTCATGACCCAGATAACCACGATGGTGTGATCACTCGCCTAGAGCCAGACATCCTGGAATGCAAAGTCAAGTGGGCCTTAGGAAGCATCACTATGAACAAAGCTAGAGGAGGTGATGAAATTCCAGCTGAGCTATTTCAAATCCTAAAAGATGATGCTGTGAAAGTGCTGCACTCAATATGCCAGCAAATTTGGAAAACTCAGCAGTGGCCATGGGACTAGAAAAGTTCAGTTTCATTCCAATCCCAAAGAAAGGCAATGCCAAAGAATGCTCAAACTAGTGCACAATTGCACTCATCTCACACGTAACGCTCAAAATTTTCCAAGCCAGGCTTCAACTGTACGTGAACCGTGAACTTCCAGATGTTCAAGACGGGTTTAGAAAAGGCAGAGGAACCAGAGATCAAATTGCCAACATCCGCTGGATCATGGAAAAAGCAAGAGAGCTCCAGAAAAACATCTACTTGCTTTATTGACTATGCCAAAGCTTTTGACTGTGTGGATCACAACAAAATATGGAACATTCTGAAAGAGATGGGAATACCAAACCACCTGACCTGCCTCTTGAGAAATCTGTATGCAGGTCAGGAAGCAACAGTTGGAACTGGACATGGAATAACAGACTGGTTCCAAATAAGGAAAGGAATACATCAAGGTTGTATATTGTCACCCTGCTTATTTAACTTATATGCAGAGTACATCACGAGAAACGCTGGGCTGGAAGAAGCACAAGCTGGAATCAAGATTGCCGGGAGAAACAGCAATAACCTCAGATATGCAGATGACACCACCCTTATGGCAGAAAGTGAAGAACTAAAGAGCCTCTTGATGAAAGTGAAAGAGGAGAGTGAAAAAGTTGGCTTAAAGCTCAACATTCAGAAAACTAAGATCACGGCATCTGGTCCCATCGTTTCATGGCAAATGGATGGGGAAACAGTGGAAACAATGACAGACTTTTTCTGGGGGCTCCAAAATCACTGCAGATGGTGACTGCAGCCATGAAATAAAAAGACGCTTGCTCCTTGGAAGACAAGCTATGACCAACCTAACAGCATATTAAAAAGCAGAGACAAAAAAAATAAAATAAAATAAAAAGCAGAGACATTACTTTGCCAACAAAGGTCGGTCTAGTCAAAGCTACGATTTTTCCAGTAGTCATGTATGGATGTGAGAGTTGGACTATAAAGAAAGCTGAGCACCAAAGAATTGATGCTTTTGAACTGTGGTGTTGGAGAAGACTCTTGAGAGTCCCTTGGACTGCAAGGAGATCCAACCAGTCCATTCTAAAGGAAATCAGTCCTGAATGTTCATTGGAAGGACTGATGCTGAAGCTGAAAATCCAATACTTTGGCCACCTGATGCAAAGAACTGACTCATTTGAAAAGACCCTGATGCTGGGAAAGATTGAAGGAAGGAGGAGAAGGGGATGACAGAGGATGAGATGGTTGGATGGCATCGCCGACTCAATGGACATGAATTTCAGTAAACTCCAGGAGTTGAAGATGGACAGGGAAGCCTGGCGTGCTGCAGTCCATGGGGTCGCAAAGAGTCAGACACGACTGAGCGACTGAACTGAACTGAACTGAGTGGCTAAGTCATGTGCAAATCCTTGTGATCCCATGGCCCCTCTACAAACTAGGGATATTTAGTGCCAACCTCTAATAGGGTGGTAGGGTGGTAGTCATTAGTGGCGCTGAGCCTGTACCCAGGGAATGTTAGCCATGATTAATAGCCCAGTTTGGCTGGAACCCAGGGGATGAGGTGCTGCAGAAGACATGTCTGCCACCTTGAGTGGGAGCCAGGTCTAGAAAGGCCTTCGATGTGACACCTATAACGTTTGGTCTTCAGGGAAGTGGGCACAACTCAGTGGACAGATCCAGTGAGCAGTTAGGGACCCATCCTGGAACCGGGCCAGTGGCAGCAGTGATGGAGAGAAACCCGCGGATACAAGAGGGTTCGGAGGACAGAAAGTTGACTGATTGGAGTGAGAGCTGATGTGTGACAAGGAGGTGGTACTCTGAAACAGGAAAATCACCAAGGGAGCAGGCTTGGGAGGCTAGCTGGATGATGGGTATGGTTTTGCCTGGGAGGAGCCGCTTTGTGGGGCCTGAGGAAGAATGCCTACATGGTGATGCCCAAGACAGGGAGTGAAGTTGGAGCTGAGGAGTGAGGTTGAAGCAGGGATGCAGGACAGAAGGGGACAAGCAGTGTCTTGGGGACGTGGAGGAGCAAAGCAGGAAGATGCTTGATAAGATGACAGCAGCGGGAAACCAGAGCAAGCATCCTCACAGTTTGACTCTGGACCTGGGGGCTGGGCCTGTGAGGCTCTCAGAAGACATTGCTGGCTAGTGACAGGGCTTGCAAGAGCATTTAAAATACAGAGGAGGAGAAAGAGAGGTGAAGAAAAACAAAACTAGGCAAGGGGACACTAGAGAGTGGAGAACAGGGGTAGGACCCGTCATTAAAAACAACAACAGAGCCTGTTACACAGTGAAGTCAGTCAAGAAAACAAATATTGTATACTAACGTAATGCTCAAAATTCTTCAAGCCAGGCTTCAGCAATACGTGAACCGTGAACTTCCAGATGTCCAAGACGGATTTAGAAAAGGCAGAGGAACCAGAGATCAAATTGCCAACATCCGCTGGATCATCGAAAAAGCAAGAGAGTTCCAGAAAAACATCTATTTCTGCTTTATTGACTATGCCAAATCCTTTGACTGTGTGGATCACAATAAACTGTGGAAAATTCTGAAAGAGATGGGAATACCAGAACACCTGACCTGCCTCTTGAGAAATATGTATGCAGGTCAGGAAGCAACAGTTAGAACTGGACATGGAACAACCGACTGGTTCCAAATAGGAAAAGCAGTACGTCAGTTCAGTTCAGTTCAGTCGCTCAGTTGTGTCCGACTCTTTGCGACCCCATGAATCGCAGCACGCCAGGCCTCTCTGTCCATCACCATCTCCCGGAGTTCACTCAGATTCACGTCCATCGAGTCCGTGATGCCATCCAGCCATCTCATCCTCGGTCATCCCCTTCTCCTCCTGCCCTCAATCCCTCCAAGAATCAGAGTCTTTTCCAATGAGTCAACTCTTCGCATGAGGTGGCCAAAGTACTGGAGCTTCAGCTTTAGCATCATTCCTTGCAAAGAAATCCCAGGGTTGATCTCCTTCAGAATGGACTGGTTGGATCTCCTTGCAGTCCAAGGGACTCTCAAGAGTCTTCTCCAACACCACAGTTCAAAAGCATCAATTCTTCGGCGCTCAGCTTTCTTCACAATCCAACTCTCACATCCATACATGACTACTGGAAAAACCATAGCCTTGACTAGACGGACCTTAGTCGGCAAAGTAATGTCTCTGCTTTTGAATACACTATCTAGGTTGCTCATAACTTTTCTTCCAAGGAGTAAGCATCTTTTAATTTCATGGCTGCAGTCATCATCTGCAGTGATTTTGGAGCCCCCCCCAAATAAAGTCTGACACTGTTTCTACTGTTTCCCCATCTATTTCCCATGAAGTGATGGGACCGGATGCCATGATCTTCGTTTTCTGAATGTTGAGCTTTAAGCCAACTTTTTCACTCTCCTCTTTCACTTTCATCAAGAGGTTTTTTAGCTCCTCTTCACTTTCTGCCATAAGGGTGGTGTCATCTGCATATCTGAGGTTATTGATATTTCTCCTGGCAATCTTGATTCCAGCTTGTGCTTCTTCCAGCCCAGCGTTTCTCATGATGTACTCTGCATATAAGTTAAATAAGCAGGGTGACAATCTACAGCCTTGATGTACTCCTTTTCCTATTTGGAACCAGTCTGTTGCTCCATGTCCAGTTCTAACTGTTGCTTCCTGACCTGCATACAGTGTATATTGTCACCCTGCTTATTTAACTTCTATGCAGAGTACATCGTGAGAAACGCTGGGCTGGAAGAAACACAAGCTGGAATCAAGATTGCCAGGAGAAATATCAATAACCTCAGATTTGCAGATGACACCACCCTTATGGCAGAAAGTGAAGAGGAACTAAAAAACCTCTTGATGAAAGTGAAAGAAGAGAGTGAAAAAGTTGGCTTAAAGCTCAACATTCAGAAAACGAAGATCATGGCATCCGGTCCCATCACTTCATGGGAAATAAATGGGGAAACAGTAGAAACAGTGTCAGACTTTATTTTGTGGGGCTCCAAAATCACTGCAGATGGTTATTGCTGCCATGAAATTAAAAGACGCTTACTCCTTGGAAGAAAAGTTATGACCAACCTGGATAGCATATTCAAAAGCAGAGACGTTGCTTTGCCAACAAAGGTCCGTCTAGTCAAGGCTATGGTTTTTCCTGTGGTCATGTATGGATGTGAGAGTTGGACTGTGAAGAAGGTTGAGCGCCAAAGAATTGATGCTTTTGAACTGTGGTGCTGGAGAAGACTCTTGAGAGAGAGTTCCTTGGACTGCAAGGAGATCCAACCAGTCCATCCTGAAGGAGATCAGCCCTGGGATTTCTTTGGAAGGAATGATGCTAAAGCTGAAACTCCAGTACTTTGGCCACCTCATGTGAAGAGTTGACTCATTGGAAAAGACCCTGATGGTGGGAGGGATTGGGGGCAGGAGGAGAAGGGGACAACCGAGGATGAGATGGCTGGATGGCATCACCAACTCGATGGACGTGGGTTTGGGTGAACTCCGAGAGTTGGTGATGGACAGGGAGGCCTGGCATGCTGCGATTCATGGGCTCACAAAGAGTCGGACACGACTGAGCGACTGAACTGAACTGAACTGAACGCATATATATATGAAATCTAGAAAAATGGTGCTGAAGAACCTATTTGCAGGTCAGGAATACGCACACAGATGTAAAAACAGACTTGTGGACACAGCGCAGGAAGGAGAGGGTGGGATGAATTGAGAGTAGCCTTGAAAGATACACATTACCCTACATAAAATAGCCAGTGGGGAGTTGTGTAACACGGGGAGCTCAACCAGGTGCCCTGGGACAGCCTAGAGGAGTGGGATGTGGCAGGGGCAGGAGGGAGGTTCCAGAAGGAGGGGAGATATGTGTGTGAACTGAAGTGAAGTCACTTAGTTCGTGTCCAACTCTTTGTGACCGCATGGACTGTAGCCTACCAGGTTCCTCAGTCCATGGGATTTTCCAGGCAAGAGTACTGGAGTGGGGTGCCATTTCCTTCTCCAGGGGATCCTCCCGACCCAGGGATCAAACCTGGGTCTCCCGCGTTACCTATGGCTGATTCATGTCCATGAATGGTAGAAACCAACACAACATTGTAAAGCAATTATCCTCCAATTAAAAACAGCAACAACAAGAAGATGAGGGCAGAAGAATGAACATGGGTGGACCTCATAGACACAGTGATGAGCCACAGAGGTCAGACTGTAAGAGTATGATTCGTTTATACAAAGTTCAAATCAGGCAAAACTGCCTTATGGCCTTGAGAGTCAGGGAAGTATTTAGCCCCGGGGCAGTGGGGAGGAAGCAGAAGGGAGCCTTCAGGGGCGCTGGCAAAGTTCTGTATCTCCTCCAGCCATGACCTTGAGATATGTACACCTTACTGCATGGATGTTACACCTCAACAAGCAGACCAATTAGTTAACTGAAAGGAGGACAGGCTCAAGGAAGGAGACTGGAGCCAGGTGGGGGTACATTCCTCTTTCTTGTTGGTATGAAAGTCTCCAAGTCCCTGAGAGCTAAGATCTCAACGCAAGCACAGGCCGGGAGTAGACAGTGACTGCCCTGGGCTGACTCTCCTTCCCTTACAATTTTCCAATAGGTATGGATTTTAGTAGTGGGGTTTCAACATGTGTAACATTTTAAAATGTGCTTTTTCTGTATTTGTATTCCCTTTTGTATAACAGTCCTAAAGAAACAAGATATTAAAGTGTCTAGTTGGGTGATCCATTTCTTTTCGCTCTATTCTGAAATTGCGTACCTATATATTTCTACTATCAAGACTGGAAGGACGTGTTCCTTCCGGTTGTACATTGTTTCATGACGGGGGAGAGTGTTACTGTTTCTGTTTCAGGACTCGTGCTTGAGATGAGTTAGCTCTTGTTCACTTCCTGCACTTAGCTATGATGGTAAAATTTGGAAATGCCTACAAACCTCAGCTTTCGCCCGCCATCCATAGTCTTAGGTGTCCGGGCAGAATCAGCGCCGCCCTCCCAGCACCCGTGTGCTTACCAGTGCGGCTAACAGGGGGCGGCAGTTCACTTCCCACCATGTTTCTTCCTCGCGGGTTTCCGTGAGCATCCGAGGTCTCGGTTTGGCGCGGCCCGGGCACCGTATCCTAGGGCGTTTGCCTCGCTAAGTCGTGCTTTGCAAGGCCCTGGGTCGGACCTCCTACTAGAGGCAGAGATGTCGCAAAAAGGAGCCGCAGGCCCCAGTGGCCTAATGGATAAGGCACTGGCCTCCTAAGCCAGGGATTGTGGGTTCGAGTCCCACCTGGGGTAAAGCACTTTTTGGTCCTTGCACCTAGAATCCATGTGCTAATAGTTCGCCGCTCGAAAGACTCGGAACACACTGGGCTCCGGCCTGTGGGTGGAAAACCGGCTAGATCCCAAAGCAGGAACCTGAAGAACCTCTACCTCCCTGGAAGCCGCTGACTTTTGGACAGGGCACAGGCCGAGCGGACAAGGCGGGAGGACGGATGCGAGGTCACCAGGGTGGGAAGAGGGGGTGAGGGACACTGAGTCCCGGGCCGGGACGCGCCGACTATTTGACTGCAAACGAGGCCGGGGTCAGCTGCACAGCAGAAGGCGAGCTGAGAGCAGTCGGGTGGGGCGCCCCTGAGTCCCCAGATCCCTAGGCTGCAACCTCGGAGGCTCGTTCTCTGCGGACGCAAAAGCTAACGTGGGGTAAGGCGCGCCAGCCCCGCCACCACCCCAGGTGGGACTCGAACCCACAATCCCTGGCTTAGGAGGCCAGTGCCTTATCCATTAGGCCACTGGGGCGCGACGGCCAGGACCGACCACGTGGTCCTTGGTAACGCGCAGCGGCGCGCGCACAGGCCTCAATCGGCCCTATGACAACACCGGCCGAACCGCGGACCCCGAGGACCAGGGCCGGGCCCGGGAGGCCTGCAGGACGAGCGGGGGGCGCGGGCGCGGGGCCACGCGAAAAGTTAAAACTTCACGGTGAGGCGAGACTGAGGATGATGCCGGACGGCAAAGGGCGCGGAAAGGGAACGCCTGAAGGAAGCAGAAACAGGGGGATGAAATGAAGAAAGCGGGTACGCATTTTAAACTCGGGAGGAGTTGCTCGTCCAAAACGAAGCCGACCACGAAGGGACTCGAACCCTCAATCTTCTGATCCGAAGTCAGACGCCTTATCCGTTAGGCCACGCGGTCCCAGAGCCTATCGGTTTGCGGGAAGATAGTTGAGCGCACCCTCCCGGAGGCGGCGTTGGCCCGAAGGAGAAAACCGTGCGCTTTTGGCCCCAGGGCGCGTCCTCGGGGCTGCAGAGCAACAGCCACGCTGCGCCAGCGCCGGGGCGGCCGCAGGTAGTTCCCACTTAGTGAGAAGGCAGCATGCCCCAAGAAGTAGGGTGTTTGACTTCGGATTAAGCGTTTGAGCCCCTTCGTGGTCGAAACACTTTAATCCTGAGAAGAGGGCGGCACTCTTGCGCCGCAACCAAACCCAGCCATTGCGCTTGTTTCAGGCTCAGAGACAGCGCGGGACCTTCTCCTCGCAGCTACTTCCATCGCCAGGGGCTCGTGTCCAATCGGACTTTGCACCTGGGAACTTCCGGGTTGACGTCACTACGCCGGTCTTCGGCGTCATAGTTCAAGAGACATGTGATCAGCGCCGTTTTAGTGAAGCCCCAGTGGCCTAATGGATAAGGCACTGGCCTCCTAAGCCAGGGATTGTGGGTTCGAGTCCCATCTGGGGTGGGGGTGGATAAACCACCAAAAATTCTCCTTTATATGCCTTCACGATCACCAGACGGCAAGATTTTCTCCTTCCTTCTGAGACCGTTTTCGTGTCTGTGGATGCCACTTTGCCGTTTCATTTTGATCGAGCCTGACTCTACTTTGAAAGGTAGACTGATATGAGCACAAATGGTTCCCCATTTCGTGTTGCCTCTCTGGGTTGACGTCTAAACAGTCACGTGGCGAACGGGCTCTGCCAGCTACGAATCCCTGTGCAAAAGAAGCGAGCGTGTTCAGTGCGTGTCCACCGCTGTGAGGTTAAAAGCAGACCACGCAGTAGCGCCCCCGTCCCTCCCTGCCCCTCGGAGACCCCAGTTAGAGACAGTCAGGCAGGATCGGGGTGGGCGTTGACCAGCTCCGTGCCCTCCGTTTGAGAGCGCGCCCACGGCGAGAAGGGGTGCAAGGAAGCTTGTGTGTGCACGGTCCTTGGAAAGTGGAGGCGACAATGCCAGTCTCTTGTGTGCAGAGGGTTTTAAGCAGAGGAATAAGATAACTATATTTGCATTTTGAAAAGATCCCCTTGGCAGCACCTTAAAGAATGAATTAAAGACAACACTGTAAATCAACTATACTCCTACATATGTGTACATTTTAAGAAGGAATTACAGGCAGGTGAGGGTATAGGCAGGGAGACCTCTTAGGGAGAGACTGTGGTTCAGGGAAGAAATGACCAAACCATGAATGGCGGCTCTAGCAGGTCCACGAACGATCTTTGCCTGAATAAACTACAGTTGATCCTGGATCAATTTAGGGATTAGGGGTGCCCACCCTCCTCAGTCAAATAATCTTGAGTTTAACTTTATACTCGGCTCTCTGCACCCGCAGGTTTAACTGACCTCAGATGGTGTAGTTCTGTAGTATGTATTAAAAAAAAAAATCCACATATAAATGGTCCCAATCAGTTCCAACTTGTTTTAAGGGTCAACTGTACTTCATTAGGGGTTACAAAATAGCGATTTTCCTAATATTACTTTTCTTTCCACATTTATTAACTGGAATACTTTGTAAAGAACTTTTGTCATTAACTAGGTCTATTAGTTTATCCTGAAATACTTTTGTTTAAATTAAGACACGATAAATGCATTTTTTTTTCTCCAATGCCAGTTTTTACAGTAAGGAGTTGAAACCCTTGATATAGCCCATCTATCCATTTTTTAACTCTCTCCCTCTCCTTTTTTTCTTTTTTTTTTTTTTTTGCCACACCTCAGCTTCCAAGATTTTAGCTCCTGGACCAGGGATTGTACTCTGCTAAGCAGTGAAAGCACTGAATCCTGACCACTGAACCTCCAAGGAAGGTCCTAACTTTTTAAGGATGAACAGCTTGTACCTGGATTTTGAATTGACCCAGTTAGAAACTTTCCCTTCTAATAGAGGTATTTACTGGAGAAGGCAATGGCACCCAACTCCAGTACTCTTGCTTGGAAAATCCCATGGACGGAGGAGCATGGTGGGCTGCAGTCCATGGGGTCGCTAGAAACCGGACAGGACTGAGCGGGTTCACTTTCACTTTTCACTTTCATACACTGGAGAAGGAAATGGCAACCCACTCCAGTGTTCTTGCCTGGAGAATCCCAGGGACTGGGGAGCCTGGTGGGCTGCCGTCTCTGGGGTTGCAGAGTCGGACACGACTGAAGCGACTTAGCAGCAGCAGCAGAGGTATTTACTGATTCCTAATTATCGTAAGTGTGTTTGGTTCTGTGTTTATGCTACTTATGTTTTTGCTGACTTTACCTTTAACTGTTGCCATGTAGGAAGTACATCTCTCTCTCTAGTGATCTGAAAAGCACAATTCTATTTTACTAGTGATAATTTTTCATGTAAAATCAATGCATGCTCAATGCAAAAACTTCAAACAATTCAGGATATAAAACCTCAAAGTGCCCCCCCCCCCACTCCCGCCATGCTTCATAAATACCTGGGACTGAGATAATGTTAGTTTTTCACTGTTGTTTCTTACTGTAAGTCTTCCAACGCCTTCCCTCAAATGCTAGGGACCCCTCCGTTAATTTTTGGTCTTGCTGCAAGGGATCTTAGTTCCCCAACCCAGATCCAACCCACGTCCCCTGCAGTGAAAGTGCAGGGTCTTAACCATGGACAACCGGGGAAATCCCAAGGACTCCCCTCCCATTGTTACAAAAGTTTCACAGGCCTTTCATTGATTTTTCCCTTCCTGGTTCTAACCACACTCCAAAAGATTCCCTATGTTTTCACTTTTCTGCATCCCTAGATCTTCAGCTGGATGGCTGGGTGCCAATGCAATGATTCACAGCAGTGGGGAGGGAGCATGTGGTACTTGTTTTGTGCATGAAAGGCCTTCTCTAGAGCTTGACTGCTGAACGTCAAGGATCGCGACTGAAGCCACTCTAAGTGGAACACGCCTTGCCCCTCAGTTACATTTTACCTTCAGCCCAGCCCCTGCCCTATAAATTAGGGGTGACGGTGCTCCAGGATCTATTCAGCTTATGTCCTTTAAGACATTACTTCCTTGAGGGTTATCAGCCAGTTGATCTCCCATAAATCCCATCTGCAATCTCTGGCAGAAATGTCACAAAATTGTTGAAATGTGTCTTCCTCAGTAGGTCTTTTTCCTACAGGATTTAAGCCTCATCAAGGCAGATGCCTTTGCTTAGATTGCTGTCTTACTGAGATGCTTCTCAGATTCTCTCATTGCATTATTACAATCCTGATGTTTGTAAATGAGGAAAGGAAAAGTCTGGAGATGGCAGATTAATCTAGAACCAGCAATTAAATGGTCAAGGGCAGGTGTAAGCAGTAGGCATACAAGCTCCTCTGACTTCAAAGACAACAGAACTTTCCCCATCATCTCATCTTACTTTATACCGCCTATATTTCCTGGCATTGCTCAGGCATCCTGCAAGAAATTCTGCTATAATAATAAATAAATCCTGCTATAATAATTGTTTAGTCACTAAGTCATGGTTTTTCCAGTAGTCATGGACGGATGTGAGAATTGGACCATAAAGAAGGCTGAGCGCCGAAGAATGGATGCTTTTGAACTGTGATGCTGGAGGACTCTTGAGAGTCCCTTGGACTGCAAGGAGATCCAACCAGTCCATCCTGAAGGGTATCAGTCCAGAATATTTATTAGAAGGATTGATGCTGAAGCTCCAGTACTTTGGCCACCTGATGCAAAGAGCCAACTCATGGAAAAGACCCTGATGCTGGGAAAGACTGAAGCCAAGTGGAGAAGGGGGTGGTGGAGAATGAGATGGTATATAGCATCACTTATTCAATGAATATAAATTTGAGCAAACTCCAAGAGATAGTGAAAGGCGGGGAAACTAGGTGTGCTGCAGTCCGTGAGGTCGCAGAGGGTCAGACACGACTGAGCTACTGAACAACAACCACCGCAGCCCTGGGCCTCAGTAATTTGCTTCCTACACATCCTCACCATAAGACAAATGCACACACCTGTGGGCACACCTTTCCAGTTCAACAAAAACTCTGCTCCCAGTGAGGTCACCCCAGAGTTTTAATTATCTCAACCACAATGGAGCAGACACACACAGCACCATGTAATTATTTTTAATGTCCAGAGTTAATAATTCCAGGGCCAGAACTATCTCCTGGACTCGAGCTTATAAGCTCTCAATTGGCCTGTGAGGCCAGTAGGGGTACTTCTTCTTGTCTAATTTGGTTTCTGGGAAGACTTCATTCAAGTCCTCAATGGTCATCTGATCAAATGGAATTATGTTCCTCATCTTCTCCAGCTGAAAAAAGAGGGGAAAGGTGTCAAGATAAATAGGATTGCAGAGATACAATTAAAGAATCCAAGGCAGGTGACCACTGCTAGGTGAAAGACACGTGGCTGTGAAAGGATTACAAGGAAAGGCCCAGGCTCATCCTTACCTCTTTCTCATATTCCTGAATCCTGGTCTTTGATTGAATCAAAAACTCAGCACAACTTTTCACCTTTAAGAGAAGGGAGAAATTCTGTTTTGAAACCAACTTGTACCTTTCTGACCCCAAGGATCCCAAGGTATGAGGAGTCCCGGAGCCCCCCACTGCTTTCCCACACTCTGTCGAGAGGAGGTGGGCTCCTCTGACTACTTGGGGGATTCTGCTTTAGGGGGCAAACTGCAGCTCTCCCCAACACCCACAAAGAAGCCCGTACAGGAGAACCAGCTTAAGGCGGCAGGCCCAGGGTTCTTCAGTGAGTTATTCATCTAGGCAACCTATAAATGCCTGCCTCACCAGGGCCTCCCGAATGGCCAGGACAAGCCACTGACCACCTAGTCAGACTTCTCCTTCGTGGAGCCACCTGGGTTCCAACATTGGGCTTTTAGTACTTTCAAGCAAACGGGTATCTGACTACTCACTACTGTGTATAATTTTCCTGCCCAGTTTCAGCTCCCTGATTGTTTTTAAGTCATGCTGAGGTATAACTGACATATAATAAAATGCACATATTTAAAAACTACTACTTGATAGGGTTTGATATATGCATTCACCTGCGGAACCATCACCACAGTAAAGACAGTTTAATACTTATCATCCCCTCCACCCCAACCCTAGGCAACCACTGATGTGCTGGTCACCAGACATTTAGCTGAACTTGTTTATAGTTTTCCAGCAGTGGAGTCATACAGTGTGTACTCCTTTGCTGGATTCTTTCACTCACATAATTATCCTAAGGTTCATCCGTATTACTGCATTTATTAACAGTTCATCCCTTTTTAGCAATCCTTTAAATTCACTCCATCTTAACCTTACTAGTAAGAAATAGAACTGTCAGGAATTAAGAGAATTTTAGAATAAGTAAGAGCCTCAACTACTTACATCTTCTTTTTCTTCAGCATCCACCTGGGCAGTATATTTATCCTCTGGTATAGGAACCTTCAGGGCATTAAACTACAAACACAGGAATAATGAACTGTTGTTAACATCACCAGGAGTCCCCTCAAAAGGACTCAAAGCTGCTAACTGTAATAGATCATATAAAAATACATTCTCCATTCCAAGCGGTACAAGCAGGCATCTAGGGCATTCTACTGGAAAGAGTATTAGACTGGCAATGGGAGCTCAAGGTTCCTCTGCCTCATCACTAGCTGGAGACCATGGACAATTCTCTCATTACAATGAGTTTCAGTTTCTTCATTTGATAAAAAGAGGCAGACTTGATGACCTCAAAGAACCCTGCAGTTCTAAAGTAATTCTGATTTCTCTCTTTTTTAAAAATTTTATTTATTTTGGCTGTGCCACACAGCATGTAGGATCTTAGTTCCCTGACCACGGATGGTTACCTGTGCCCCCTTGCACTGGAAAAGCGGAGTCCACACCACTGGACCACCAGGAAGTCCCCTGATTTCTCTGTGAAAAGAAACCCTAGTGGACAGGTAGTGGAAGTCATGCTTGCATAACAGAGATGGATGAGACCTTCTCCCTAGAAGACAGCTTAGTGTCTTGGCCCTGGCACTGAGCGCTGTTCCTAGCAAAGTGGGCCCTCAATAACTATCTGCTGAATGAACAAGAAAATCCTGGATGATGAAATTTAACATCAGAATATAGGTGGGCGAGGGCTTCCCTGGTGGTTCAGTAGTAAAGAATCCACCTGGCAATGCAGGGAGCACAGGTTCGATCCCTGATCTAGGAAGATCCCACAAGCGGTGGAACAACTAAACCCAGCCCCCACAGCTACTGAGCCTGTGCTCTAGAGCTAGGAGCCACAGCTACTGAGCATGCATGCTGCAGATACTGAAGCCCTCACACTAGAGCTCTGCTGCTCCACAAGAGACGCCACCACCACAAGAAGCCTGCACACCATGACTAGAGAGAGAACCCCTGCTCACCGCAACCAGAGAAAAGCCCACGCAGCCACAGAGACCCAGTACGGTCAAAACATAAATTATACAAATAAGAAGACAGGTGAATGAGAGACCACAGCTACAAGGGACAATAAAAAAGCAGAGGAAAGAGGAAAATAGTAAAAGCGTAGGAAAAAATGTCAGCTTGATTTAAAAGGAGGCAGGCGAGGAGCGCAGAAGGGAGCCAGGCAGAAACACCCAACTCAACAGCCCTCTGGATCTCGGATTAAGACTCTGTTATACCGTTTTCTTAGACAAGAAACTTGCTGAATGAGGAGACCCTGAATTCTCCCGCACCTACTTACCATTTAAATCTGTCATCACAAGACCTTTGGCCACACCTGTCTCTCCTGAGCCTCCCTTGGGATCTGGATGTTAACACCACTCCTCTTTCCTCACTGGCATCCCGTGTAACTGTCCAGGGTCCTGCTCCCCCACCCACAGCTGTGTTACAAGACCAGGGCTTTAGCTGCCTGAAGGCTCACCTTCTTCTCAAAGTCATCCACCAAGCCAGCCTTTGTCACGTTGGCCTTGTAGTAAGCCCAGTCGATGGCAGGTGGCTTCTCAGGCAGAGTAGCCAACCTGCTCACATAGAAAAGCAAAAGTTAGGACTGTTCCACAAGCAAGAGGAAATTCACACAGCAATTTCCCTGTTCTTCATTCCTACGGCCTGGAGCTGTCGCCACACTCTTCCCTAGGAGAGAGATTATAGGAATGTAACAAAAAATAATAATTCACTAGTATTTAGAAAATGCATGAATTTCGTTCTGCCAGAAGAACATCAGAATTCATATATTTTGTTTCCACATGAAATCACAAGTCCAGAGGCTCCCTCTCAGCAAGGTACTGACCTGGAGGTTAGGGTCTCGTTCCAGGACTTCAAGGAGTTAGCCACGGCCTTCTGGTTTCGAGGGATGATCTCCCCAAAAGCTACCCAGTCAATGGTTTTTAGAGCAAGTTTCCGTCCAGCCATCTTGAGATCCTGGAAAATACAACAGGTCAGATCAAAACAGGGCTCTTGGAGAGAATCCTCTGAAGGGCATCGCAGAAGTATTCAAGTTTTAAGAAATAGATCAGCATCATATGAGTGGGTATATCTGTCAACTAAAGGAATTAGGATGACAATATCAGAAGAGGATTTTTCTTTTAGTTTTTAAAATTCAAGGTGTACAACCTGGCATATAAATATATTTTAGATGGTATACCTTCTCTTCCCCATCTCCTGATTTATCCTTAAAAGTCCAGTTATTAGGAAAAAAAAGCCCAGTTATCCAGTGTTTGCACTCCATGTACCTTTGGAAACACTGCTAAAGCAATATTCATGCATTACATAAAAGTTAGTAATTTAAAAACACTTCCACTCGGCCTACATTTTATTCACTGATTCTCCAGTGCACAGAACCTGACACATATTCACATTTCAACAAGGCTCAGTTAAATAAAGCAGACGCTGGACCAAAATTTCCTCACCTGAAAAATGGGGATAATAAGCCCTGTTAGCCAAAAAAAGGCTGTTAAAAAGATCAAATATAACTGTGCACACCAATTTGCACTGCAAACTTAAGGGGCTCTCTACCCACTCCTTGTTAAACTGGTAATACGCCCACACCTTATTCATGCCTGGTGATCCCCTGTAGTGTTAGCATATACCCTGAGTATACTGGCAATACTCTTAAAAAAAAAATGTATTCAATACATACGTGAATGTGAGAGAACATGCAAAGTGATCACAACCGTTAAAGATCTTTATAAACTATGGGGTGGATCACAAAGGAGATGGAAATTTTCCCCAGGGCCTTAAAAGAAAGAAGACACATGTCCAACATCTGCCTCTTCCTTTCACTCTCAAGACAGCTTATGTTCCCTGGAGTGGAGGTAAGGGGCGGGTGACCTTTAAATACACCAGACAGAATAAGTGCCCTTGCTGAGAGTTTTCCAAGCTCGGAAGCTTCGTAAATGGGTTTGTTGTCTTTTATTTACTGCTGAATCCCCAGCGCCTAGAACAGATCCTGAACACAGCAGGTGCTCAGTGAATATTTACTGAATCGGTAAATGAACCCTGCACTAGAGAAGCTCTGAAAGCTCCACACGCTCGAAAGCTGGAACCTTCAGAAGGGAAGCGTACAGCCCTCCAGCCTGCTGGGCGTCACCAAGCAGACTAAAATACGTCCCGGCAGCGTTTCCTCAGCCTCCAAACCGGACTCCTGAAGCCGCCAGACTGGAGTCAGGCTGGACGAGACAAAGGTTACTGGAAGCCCTAAAAGTCAAGAGGCCAAACTGGCCTCTGCGGCCTCGCGCTAGAGGCAGGGGAGAGGAAGAAGGGCGCGAAAGAGCAGCCGCGCGAAGCAGGGCGAGACAAGGGTCGAGCCGAGGTATGCAGGAGCAGAGCAGAGAGGCCCCCAAAACCACTCACCTTCACCGACCCCAGGCGGCCCGCAGTCCACTGCAGCAGAGAACGGAAGTGGGTCACCGGAAGCTCTCCCCTCAGCCAACCCCAAACCCAAGGGGGCAGGCCTTGTCTTGCGGTTCAGCGTATAGCGGCGAGGGCTTATTCAGGAAGTCCCGCCTCCGGGGGCGGGCGTAGCGCCTCCACAGCCCGAGGATGCGGACGCTGGTTGGGGGTGCTCCCGTCCCTCTCCCGCGGCCCCACCCCCGCCGATGGGCCGGCCCGGCTCTCCCTGCCGAGAGATGGGCCGGCCCGGCGGCGCGCGGGCAGCAAGCGGCGGCGGCGGCGGTGGCCCAAGATGGCGGAGCTGCAGCTCGACCCGGCCATGGCGGGGCTGGGAGGGGGCGGCGGGAGCGGGCTGGGCGATGGGGGCGGCCCGGGCCGAGGGCCCCCCAGCCCTCGCCCCGCTGGCCCCACGCCCCGCGGGCACGGCCGCCCGCCCCCCGCCGCCGCCGCGCAGCCGCTGGAGCCGGGTCCCGGGCCGCCAGAGCGGACAGGGGGCGGTGGCGCGGCCCGCTGGGTCCGGCTGAACGTGGGCGGCACCTACTTCGTGACCACCAGGCAGACCCTAGGTCGGGAGCCCAAGTCTTTTCTCTGCCGCCTCTGCTGCCAGGAGGACCCGGAGCTGGACTCGGACAAGGTGCGCCCCGCCCTCGGGCGCGCCCCTGGCCTTCGGACCCCCTCGTTCCTCCCAGGCTGGTCCCCGGATTTCCTGCGACGCGCCTCTCTCCGGAGGGCACCTGGGGCCGGGACCCCCTCCTCCTCGTCTTTCCCAGCCAGCCAGCCCTGGGGGCTTTTCTGCCCCAGCCCCAGACGCACGCAGACTTTCTCTCTGACCGCACCCTTCGTTCTCAGCGGCTGCTTCCCCGCGCTGTGCCTACCCTCACCCTTGAGCGTCCGCTCCACACCCCTTTTCCCCTTCCTTTCTGCACCTCATCCCAGCCCCTCAGGTCTGCGTGAGTTTTCTCCTGACTTCCTTGTTTCCCTGGTTCCTCGTCAAGACCCTCAGCGCCTATGGCAGACGCATCCAGAATTGGGTCAGGGCGAGCTAAGGCATCCAGGTAGCTTTGTGAGACTTCCGCTCCGACCCCTCTGCCAAGTTGGGTGAAAGCCTGGGTGTGATGATGGCTTCGACAGTTGCAGGAAGCGCTTGTCGTGATTCCACACTTCTTTCCTGTGGTCCTGGTCTCTGGGCTCGTATTTGGTAACTGTCATTGTGTTAGGTCCCGGTTTGAGCTCAGATACGTTCCTAGGAAAGAGCTTGTCCTTTGCCAGTGCAAACCTAAGCTGACAGATTAAGACCAGGGAAAATGAAACCCGGAGAGTACCGTTGGGCAAGATGCACGGCTGCTAACCAAAGAGTTGAGAGGTGACAAGACGCTTAACCGATTTTCAGTTTGAGCTGTTTGATTTTTTTTTTAACTTTACACGTTCATCTTTTAGTTTCTGACTTAAAAGCATTGACTGTTGCCTGCATCGCCTGTGTCCCATGTAGCGCTTAGCTGTTCCCTTGCAACACAGTTAGGGTCAAGTAAACATTGGTTAGTTTCATTTATTCATCTGCTACCTCTCCTGTCATCTCAGATTGAAGGCAAACTGTCCTGCCCTAACTTATTATAAAGGAACGATTTTATCTGTCCTGAATCTTCTTTGTTGCAGTAGAAGCCAGTTTCTTCTTGTTCCCTTTACTGTAAAGATGAGTAGGATTAAAATTGCTCAGAGCCAAGTCCCGGCCATGCCAAGCTTCCTCTGGGCACAGATCTGGAGTGTGTGAGTTACAGCTGCCAACGCAGACTCCCACTGCCGTTGGCCCTCAGCTCAGGAGCAATGCCAAATAAACAGAGGTTTTCTTAGAATTAGGAATGTGATTCAGGGACAATAGAGAAGTCAGAATGTCTCAAGCAGAAATTTAGATCACGCAGCTATGGCATTTTCTTCCTCTGTTTCATTATAACAAATATCCCACAGGAAGAATGTTGGTTGTTGTATCTACGCTTGATCTTACCCAAAAGGCTGAGAAGAGATTGGTAATCGTGTCTGAGTAAAGATTTTAGAAGTTCAAGTCAACGCCTAGATAACGAATATGACTATACATCTGCAACACCCTCCCAGAAATCATCTTGAAGTATAAGACCCGTAAAGCTAGCCTTCTTGCCAGTGGTTAGTGATAAACATCTAATAGAACTTGCCCTCTCACTTGTGAATTGTGAGAGACAGGTGGAGACCCTGCCCTAATTTAGCATGAAAGCTCCACAGTGATACCCTTGTGTTTGGTTGGCAGGACGAGACAGGGGCCTATCTGATTGACAGGGACCCTACCTACTTTGGTCCAATCCTAAACTACCTCCGCCATGGGAAGCTCATCATTACAAAGGAGTTGGCAGAAGAAGGTAAGGACACTGTTTGTGCTGGGCATCTTCAAAATTCAGGTCAAATCTTTAAAGCTGTTTCATAGATTGGAATGTATTTTTCACAGGGTTGTTTTTTTTTCTGGTCGGGGGAGGGCTGTGCTGTGTGGCATGTGGGATCTTGGTTCCCTGAGCCCTCTGCCTTGGGAGCACGGAGTCTTAGCCATTGGACCACCAGGGAAGTCCTGAGATTTGAATTTTGAGATTTTTAGCAGGCTCAGGTGCACAGGAAGCAAAGCTTTTTAAACATAAGTAGGGTTCCTCCAATCACCTCATCTAGTCTGAGAGGGTCTTGGAGGAGCCCCGTTGTTCTCATCCTCCTTTGGGAGAAGGAAGAGACACAGCTCAGCTTTGGAGGTAGAGTTTTTTCTGGACCTACAAAATTATCAGGACCTCTTTTTACATTGACTTATTACTAGCAGTGAATATCCACAGCCTGAAACAGCAAATCTCTGACATTTAGGTATTTATTCTTTCAATTTTAGTTTGAACTTGCAGCCGTTAAAAAAAGAAAAAAAAAGAATAATGAAGGTTTGGCCTCATTTCTTTAAGACTGGTCTCATGCTTCCTTGTAGATTTTTGCATCTGACCTAATTCATTCTCCAGCCCATTGTCAGGGGCATCATTAGTTGACTCATCCTTTTGGTTTGTAGGGCACTTGGACTATAAGTGGGTCTAAACGTCTTTCTAAAAGGCTATCTTCGTCTCCCTGAGACATTCAGTTGAAGATGGGAGCCTGTCCCTTGATGCAGGGCACCTTGACCTGGGAGCATTCTCTCTGCATAAGAAAGCTGAAATGGCTGTGCTCGCTAATGAAACGGCTGAAGAGCACTGCTGTTACAACCAGTCAAAAGAGGAATCTGTCTCCTTTTTTATTTTTAATGCCCCCCCTTTTTTTAACATTTCAAATGCATACAAAGTAACTGAATAGTACAATAAATTCCGTGCATCCACCATCCACAGCAATTACCAGCTCATGGGTAGTCTTGTTTCTTCAAAAGAAGAATCTTAAGCATCTTTTCTAATGCCTTAAAAAAAAGATTTTGAAGGGCAAGAATAGTACAAAGAGCTCTCTTTATCCAGATTCACCAAAAGCAACAGTTTTGGTTATATTTGCATTATCATCCATTCATTCTCTCTCTCTCCCTCCCCCCTCCTTCCTCTCCCCTTTCCACAGTTTTATTTCCGAACTTCTTGAGGCTAGATTACAGACTTGACCCCTTACTGCTTCTCGGTCTATTTCTCAAGACCAAGGACATTCTCTCATGTAACCACCATATAGTTATCAAATTCAGGACATTTAATATTGATAAACACTTTAACTATAGCTTACTTTCTAATTTTGTCAATTGTTTCAACAAATCTTTATAGCAACATTTTTCCTGGTCCAGGATCACACATCCCATTTAGTTGTCCTGTCCCAGGTCTTTGATTTTGTTAAACATGGGATTCTGTTTTGTTTTTTGTTTTTTTTTGACATGCCACACAGCTTGCAGTATCTTAGTTCCCTGACCAGAGATTGAACCTGGGCCCTCGGCCATGAAAGCACTGAACCCTAACGACTGGACTGCCAGGGAAGTCCTGTGCATGGGATTCTTTCATTGACTGCGTTTTACATTGCTCAGATAATAAGCATCTTGTTAAATTTGGTCCACATAATTTTTTTTTTCTTTTTTAAAAGTTTTATTTATTTTAAATTGAAGGATAATTGCTTGACTGGTCCACATAAATTTACACTTACACAGAGAGACATTGGTCACTTTTAGGACAAACTGGGTAGCAATTGCAAGCTCAAGAGTTATCTAGCGGGACTAGCTCCAGGAACTGAGTGACATATGGTTAAGGCGTCCTGCAGCTGATGGGCAGGAGCAGGAAGAGCCAGGGGAGGTGGCAGGTGGGAACCGCAGGGGCGAAACAGTAAACAGAGCAGACCCTTGCGCCTGCCTTGCTGACGCTGGGGAACAGGTCACAGGCACCCAGCAAAAAAGCAAAGGAGCGCTCCCCAGGCTGCAGGAGGGAGGTGAGACTTGGAGTGAGAGATGCAGTTCTTAGCAAGCTCATGTTCTCCAGCCTCCTTCTGCTGTTTACTGGGGAGTTCACACACCTCTAACCTCGGGTCGGTCTTCCTTCTAGGTGTGCTGGAGGAAGCGGAGTTTTACAACATTGCATCTCTCGTGCGACTGGTTAAGGAAAGAATACGGGACAATGAGAACAGAACTTCACAGGTAATGGGTTTTGAGCTCTTAAGAAGAAAATGTCCCATGTGTCAGTCTTTGTCCCCATGTCTGGGGTGATTAGAAACGGACAGTGTACCATTTGAGAGCCCTGCGTCTCCCCTGTGAGCCAGAGGTCTCCGTTTGCCATACGGTCCCTCTGCCAGACAGGCAGCACATATTCCGCCAGACTTGTTCAGAACAGGGAAACAGGAGAAATCACAAAGAGAACGAAACAGGCCCATGTCCCCTTAGAAGAACGGGAAATAGTGGCTGCTTGCCATATGGCAGTGGGAGGAGTCACCATACTTGAGGTTCAAAGCCTGTTCTCTCCAGCAGAGCATCTGCCTCGCTCCATGTCCACATGGGGGCCGAGCGAGGTCTTGCTTCTATACCTGTTTACCTGTTGGCTTCTCTATGAGAACCAGCCTTCAGCCTGTGACTGTGTCAACAGCCAGCTGCCAACAGACACTTGCATGGCATAGACTTCGCACATGGCTTGTGAATCATGCTTCTAAGAAAATAATACCAAGCTTTTCTTTCTTTTAGGAAGTCCAGATTTTCTTAGTAGATTTGGTGACAAAAATCCAACTGAATTTGCTGTGTAGTTAGAGCAGGGAAGGCAGTTAGAGCAGGGAAGGCAGTGAGGCACACCTCGCTCGTTTCATGGCACGTCACCCGTCGTCAGTCTTAAGCAAGTGGCCACAGTAACTTCTGATAGGCCCTGGGAACCCTGACTGATAGGACGTCCATGCCCTCAAGAAGCCTAAAGTCTAGCAGGAAAAACAGGCAGGTATTTTAAGAGGGTTTAACTGCACTAATGGGACAGAGTCCGACTCCAGCATGACTTGTCTCCTGTCCCTCAGATACTGGTGATGGTTGCTTTCTTGAGATCTATCGCAATACAGAATTTCAAAAGTAGAAACTTGTCCCTTGCATGTTCTGTGTCAGACTTCACGAATCAGTTTTTTTTTCCTGGCTCTGAATGGAATTATCTGGATGAACACCTGAACCCTATGATAATGAAGTCTGTTCTCTGTTTTATCTCCAGCACTTTGTGAAGGTGGAAAGGAGGCTTACTCATTTATTTCTTCTCCATCTGGCCAGTGGCTGAAAGGCTTTTTTGTGTGTTTGTGTGCTGAAACCTGGGATGCAAGCCTCCTTTTTAATGTTCAAAGATGAACTCGTAGTTGGTTTGCAGGTTACCATGTGGAATATGATCTAGTGTCACCGTTTTTTTTGCCATCTCCTGGTGTGTTTACGTGGCTTCTTTCACTGTGACAGATATGTAATAGCTTAGACAGTCTGCAAATCTCGTTCATCCTCAGTTTTTCACATTAAACAAAAAAACAAACCTTTGATTGCTTAATATAAGTTTTGATGGTACCATCAAGTATAAAATTTGAAACCGTTCAAATGGCACCTGAACAATCTCAGTTCTTCGCCATCAGTGAATTCCTTGAGAGTGTTGTAAGGTTTTTATTTGATGACAGTAATTAAGTTAATTAGTTTTTTCAATTTTGAGGCTCATGGATTTATACCTAGCTGGAAGCTTTTTTACTCTAGGAATGTCAAGACCCTTTTGAAGTTAACTGATCTTTCCACCTGTCCCCTTTATTTAGTGGGACTCTGGGTGGGCAATGGGTTTGATGTCGTTCAAAGATGTCCCCTTTTACATTTGTCCCACATCACCTTAAGGCTGCGTGTGGATTTCCATGGCTGTCTCCTCAAACTCGGTGTCTGCTTCATCTTGTCTGTGTTGAAAGGAGACACGCCTGGCAGGCAGTCAGGTGAAGCCCAGGATGTAGAGGGCCTCCCCAGTTTTTTTCAGTGGCCTCACTTCTCTTCAGTGGCTGCCACATCCTATTACTCTGCTGTCCCCGGAAGCGTTTTTTGCTGTGAGGTGGATCTTGGTGCATTTGAGAGTGGTGATGGTTTACTTGGAAAGAGGAGAGTAAAGAAGAGGCAGTACGGTTATCTTAATAACTGGGACTTTGACAGCTGCGTCCACTGTCGGCTCTTCGTGGTGCTCTGCATCTTACAGTGTGAAACGCCTGGTCGTTGCCGCGGTGCGCAGCTGGGGTTGAAATTGTCACAAGATTTGTCCTATGTTTTATATGGAAGGAACTTTCTTTTTTTCATCTTAGCACCTTATTGAGTGGAACCTCATTCAGAAGGACAAAGTATACGAGAAAGACTATAGTAGTGTCAGGCGGATGTGGGCTCGTATCCAAGCTCTGCCTCCAGTCCACTTAGTCGCCACACTGCTTGGGCAAGACATTGTGCCCTGAATACCAGTGTCCTCTGTGTGGAAAGAAGCCGACACCTGCCTTCCAGATCTGCAGTGAAGACTAGAAGAGACGGGCACAACACCTGGGGCCTGTAGCCCTCGGTGCTTAGCAGCTGCTTTCATTCGTCCAGTATTTCCCAGATTGTTCCAATTTTCCAGACAGCTAAAGCCAGCTCATCCTTTTAAAAATGGGCTAAGTTTTCATCATTCTTAAGAAAATGGTACAGATTGTCTTAAAATCCGATAGAAGGTAACTGACCCTTGCTCCGTGACTGGGCGTCATTGTTCTGAACCTGGGCTGCTGTTTGGTTCTCTCACCCTCTCGGATGGGCAGTAAGTGTGCAGCTTTGGACCCAACACCGATGGTCCCTGACTGCTAAATACTGACTCCTGTGCGCCTGGAATTGTCCTGTGAACAGGAACGCATCTGGCTAGCCTGCTTCCCTGCAGCCACCGTAGCAGTCTCACAACCGGCTTCTTGTTCCCTGTGGGCCAGGTCACAAGTGTCGATGTAGGCCAAGCGTGGGGGCCTTCGTACTGTGGCTCTGGGGTGTCCATCTCAGTTGCTTAGCCTTTTGGCTTCCTGATCTAGCTTCTGTTCTAGAGAGTTGAGTCTGGCCAGCACACGACCTTTCTCATCTTTGACACCCTCCAGGTGATCAACAGTTCAGTTCTGTCCTGACACCGACCACCCAAGTCAGTGTCAGACTGCCCAGGGCACGGGTGCTAGTTGGGATCTGGGTTCCCACAATGCCTCCTTCATGTTCAGTAATTCACTAGAATAATTGGTGCAACTCGGGAAATGCTATACTTACTACAGTTTATTATGAAGGATGTAAATGAACAGCCAGATGAAGTGATTCATGGGATGAAGGCCTAAAGGGTCCTCTGTCCCTGTGTAGTCCCCAGCATCCGTTACCTCCACCACCAAGCACATGGATGTGTTTGCCAACCTGGAAGCTCCCTGAACCCCGTCATTTAGGGATTCTTCAGGATGGTTCATTTGGTAGGAAAGGTTGTCTGTATCACTGGCCTTTGGTGATTGAACTCAATCTCTGGTCTCTCCTCCTTTCCCCATGGTCAGGGAGTGGGGCCACAAGTTCTAACCCTCTAACCCCCTGGGTCTTTCTGGTGACCAGCTTATTAGCATACAAAAGACACTGCTACGGCTCAGGAGTTGACATAGTTTTTTGGAGGTTTGTGCCAGGAACCACCGACAAAGGCCAAGTATTTGTTTTTTATTATAGGCTTGTCTGTCACAGGAATGTTACCGTGTAGCACTGAAACAGTTCCAGGTAGCTTCAGCAGAGGGTAAAATCGCTTGAGCGTTTGTACCCTGTAGAGTCCTGTTCAATGTATTGTTTCCATATAAGGTATCATTTTCAGCATGTGCATCAGCTATAAAGACTGAAGAAGAAAATGTGACCTTTTTGTCCTGAGTAATTTTACTCTGTTTTCTCCTTTGGGAAACAGATGAAGTCATAACTTTATCAGCATGGCCGCTCACATAATTCATATTTCTGAAGTTCAAGATTATTTTGTTTTGTTCATGTTCTTGGACCCTGTATTTTCTCTGTCTTTCTTTCCTCGGAAAAGTTTTTATTGAGAAACTACAGAGCGGCTTGAAAGGGGGTAGTGGTGGCTGTCAAGAAAAAAATTCCAGTCACACTCCTTTCCAGTCTGTATTCTTTTGAAGAACTTCACCAAGGCAGCTGCAAACTGTTGTGTCCCTGAAACTGTTGCTCAGAGCCTGTATGTGGTTGTCGCAGGGCCCCGTGAAGCACGTGTACAGAGTCCTGCAATGCCAAGAGGAGGAGCTCACGCAGATGGTATCCACTATGTCCGATGGTTGGAAATTCGAACAGGTAATGTTTCTTGGGGCTTCCCTGGTGGCTCACTAGTAAAGAATCCACCTTCCAATGCAGGAGACATAGATTCGATCCCTGGGTTGGGAAGATCCCCTGGAGAAGAGGATGGCACCCCACTCGAGTATTCTTGCCTGGAGAATCCCATGGACAGAGGAGCCTGGTGTGTGACAGTCCATGGGGTCGCAAAAGAGTCAGACATGACTTAGCAACTAAACAACGTTTCACAGGGTGTATCTCAGCCTAGGAGCCCACACTGTCACCATGTAGCCAGTTAGTCACCCTAGGAGTCGGGTAGGGCTAGGGGAAAAGAGCCCTTCTGTGTGGACTCTGCATGGTAGGGTGTGATGAGCTGGGTGAAACAGAATGGTGTCACGTCTCCAGGCTTCATGTCCAGAATTTGCGCGTGATTCTACCCAGAGGGAGCCAGCCAGCTTCTTTAGGCTTGAAAGTACCTCTTTGGGTTTTTCTCCTTCAGGGATTCCTTTCAAAAGTGCTTTGTTGACACATTCTAGAATAAGTAGCTGAAGAAGACCAGGGTTTAGCAGTGACCCTCCCTGTTCACGTGGTGTGGTGAGCAGGCATGGCATGAAGGGCTCAGACGAGCTGGAGCCTGGCGAGGTCCTTCCCCGGCAGCCTGTGGATTTCTGTTCTTTAGCTTTGTGCTTACAACCATAGCATCGAAACAAAGCATCTGAGAACCAGGATTTTACGGTTTTCTTCCATTAGATGGCAGAGTTGTTCATCTATTGTCTTCAAAACACACAGGGAAGCTGAGCATGACTCGAACGACCATATTATAAATTCAATGAATCATGCTTGTTTCTGTGTAGAGTTTAAGAGGTCAGCTGAACTGTAACCATATAGTTGCCTTAAATGACAGTTACTGGGTTAACAGTATTACATTATAGACCAAACAGGCTTCTCTGTCTTCAGCACCAATACTGGGTGACTCCTCACAGTTATCTTCCACGGCAGAATCAATTCTGTGTGCGCCTCGTTCTTGTTCAGCTTTGGGTTGTAAAATGTCATGCGTCCACTTCAGAAGTATTTTTTCCCTGGTATGAATTTTAAAGACAAAGTTGTTTGTTTGTTTGTTTGTTTGTTTGTTTAAGGCTTCGTGTTTTTTCGTTTGGTCGGTTGGTTGATTTTGTGGCTGTGCTGCATGGCTTAGTTACCAGCCAGGGGTGGAAGCCATCAGCCAGGGGTGGAAGCCAGGCCACAGCAGGAAACCCTTGCCAGTGACGCTCTGGTGAATAACTGGGATCCAGGCATCCCCTGGGGCCTTGATAGTCCCAGCGAATTCTTTGTCCTTTGAGAAGCAAAACAAAGCTCAGGAAGAGGGTTTGATTCTTGTGGCACATATTTTAAGATCCCTGTTCGTATGTTGACCGTGTTCTCATTTGATCAGCTAATCAGCATCGGATCTTCCTATAACTATGGGAACGAGGATCAGGCAGAGTTCCTCTGTGTTGTCTCCAGAGAACTAAATAATTCTACCAACGGCATTGTCATCGAGCCGAGCGAGAAGGCGAAGGTGAGCCGCCCTGCCCGGCGTCTGCCCCTGACTCTGCTCCCAGCCCCTGCTCGGCGAGCCTGGAGTGCTGTTCCCCGGCTCTTCCTTTCCTTCTCAGACCAGCTTTGCATTTCCCCTTCACTGTGGCCCTTGGACTAATGTCATTTAAACCAGGATTTTTGAAGCAGTGACATAGGCTTTTAGTTTAAGACACGTGAACTAAAGTAGGGTAGTCTTTTCCCAGGCTCTGTCAGATCAGTGAAGAAGGAAAGCTAACGGCCACTGATTCCTATAAGGTGAGAATTCCGAAACTCAGAGTTGGAAGTATTCTGCCTTTATAGTTGGAGATAGTTCTCTCTCTCTCTCAAGAGAAAAGGTGTTTGGTCACCTCTGTGGCCGCCCCACCCCGCACCCCAACTCCCTGAGGCTGCTGGGAGCTTCTTGCACACTGTTCTCTCCTTCCTCCACTGTGCCCCTCGCACACACACCCACAGTGGTTCTCCGTCATCAGAGTATGGTGAGCCTGGCCTGTGTCCTGCTCAGGACAGGTGGTCCTCCTCCACGTGTGGTGAGCTGACCTGTGTCCTGCTCAGGGGAGGTTGTCCTCCTCCATGTCAGGTGTTCCTCCACTGTGTGTGGTGGTCCTCCTCCCTGTGCGGTGGTCCTCCTCCGCGCGAGGTGGTCCTCTTCCACCTGCGGTGAGCTGGCTGTGTCCTTCCGCTCAGGGGAGGTGGTCCTCCCTGTGCGGTTGTCCTCCCTGTGCAGTGGTCCTCCACCATGTGCGGTGGTCTTCCACCACTTGTGGAGAGCTGGCCTGTGTCCCTCCGCCCAGGGGAGGTGGTCCTCCTCCGCCTGCGGTCATCCTCCACCACGTGTGGTGAGCTGGCTGTGTACCTCCGCTCAGGGGAGGTGGCCCTGCAGCACATAAGCCCTGCCCCAGCGTCTTCACACTGCAGTGCTTCGGGGGTGCTGCCTCGCTTCCCAGGGTAATGGATCGTCCTGCTGCTGCTCCACCGGGTCCAGTGGGAAGCGACTCCAGTCTCTTTCTCCTCCCTCAGTGGGCTGGGAAGCCACCCCACCTAAAGGCAGTACACACCCAGGGTCCAAGCCTGTCTCCCCCGCCTTGCCCTTCCAGATTCTTCAGGAGAGAGGGTCTCGGATGTGAACTCCCGAGTCCCCAGTGACGAGCGCGCCCAACCGAGCACGTCTGTGAAGTTCAGTCTCGCTCCTGTACAGTAACCGAGCTACTGCCAAGCCAAGCTGCGCCTGGCCCCCAGCAGAGGAGAGTTCTGGTCAAAACCAAAGGAGCCCCACCCCCACCCACAGGAACCCGAAGACAGATGCCACTTTCGGCTGCACAATACCTTCTCAGAAACCTGCTTTTCTTTTCTTAGCCGGTGTTGTAACAAACCTCTCCAAGAGCACTGGGCTGGGTTCCCAGGTGGAGCTTGTCTCGGGATGGGGCAGGGAGGAGGAAGGCCTAGGTCCTTGCAGATGCTGTACTTCTTGGAAGCCGGAGCGCACGCAAGAGGGTTGTCCTGAGGTGTGCCATGTTTTCACCCGAGTGTGCCCTGCTGGACGTGGGCAGCCGCTTCATCACACCACCTTTCTCTCCCACACACCCCAGACTACCGCAGCAGACGCAGAGGAGTCTGGTTTAGGCTGTTGAATTGAGGTTTCGGTGAAGGATAGAGTCGCCAGAGCACCCCCACATTCCTATGAACAAAGCCTCTTTGAGGAGGGGAGGATGGAGGGGGTCGCAGCTCTGGATCCAGGCCACCAGCTGCCCCATGTTTGGCTTGCCTCATTTCTCTCCAGCAGCTGGCACCCCACCCCCAACCCCCACCCCAGACAGCTCACCTTCTCCCCAAGAAGAGGCTCAAGGCAGGCGGTACCCTGCATGGAGTCGGATAGACGGATTGGTGAGAGCTGTAGGTAGTTGGTGTAACTGCTTTTACAGCCTTTGCCTGCCCTCCGTTGGCCCGTCTTCCTTCCCTGACTTTTTAAACTGGGGCTGAGGATAAAGGGATTTTGGACCCTCTGATGCCTTGGGGTGGAGACAGCTGTTTTCTCTGAAAGTTGCCAAATGTAGGTAGTAGTATCAAAAGTGGCGCTGTTCTTATGGTCGTCTTGGAAATGCCTTGATCGAAAGTGCGGTACTTGTGTCTCTTGGTTTCTGACCTTGGCAGTGGTCGTGAGCCCCCACCATCCGCCGTAGTGTGTGTGTGTTTGCCGGGTGGGCCCAGGACCCCCTCATCTGACCCAGCCCTCACCGCCACTTCTGTGGGGACCGAGGCGTCGAGGATCCAGCGCTGTTCGACTCAGGAGCCGAGCCTCAGAGCTCATAACTGGATTGCTGTCTGAGCTTCCGAGTCTTGGTGAGCAGTCATGGAGCTCAAAGGGGCCGGAGAACCCTGGCTTTTCCCTGGGTGACTTTCCCAGTATGGCAGGTGGTCCAGAGAAGGGGAGGGGCCTGTGGGGAGCGCTTTGTTCATAAAAGATCCCTCAAACCCGTGGCTCTAAGCCGAGGCTCCCTCTGCCCCCCCCGGCTCAGCTGCTCACCACATGGCTCTGGGCTCAGGGTTTCTTTAAAATGACTATCGACTGTGCGAAGTGTCTTTCGAGCCTGTGACCAGCCCCTGCCCAGACAGGAACCTCATGTTGCCCTCACATGTCTGTGTGTAGAGTAGGGGAGAAGTGTGTGTCTGGGGCACCTGCTGACACGCTGTGTCTGCACCCCAGCGTGAACATGCATGTCGGCACCACGGACGTCTGGCCCGTGCCCAGGATTCTTACAACTGTAAAATGTTAGCGGAACTGCTACCTACAATAAACAGTTACCCCTGCAGAATGGTTGCAGGTGTCCATCCTGACCTCTTTCAGGGGGAAAAAAAAATTGAACATGTCAAGGAAAAGCTGCCGTCAACCAGAGGACGGTGGATGAGGAACTCTGGTCAATGGGAATTAGCACCGTCAGACTGAAAGGAGGCAAGCCTTGGCATCTGGGGCCTCGAGCCCAAGCAGACCTGCTTGCCTGGGGCTCGTCTGAAAACCAGCCTCTGGTCCCAAGCCAGCGAGCAGGAGCAAGGAGGCTGGAGGGCAGAGGGGGCCAGCTCCTCTGGATGCGTCTTTCTCCTTGAGCTTCTCACGGGTCTGCCGTGGAATCTGCGAAGACCGGCGCGACCCTCGCTGAGCGCCTGGAGGGACCAGCGGGCCGCCTTTCCCCAGGTTCCCTCCCCTGGCCACCCAGCGATGGCCTCAGTTGTTTCAGCGCTCCAGGAATCTGAGAGGGATTGTTTCTTAAGGTTTCTGGGAAAGTATTTTACCCAAGTCCTTCATGAACCAAGTTGGTGTTTTTTTCTTGAAAGCCGGCTCCCTTGGGGAGAGCCCAGCTGACCGCTCCAGAGAGAGGCCTGGCCATTGGCTGGGGGGTCACGTGAGCAGTGCCCCACGCTCTCCAGCTGCCCAGGGCTGCCACGTGGGCGACTCCGGCCAGGCAGGGCCCAGCCTCCTCTGGAGTGGCTTTGTTTATGCATAGTTCTAACTGATCTCAGGGGTGTCCATGAGGCATAGAGGAGGAAGAGACAGATGCTGAGGGAAAGGGCTGAGAAGTCACCCACACCCTCCAGGATGGCCTTAGAGCCAGGCCTTAGGGACCATGCCTGTCACTTGTGGGTGCCCTTTGTTGCCGTTTGTGTCTTTGAATAAAGTCTGAAATGCTGTGACCCCTTTTCCCCCCCCTCTTGTCAATAAAGACATGAAACAGACTTCTGAATCTTGAAACCTTTGGTGTGTATTTCCCAATACTCAGAGCTCCTGGAGTCCTGTCACTCAACATTGATGATGCTCACACTGTCCTCAGGAGAGGAATGTCACTGCACCCTTTTGTAGCAGAGCTTCTTACAGAGTGCTCGTTTCTCCTGCTGCTAAGACTGCCTGGGGGGCTGGGGAGGAGGGAAGGGGCCGGACCTTCTTTCTCCTGGCTTCCATTCCACTGCATCTGAAAGGACCAGAGAGTGCCAAGGGACAGAAGGTGGGACAGACGGGCTTCCTGCAGGAGAGCAGGAAGGAGACGGGGGAGTGGGAGATGGTCTTTAAGGGATAGAAGTCTTCCTGGAAGAGAACAGGTGATGGGGTGCCCATTTTCTCTGCCAGGAGGATGAGGAAGAACGTGAGGTGAGAATCCAGTCACACAAGTTTTAAGTGTTGATCCCTAAGTCATTGGGCAGGGTGCGGGATCTTCTGAAGGAGTTAGGCCGTCTCTCCTACAGGGCGCTGACGGCTGGGGAGGAGGTATGTACACAGAAAAGTACTGAGAGGGGCTGTGGCTGTAACAGCTCCAACAGGAGGCCACAGCAGTTGTAAGTAGGAGGGAAAGGAAAAGGCCTGGGGGACTCAGGTGTCAGCCGTGGGGGTCCCAGGACAGTTACTGCTCCCAAGTGTGTGTGTGTGTTCGGTTGTTCAGTCGTGGCTGACTCTTTGTGACCCCATGGACTGCAGCCCACCAGGCTCCTCTCTCCATGGGATTTCCAAGGCAAGAATAACTAGAGTGGGTTGCCATTTGCTCTTCCAGGGGATCTTCCCGACCCAGGGATCAAACTCAGGTCTCCTGCATCTCCTGCCTTGGCAGGTGGATTCTTTACCACTGAGCTACCTGGGAAGCCCATCTGTTCCCAATTCTGGGGAGCAAAGAAAAGAGGTT
The DNA here is from genome assembly GCF_042477335.2 of Ovis canadensis. Lineage (NCBI taxonomy): Eukaryota > Metazoa > Chordata > Mammalia > Artiodactyla > Bovidae > Ovis > Ovis canadensis. The sequence continues at coordinate 64,409,912 of NC_091255.1, read as the reverse complement.
GGCATTATTAAAGGTCAGGATGCAGGGCCTCCGTGATGGCTCATTAGTAAACAATCCACCTGCCAAGGCAGCAGACACAGGTTCGATCCCTGATCCGGGAAGATTTCCACATGCGGAGCAGCAGTTAAGCTGACACGTCACAACTGTTGAGCCCGTGCTCCACAGGAGCAGAGGCCACTGCAGTGAGAAGCTCACACCACGGAGCAGCCCCCGTTCACCGCCAACTGGAGAAAGCCTGCACAGCAGTGAGGAACCAGCACAGCCAAAAATAAATAAGATTTTAAACAGAATGAAAAATAAAAGGTTGAGGCGGGACTTCCCTGGTGGTCCAGTGCTTAAGACTCCGCACTTCCACTGCAGTGGGCCCAGGTTCGATCCCTGGTTGGGGAATGGCAAAGACACACGTACAACGCGTACATAGTCAAGGAGGGGCCCTGCGAGGGATGCTGCCGTCAGGGCTCACCACACTGCCGGGACCAGCTGTTGCTGCCAGCGTGAAGCTGCGCTGCTGTGGTTGCTCTGATAACAGGAAGGGGCTCATCTCCTTTCTCCCCCCAGCTCCCTCACACGTCCCTTAGGGCAGCTTCTCAGCCCCAGCAGCACCCGGCAGTCTGGGTGGGTTGGGACTGAGAGGAACCACAGCCGGGGCTGCGAAGTATCCATAAACTCACTTCTATGTATATTTGAACTTAATACAAAATGGTAAGAATAACTTTATGCCTCCATGTGACAAGATGCAGCTACTCTTTACACAAAGACAATCTTACCCTCTCCCCTAACGTGAAAGTGAAGTTGCTCAGTCATGTCAGACTCTGAGACCCCATGGACTGCAGCCCACCAGGCTCCTCTATCCATGGGATTCTCCAGGCAATACTGGAATGGGTTGCCATTTCCTTCTCCAGGGGATCCTCCCAACCCAGGGATCGAACCCAGGTCTCCCACATTGCAGGCAGACGACTTTACTCTCTGAGCCACCAGGGAAGCCACGACTCTCCTTTTGAGGGCTTCCCAGGTGGATCAGTGGCAAAGAGTCCGCCTGGAATGCGGGAGGCCCGGATTCCATCCCTGGGTCGGGAAGAGCCTCTGGAGAAGGGCATGGCAACCCACCCAGTTCTTGCCTGGAGAATTCCATGGACCAAGAAGCCCTAACATAAGACACTGCAAACAGTCGTTGTTCCCAGGTCTGAGAGACAGTCACATCTATTTCTGGGCTATGTTAATTACCCCTCAGATTAGCTTTGTAGGTTTTGATGGGCAACTCAGGCCATATGGTCCCTTGATTCCCATGATGAGGGAGCAGGGACTGTTTCTCAAAAGGAGAAGAAAGAGAAAAGAATTAGTCGCTCCATTGTGTCCAACTCTTTATACCCGCCAGGCTCCTTGGTCCATGGAATTCTCCAGGCAAGAATACTGGGTGGGTTGCCATGCTCTTCTCCAGAGGCTCTTCCCGACCCAGGGATGGAATCCGGGTCTCCCGCATTCCAGGCGGACTCTTTGCCACTGATCCACCTGGGAAGCCCTCAAAAGGAGGGTCACTGTAAAAGGAGTCATGGGTCTATTCCGAAACCCTGGAGTCCGCGTGCTGAGTCTCCTGTTGGGACTTGCTGGAGGCTCTGTATGGCACTGTTCACAGATCATTTCAGTTCCACTGAATCTGCTCGGTCATGAGCCCGGGTAGCAGACCAAAGCTGAATTTTTCATAAGAATCATACCGCGCAGAAGGATCCTCGTCAGTGAAGCTTTCCCCCGGACTGAACTGCTACTCTGTGAAGTCAGTTTAACTCTATACAATGCAATTACATTGTTCTTTTCTATTTCATTATTTCTTAAAAATATTTTCATTAAGGTCATGGTTTTCCAAGAGATTTTTGGTGGAAATTTAATTCAGTTTAACCAATTCTAGCTTTTGCCCTCGTGAGTCATATTTTTGCCCTTGTGGGCTTGCCTTTGTGCTTTTGTGTCCTGTTTATTTTCCCCAAGTCAGATGTCACATTTGGCAGCTCAGAAATCTGACGGCCCAATGGTTAATAACCCACCTTCCGACGCAGGTGACATGGGTTTGATCCCTGTTCGGGGAACTAAGGTCCCACATGTCGCAGAGCAACTAAGCCCACCCACCGCAACTAGAGAGCATGTGCGGCAGCAGAGACCCCGAGGGTCACAGCTACAATCTGACACAGCCAAATAAATAGATATTTTTTTAAAAATCTAAGTCTCATATCTAAATTTGAGTATTTTTAACCGGTTGATTTTCTGTTAATTATTTCTAGAAAAACATAAAGTGGACAGAAGGCTAACAGTTCATTTTTCTCAGCTTTCTTGTAAGAAAATTGTGAGTAAGTCCCCTTGGATATTCTTGGATGGCTTTATGTCTAAGCTTGGGCTGTTGCTCCTCCTCATATGTCATTCTGATAGGCTCCACACATGCACTGTCCACACAGTTGGCAAAACACCCTCCAAATATGCCCTCCTTCATGCAATTATGATGGATAGCCGATAAGCACTTATTGGAGTGGGAGGGTTTGGAAGACGCCTCCGAGTTCTTGAATGAGACCCTGAAGTTGGAGAAGGGGGTAGTTGGCAGGTGCAGAAGGGACGTGGTGCTCAGCTCTCGCTTCTATAAGGGCTCTAGCAAACGTCCACTTCTGTGCCTGGAAATGTGCTGTACTGGGCTTAGTCGTTAAGTCGTGTCTGACCCTTTGCAACTTCATGGACTGTAGCCTGCCAGGCTCCTCTATCCATGGAGATTCTCCAGGCAAGAATACTGGAGTGGGTAGCCTATCCCTTCTCCAGGGGATCCTCCTAACCCAGGGATCCAACCGGAGGCACTGACAACAAAAGCTGAGTCCTGGAGTCCTGCTGCTTAAGTGGGAGAAGGGAATTCTGAAGGCAGAGAGGAAACAGCCAAGCAGCTAGCTGCCTAATGGCTAAGGGAGTATTCATCGGAACCTGGATAGAGGCAGAGGGGTAGAAATGCTGAGCTGTAATCAAGGTCCTCTGAGATACGTAAAGGCAGCCTCATATTCCAGAATCCCTACAGGCACTTGGTAATGCAGTGGTTAAGAATCTGCCTTGCAACGCAGGGAACTCGGGTTCCATCCCTGATAGGAAACTTAAGATTTCCCTGGTTGGGGAACTAAGTTGCATGTCGCAACTACTAATGCCCGAGTGCCAGAACTAGAGAGTCCGTACACCGCAGCGAAAGACCCCACGTGCCACAACTAAGACCCAAGGCAGCCAAATAAAAGAAGCCCTACAAATCCTAAGGAGGATAAATAAGAACACACATCAAACTCCAGGAGACAGTGAAGGACCGGGAAGCCTGGCATGCTGGAGTCCATGGAATCACAAAGAGTCGAACACGACTTAGCAACTGAACAACAATATAGAAATGGCAAAATGAAAACACATTTGGAAAAAAAAAGAAAACACGTTTGGAGAAAACCTTACAAGTCACCAGAAATGGAGAAAAAGGTTACCTTCAAAGAATCGGCAATAAGACTGACAGTCAGCTTCTCAACAGTAAAATATAAATCAGAAGACAGTGGAGCGGACTTCCCTGGCAGCACAGTGGTTAAGACTCTATGCTTCCAACGCAGCGGGGAAAGGTGATCCCTGGTGGGGGAACTAAGATCCCATATTCTGTGCAGCATGGCTGAAAAATAAATAACAATAAAAATAATTAAAAAAAAAAAGATAGTGGAATTAAATCCCCAAAATACTGAAAAGAAAATAGCTGCCAATGTAGAATTACCAAGTGAAAATATTCTTCAGAAGTAAAGAGGAGGACTTCAGTGGTCCAGTGGCTAAGACGCTCCCAAGGCAGAGGGCCCAGTTTTAATCCCTTGTCAGGGAACTAGATCCTACATGCCATAACTAAGATCTGGAGCAGTCAAATAAATATAATTTTTTTTTTTAAGTAACATATTGGGACTTCCCTGGTGGTCCAGTGATTTAAGACTCAGTGCTTCCACTGCCAGGGACACAGGCTCCATCATTGGTCAGGGAACTAAGATCCTGCATGCTGCATGGCCCAAAAAACAGAAAGAGGGACACACTGCAAACTTTTCAGGGCATGTATCTTCTTGGGTGAGAAGGCTGGGTAAACAAACACTGACAAGAAGCTATCGCAGTGATGAGACTCTCTCCTAAGCTTCAGTCATCTTTTCCTTCTGAGGATCAGAACCACAGTGGAAAGCAACAATCTTGAGCATCACCAATCGGATAATGTTTGGCTCCCTCAACTTCAAACCAGGAATGAGCCTTGAGATCTCTTCTACAACAACCCTGTGGATTCACCAGAGAACCAAGGTCCCAAGAGATGAAACAACTTGCCCAAGATCTCACTGCCACTTAGTTGCCACTTTCCTTCTCTGCTTAGTAAACTGAGTCCCCCACGTCCACTGCAAGGGGCCCTGGGTGCAGCAGCGACTCTGTCTCCTGCCTGGAATGAAGGTTCCAGAGCAAAGAGTATCCTGGGCGGGCAGGACCCCTCACCACTGCATGTCCGGTGGCACCTCTTTCTTTTTTTCTGAAGTAAATTTTCCTGGAAAATATTAAAAGTAGATTTCCACGTGCACATGTGTGTATGTGCTAAGTCACTTCAGCCGTGCCCTACTCTTTGCGACCCCATGGGCTGTAGCCCGCCAGGCTCCTCTGTTCATGGGATTCTCCAGGCAAGAATACTGCAGTGGGCATCCGTTCCCTTCTCCAGGGGATCTTCCCCACCCAGGGATCCAACTCAAGTCTCCTGCTTGGCAGGCGGGTTCTTTACCACTAGTGCCACTGAGAAGCCCTTCCATGTACTACCTTGTCCTTCCCACCCCCACCCCACCGCCCCTCAAAAAAGCATTATTCAAACTCTAGGAGGCATTTGCCATCAATTTCTATGATGAAAAGCTTTAAAAATCCTTATAACCCTATAAAGACATTCAGGAAGAAGATGAATATATATGGTTAACTGAGGCACACAACATTGTTAATAATCAAGTGTAATGTGTATGTTTTTTTAATTAGCTGGAATACCATGTTTTACTATTTACTTATCCTCATGTCTTCCTTTATTGAGTCTGTTTTGCCCTGCTGACATCACAAGCAGAAGGCCGGGGCTGGTCATGCTTGAATTGTGACATCAGGAGCAAAACTGTGGGCAGTCTCAAGGAGGGGGTCCAACTCGATAGGGGGACCACGCAACAGCAGCCAAAGGGAAAGGTGAGAAGGTGGTCGTCCAACCTCAGGGGATGTAAAGGGCTGGGGTCGGGGCACACTGGGCTGGGAGACTTTCCGGCAGCTGGAGACCTGGGGCCTCGCCCCCCCGCCCCTGCCCCAACGTGGGCCTAAGCACCCAGGTGTTCTCTTCCCTCCATCCACAGGGCAGCAAGCCTCTGGCTCTCCTTGACATGCAGAGAGTTTCACGTAAGTACCTGTGCGCTGACCTTTCTCCCAAAGGGCCAGGGAAACGGCTCGTTTCCCTTGTCACTATGTGACTTCTTCCTGCCTACCCACCTTCTTGTCCAAGATTTGTTCCAGGAATTCGGGCAGGGACAAAAACACAAGCCTCAGTTTATGCCCCTGTGTGGGTTGACCAATGGCAGAGTCCCGGTACCCCGTGGGCAGACCAGCTGCTTCCAACAGAAGAAAAGGGGTCCCCCTCAAAGGCCCCTCAAATCCTGCCCTGGCTTCAACCTGGCTTTGCCCCATCTTCCCAGGGCCAGTCCAGGACCAAGCCCCAGCCCTGCAGCCCACCGCCAAGCTCTCAGGAGCTCCCCAAGGCCAGTTCCTGATGAATAACAGCAGTCTCTGCACGCTGGAGGAACAAGTCCTCTGTCCTGTTTGCCTGGAAGTGTTCCGCAACCCAGTCACCACGGCCTGCGGGCACAATTTCTGCATGAGCTGCCTCCAGGGTTTCTGGGACTACCAGGCCACCATGGGCGAGCCCCTCTACTGCCCCCAGTGCCGGGAGAGCTTCCCCACGCGGCCTCGCCTCTGCAAGAACGTCATCCTGGAGGAGATGGTGACCTGCTTCACCCAGGCCAAGGGCCAGACCTTGGGGTCCTCACGGAGCCTGGCCGGGCCCAGGGACGTGCCCTGCGACTTCTGTGCCCCCGAGAAGCTCAAGTCCGTCAAGTCGTGCCTGCAGTGCATGGCCTCCCTGTGTGAGAAGCACCTGCGCAGCCACTTAGAGGACCAGGTGTTCCAGGGGCACCAGCTGCTGGAGCCCGTGTGGGACCTCAAGAGCCGGCTGTGCCGCAAGCACCGCAAGCTCCGGCGGCTGTACTGCCGCACCGAGGGCTGCTGCGTGTGCGGGGCCTGCCTGTTGGAGGAGCACAAGAACCACGACACCATCCCGCTGGAGGAGGAGCGCGCGCGCAAGGAGGTGGGCTGGGAGTGGGGGGATGGGGGAGGGGAAAGGTAGGGGAAGGGAAGGGAGGATGGGGGAGGGGAGGGGGGATGGGGAGAGGGTAAATGGGGGAGGGGAGGCCGAGGAGCAAGAGGACTCTGTTCCAGGCACACCTTTCCGGGAAGGAAAGGATTGTAGCCATTAAAGTGTCCTTAGTCTCTCAGTCATGTCTGACTCTCTGCAACCCCATAGATTGTAGGCTCCCATGCTCCTCCGTCCTTGGGGTTCTCCAGGCAAGAACACTGGAGTGGGTTGCCATTTCCTTCTCCAGCCATTAAAATGGTGCTCGGAATTCTGCAGTGCAGGAGACCTGGATTCAGTTCCTGAGTCAGGCAGATCCCCTGGAGAACGAAATGACAACCCACTCCAGTACTCTTGCTTGGAAAATCCCATGGACAGAGAAGCCTGGCAGGCTACAGTCCATGGGGTTGCAAAGAGCTGGACACCACTTGGTGACTAAAGCACCCAAAGTGATGCTCACAAGGGTCCTGGCAAGACATGAAGAAGCGCCACCAGACGGATTGAATCAGGATCCAGGGACTTCCCTGGCAGTCAGGTGGTTAAGACTCTGCTTCCACTTAGGGGAGCACGGGTTTATCCCTGGTAGGGGAAGATCCCTCATGCCGTGCACTGCACTCAAAAAAAATTTAATAAAATGGTTAGTTCTTTTTTTTTTTTTTTAAAGGAGCCAAAGTTATTTGTGATGAATCCTATTTAAAAATTTTTTTGCACAGAAAAAGGAATGGCTGAAAGGTAACATATCAACATACAAACATGTCAGGTTGGGTGAATCCCTTCCTTTTTTTCTATTTTCAAATTAGGTTTTCTCCATTTGGATTGCTTTCTTTGTTCGAGTGCTTATATTTGAAACATTCTATCAAATATATTCTAGAACTGTGCTATTCCAGCGTAGCCACCTGCAAGAAAGAAGCTTGGGCCAGAACGTAAGCCGACTCACCCCACTGTTTAGTTCAGCTGACAATTTTTTCACATCAGGACCTTCTCAACAAAGGGAGAAATGTGTTGATTTACAGCCTGGCACAAGCTGCTTCTTTTGCTGCGGGTCAGCAACAGTTCGCAGACAGGTACCTGGTACCCACTGTCCTACAGTAGGTTGTGAATCGTGACAGCACCCGCTCCGGGGACGTGCTTGTGCTCAGAGGCTCAGTCCTGTCTGACTCTGCGACCCCATGGACTGCAGCCTGTCAGACTCCACTGTCCTTGGAATTTTTCAGACAAGAACACTGGAGTGGGTTGCCACTTCCTCCTCCAAGGGATTTTCCCGACCCAGGGATCAAAGCCGCATCTCCTGAGTGTCTCCTTGTGCAGATTCTTTACTGCTGAGCCTCTGGGGGAGCTGAGACTAAAGACTTATGTGGAAGGACTTGGGGACACAGTTCTGCCTGGACCTGGTGGCACTGCCCCAGGGAGCCAAGGGCTCCGCATCTGATCGACCCCTGCTTGCCCCACTGCGCCCCGCCCAGGCTTCTCAAATCACCAAACCCCTCCATAGCTGCTGCTTGTGATCTGAACCCTATGGTCATCAGCTGTCAGAAGCAGAGAACCTGATCCCTAAGAATGGGGAGTCTCTCAGGGAATGAGAGAACAGGAGCAGAGTGGCCCCGAGGGACTTCCCTGATGGTCCAGTGGTTAGGACTCTGCACTTCCATTTCAGGGGGCACAGGTTCGATCCCTAGTTGGGGAACTAAGATCCTACATACGTCGCAGCCAAAAAAGGGGGTGTCCCTGGGTCATCTATCCTTCAGCCTACCCATCCTCATTCTCATCACACCTCTGAAGAACATAAGAGGTGGGACTTCCCTAGTGGCCCAGTGGTTAAGAATTTGCCCTGCAATGCAGGGGACACAGGTTCAATCGCTGGTAGGGGAACGAAGATCCCACATGCCACAGCTAGAGAGTCTATGTACTGAAAGGAAAGATCTATGTGCTGCAGCTAAGGCCTGATGCAGCTAAATAAGGGTTGTGTTTTTTTTTAAGAGGTGTGTTTCTTCTGAGCTCTGACATGGGACTGCCCACAGAGGGCTTCTGCTACGGCACCTCTCTGAATCACCGGCCCGCTCCTCTTCCACCTCACCTTCTCACCCCAGGTCGAAGTTCGGAAGGTCCAGGCCAACGTGGAGAACCAGATGCTGATCATCACCTCCGACAGCCAAAAGCACCGGGGCCAGGTGGCTTTTCTCTCGGTAAGCTTGGCCCATCGCCACCTCCAGCCCAGGCTTTCCCAGCGCCCTGCTTCAGGCTGAGGGGGCCTCTCAAGGGCTCGGAGTGGCTGCTGTGGGGCCAGGCAAACAGAGAGGTGATGCCTCAGCCAGCTCTGGGCCCTGACAAGGAGGATAAGGAGCTGGGGCTCAAAGACACCTCTCTGCCCCTCCACCCCTGCCCCAGAAATTGATCCAGACGACTCGGGATGAGGTGAACGCCTGCTTCTCAGAGATCATCCAGGAGATCAAACAGATGCAGGTGAAGGTGCTCGATTTCGTGGAGAAAGAGGAGGCCACCGCCCTGGGGAAGCTGGGTGGCTCCATCCAGCAGAGTCACAACCGGCTCCTGAAGCTGGAGGGGGACAGCATCTGGCTCCGCAGCCTGCTCGCCAACCGCAGCGACCAGCAGTTTCTGCAGGCAAGGCCCCTCCCCACCCCCACCGCCCAGGCCCATCGCAATGTCCACTGGACTGCAGGGGCTTTGACAGCCCTAACTCAGATGTCCGAAAAGCCAGGAGGAGGGGAGAAAGCTGTCCGGGTTTGAACATGGGCAGCTTTCCCGCCTGCCTCCTGGTTCTGGGGAACCGCTAAGCCCCCGGCCCTTGCTTGGGGCCTGGCTAACAAGTGGTACTGCCAGCCCCTCCCTGCCTGCAGGAGTTGCCCAGGCTGAAGCACTTCCCTGCCTGCATGGAGCCCCTGATGGGCACCAACTGTGAGGAGAAGCAGAGCTTCCTCCAGCTGCCAGAGACCTTGGCGGAGCTCCGGACCCGACTGGTGGACATGGGTCTCAGCTTCATCAACCAGCTCCTCCTGAAGGGTTAGTTAGAACCTGCTTGCCTGGGGCGACTGGAGACCCACCTGCCTTCTGGGGATGGGCTGCTCCGAGGGCAGCGGTTGGGATTCCAGGCACTTGTAAGAGAGCTGGGCCTGTCTGTGTGCGCCTTGTCCAGGTGACTCAACCTCCTGAAAGCCCATGCCTCTCTCTGGAAGGGCACTGGGCTGTGAAAGTGTCCTCAGCAAAGCCCCTCCGTCTTCCCCAGGCATTAAGATGAACTCCTATGAGGTGCTGCCCCCGGATGTGGACAGGAAAATACTTCTCAAGTGTGAGTCCTCAGTCCTGGGGTCCAGCCCCAAGGTTGGGAAGGAAAGGAACAGGGCCCTTGTTTGCCCGACCGACCCAGCCCCACCTCCATGCAGGCCAGGGCTCCAGAAAGATGCCAGGTCTTTCCTGCCCTGACCTTGTACTCTGGACTAGAGACCTCAGAAGGTCTGTGACCCCACGGCCCTAAGAGGAAGGGAGAAGGCTGTCCTGTCCCCGCCCATGGGTGGCAGGGCCTCCACCAACACCCAGAGGCCAGCTCTGCAGCCCTCTGTGGCCCTGATGTGGCTCAGGCTCTGCCCTCAGCTGGGTGCCTGCCGACCTCCCCTGGACTCTAGCCAAGCCAGCTTGGATGACCCTTCTACAGTCAGGCTCCCTTTTCAGTTAATGTCCCTGCAGCCCCTCTCCCAGGCTGGGTGAGGGACCAAGTGACTCTCTAAGAAATCATCGGTGATGTCTCTGAGGTCTCCAGGGTCACAGTGGATGAACCCTCTGATGACCCCTTCTGAGCGACCTCCTCCAGGAGCCCCTGACGCTCCCTCAGTCCCACCCAGTCTTGTGTCCTGCACAAACCGAAAAGGGGGTCCTGTTAGGGTTTGGTGGGGGGGAGGGCAGATAGGGGGACTCTTGGCTGTCCACCTCTCTAGGAAGGCAGGCCTTTGGACAGCGCCCAGCCAGACAGTGTCCACCCCTGCGGGCAGAGTTGAAGACTTAGAGAGGGGAATGGGGGGGGCCACTCTTGGGAGCTGGCAGTGGAAGCACTTGGTGACTTTTGTGCCAAAGCTGTGAGCTTTGGCCCTCCCCTCTCTAGACCTCCAGCGCTCTGCTCCCTGGCCCCGACCCTAGCCCCCTTTTCCATACCCCCTCGGCCCAGGTTACTGCAACCTGAACTTCGACCCCACCACAGCCAGCGAGGAGCTCTTCCTGTTCAAGGAGACCCACTCGGTGCTGAACCTGGGCATCCTCCTGGAGCCCTTCGCGGCGGGCGGCCCCTTCCCGGGCTTCAAGCAGTGGCCGCAGGTGCTGTGCTCGCGGGGCCTGGCCGAGGGCCGCCACTACTGGGAGGCCGACGTGTCCAACTCGTGGGTGTGCCTGGGCGTCACCTACCGCCGCAGCCCCCCGCTCGGCGGCCGCCCGCGCCGCAGCATCGTCTATCTGCTGGGCCGCAATCCCTACTCGTGGTGCCTGGAGTGGGACTCGCTCAAGTTCTCCGTGTGGCACAACAACACGCAGACGGTGCTGCACGGCGGCTACCACCGCACGCTCGGCGTGATGCTCGACTGCGCTGCGGGTTGCCTCTCCTTCTACGGCGTGGCGGGCGGCGTGAGCCTCCTCTACCGCTTCCTCGCCTCCTTCCTGGAGCCGCTCTACCCCGCCGTCATGGTTAGCAGCGGCGCCTCGGTCACGCTCAAGCAGCGCCCCTCCGAGGCCTAGGCCAATAAAGCTGGACTCGAGCGCTGACTGCGCCCGAGGGGAGGGGCGCGCCGGGGAGGGTGGCCGGCCCCGCGGGGTCCCCTGGCCCGGGGGTGGAGGGGCGGGCGGTGAGCCCGCCTCCCGACCCGCTGCCTGGATTTCACCAGCGACGACCACCCAGGGGTCCCGGGAGGTCCTGGGGATCCCCGAAAACAGGCCGATCCTCCCGTCCCCATTGTCACGGGAGAAGGGGCTCTGAACCAGGCTGGCGATCCCCCTGGGACTGGGGACAGTCCGGTGGCCTCCAGAGGGGGAATTCCTGACCAGGATGCTCGGCCTCCCCGACCGGTGAGCTCCCAAGCCCCGTCAGAGGTTGCCCAGGAGTGGGCGGGGCGCCTCCCCGCAGGTGACTCCTCCCCCGCAGGTGGCCAGAGGGAGAGTTGGCACCTGACCCATGAGGGTAGAGGTGTTCTGAGTTACTGGCTTGACTGGAGGCTAGGGAGTTAAGCCGGGGAATCATGACTGTGTCAGACCTCCCTCCCCAAAAGGCTGAGGGCCTCTGTCCAGACGGGGCTGGGGCCCCCATTCCTCTGCCCAGCAAGAGTTTTTCTCACATGGCTGGTGTTTTGCAGCTGAGGAGCATGTGGAACTGAAGCTCTCCGGGTGGGTGGGTGCCTGGAAGCTGCTCTCCCTGACCCCCAGCCTTAAGCCCACCGCACACAGCTCCCCTGGGTAGCACTGCCTGGAAGCCAAGGGGCTTCATTCACATCCAGGTCTCTTCCGTCTGACCTGCCCAGCCAAGCCAGACCATGTGGAAGTCACAGGGAGAGGCTGGGCCCTGCCCTCCAACCACGGCAGCAGTGTGACCGGGGACTCAGCCCCTTTAGGGAAGCAGCCTGGACATTTCCAGCCTCGACCAGTCACTTGTTCCTGTGGCTTCTCATGCGGGGTGGGGGTGGGCGGAACCCAGGAGGGTTAATGATTGGCTCAGAAGAGGAAATGAGACAGTCATGGGGGAGAAAATCCCTGGGGCAACGTGGTCCAGAACCAGGGCGTGCCTGAATTCCATCCCCACCTGGCTTGTCGCCAGAGACGTCAGTGACCTTTGTTTCTCACTCTGGGGCCTGGCAGGGTGGCCGATTGGCAGGTGGAAGGTGCGCTCGGATGGCCTCACAGAGCAGGGCACCCTGTGGCTGCTCTGACCCTGGGCTGTGGTTCTGCTGACCTTCCTCCCTGGAGGCTCCACTCAGCACCAGTCCAGTAACTTCCATTCCTCACCAGTGCTACTGGTGTGGATGGGTAGAAATGAAACGTAAACCTTTTCCCTTTGGGGGGAAAGCTTGCATGCCAAAATGCTTCAATCTTGCCTCCCCACTCCCCCAAAGCAGTCCATGGACTGAGGTCAGGAAAGGCTGAGGGGAACTTCCCTGGTGGTCTGGTGGCTAAGACTCTGAGGTCCCAGTGCAGGGGGCCCAGGTTTGACCCCTGGTCAGGGAACTAGAACCCATGTGCAGCAACTAAAGATTCCATGATGAAGATCAAAGGTGCTGCAACTAGGGCCTGTCGCAGCCAGATAAAAATTTTTTAAATGCTGAGAAGGTAAAAAGTGTGACCCAAGGAGACAGCAAGAGCCAGCTCCACGGATATGAGTCCTTCCCCACGGGGGAGCCGATGGAGGAGCCTCCCTCACCAGCTCCTCCAGGTTCTGAAGGAGCCTTCACGTGGTGTGTGATGCTGGAGCCTGATACCCTCAGGCACACGCTGGTGTGAAACCCACATCAAATGCATGTTACTTGTCCGCTTAAACAGCTCCCCAAGTTCGTAAGCCCCTGGGGGTCCACAATAGTAGTCCTGGTGTGTGTGTGTGGGGGGGTCATCAGATGCTCACCAGTATTTCAGAAAGCCAAACAGCAAGCCCGCCTGCGTGTCAGTGAGGCTGATTAAGAAACCAAAATGTTGGGGTTCTTGGCTCAGTATTTGCCTCCTGGGTGAATATATCATAGTGGGTGATTCAGGGTGCAGGATCAGCCAGAGCGCTTCCATAATCCACATGGGTGAGCCCTGGCCTCGGCCTTTCCCCATGAAGAGACCAAGGAAGGTGCTGTCCCTAGATTGCCACCCACATTCTTCTCATGCCTTCCTGCTCCTGCCTTAACACAATGAATTTTTTTTTTAATGCGAATCCAAACAGACTGTAAACTAATCTTCCCAAGTATTATTTCACTTAAAAATTTCCTGTGTCATTTCTCACAAGAAGATTATGTTATATTACTTGGGCAATTTTTAAAATATATATATTTTGCATATTTGGTAAAAGTAATTTTGCTTTTATTTAACAAACACGTAATGCCTATTGCACAGCAGGGGCCCTGTTCATAGCAAATAGAATGTTGATGGCAAAACTGAGCTCATTTAATTCTAATAACAACCCCCACCCTGCGCAGGAGGAAACTGAGGATAAGAAGTGCCTTGTTCAAGGTCACGAAGGCACATGAATTGCGAAGCCAGATTCAAACCCAGACAGTCTGCTTATTCAATCACGATGCTACACCACCCCTCCAATAGCACATTCATTGCAGAAAATTTACAAAATATAGAAATGCAAAAGAAAATAAAATATTCCGGGGCTTCTCTGTTGGCTTAGTAGTAAAGAATTTGCCTGCCAACACAAGGAACCTGGGTTCCATCCCTGGTTGGGAAAACCCCGCATTCCAAGGGACAGCTAGGCTTCTCTGTCTATGAGATTTTCCCGGCAAGAGTATTGGAGTGGGTTCCCATTTCCTTTTCCAGGGGATCTTCCCACCCGAAGGATTGAACCCACGTCTCCTGTATTGGCAGGTGGATTTGTCACGCGAGTATATGCTCCTCGGCTTTTGTTCCATCACAACAAAGAGATTTGGAGTGACGGGCATTAAAGCTCCCTCTTCGTGTCACAGCTCTCAGGTCTTGGATAGACCGTGTTATAGTTCTCAGGTCTCAAAAGGACCGTGTGATAGCTCTTAGACAAATCAGTGTTACAGCTCAGTGTTACAGCTCTATTTTATTTAGAAGATAGGAAAATCCATCTTCAAGGCGTGAGGGCACGTCGATCCAAAGATGCGAAGAGAAGAGCGGCCCCGCGTGCAGGAGAGAGAGTGAGAGAGAGCTCTGGCTCCTCTGTATATGTCCGCCCACCCCCACCCTACCCCCCACCCCCCACCCCCGGGCCTGTCATATGTAAATTGGGCCAGCAGGAGTGCTGTTTGTTTTACCTGAGGTCCCCACCCCCCCACCACCCCCCACCCCCGTCAGGAACCTAGATCTCCGTGCCTCAACTGAAGCTCCTGCATGCTGCAACTAAGACCTGGCGCGGCCAAAATAAATGAATAAACATTTTAAAAAAGAAAGAGCTCTTTCTGCCGTCTTTCTGGGCTGCCAGAATGGTGCTCACGAATGTCCTGACTGATGCACTCAAGCGTATCAACAATACCAAAAAGGGAAGCAAACGCCATGTTAGGCCATGCTCCAGAGTCATCGTCGGGCTTCTAATTGTGATGACGAAGCATGGTTACATCGGCGAATTTGATATCATCGATGATCACAGGCTGGGGGCGGACATATACAAAGGGGAGGAGGCAAAAAACTCAGGAAACAAGATAAATAATATTTAAGGCAATATTTCACCAAATCAAAATTAATGCAAAAATCTATGGTGGATAGAATATAAAAATTGTAAATAAAGACTCATCTCTTGGGAATTCCCTAGCAGTCTAGTGGTTAGGACTCTGCTCTTTCACTGCCAAAGGCATGGGTTCAGTCCCTGGTAAGGGAACTAGGATCCTGCAAGCTGGTCAGCATGGCCTAGAAGAAGGAGGGAATAAGCGTGGAGTGATCAGCCCCAGATTTGATGTGCACCTCAAAGATCTAGAAGAATGCAGAATAACCTGCTCCCAGCTGTTGATTTGTCCTGACACTGTCCTGACAACCTCAGCTGGCATCATGGACCATGAAGAAGCAAGAGGAAAACGTACAGGAGGGAAAAAAATCCTTGGGTCCTTTTTCTAGGGATGGACTGTATACAAATAAAATGCCTCAGAGGGAAAAAAAAGACAGACAGAGCAGGGAATGCCCTGGTGGCCCAGGGGTTAAGACGCCACGCTTCCAACGCAGGGGGTGTGGGTTCGAACACTGGTCAGGAAACTACGATCCCATGTGCTGTTCAATGCATCCAAACACACAAACAGAAACAAACGTCAAGAGCAAACATCACAGGTGGCCAGAGACACGAGAGGAAGCCCAGGAGAGAGAGATGTTCCACAAACCAAAGAGCTGATTTCAAGGAGGGAGGGACCAGTGTGGTCTGATGCTTCAGGCAGATCAGGACTAGATGTGCTCATTGGATGTGAGCTCATGGGGTGGGAATGGTGAGTGGGGCAGAAGTTTGCCTTAGAGAGCGGAGGGGGAGTGGAGGCGTCAGGCTATGCAGGGGTGGGGGCGGAAGCCCGAGGTGGGTATGAAGAGAAGGAGGGTAGGTTTTTGTTCTGGTTTCATTTTAGGAGAGGCTCGAGCTTGTTTGAATGCCAGTCTCACACAACAGCCTGCCTGCATGACGGTCTGAAATTTCTCTGCGTAGATCTGTGCCCAGCAGAAATTCTAGATTTAGCAGGAAATGCTGAAAAAAAAAAAAAGCCACAGTTTCCAAGGGAAGAATAAGGGTCAGGGGAGAGGGCAGCCTAGGAACACGAGGGAAGACCCCTCAGAGGAGGATGGACCTGGGGCTGCATCCGGAAGACGGGTGTCTCCTTCAGGCCACAAATGCCCACTGGGCACCTGAGCCGGGTTGAATAAAATCTCCCCCAAGTTCATGTCCATGCAGAGCCTCGGGATGTGACTTTATCTAGAAACAGGTTTTTGCAGATGTCATTAGTTAAGAGAGGGTCATACTGTAGAGGGCCTCCCACGTGGCGCAATGGTAAAGAATCCAGCTACCAATGCAAGAGACACGGGTTCGATCCCTGGAGAAGGAAATGGCAACCCACTCCAGTATTCTTGCCTGGAGAATCCCATGGACAGAGGAGCCTGGCAGGCTACAGTCCACGGGGTTTCAAAGAGTCGGACACGACTGAGTGCCACACACACATACTGGAGTAGGGTGGACCCTAATCCAATGCCTAGCGCCCTGATAAGAAGAGAAAACAGAGACGTGGAGACATTCAGATACAGAGAGAAGATGGAACAGAGAGAGAGGGATGCAGCTGCAAGCCAAGAATCTCCAGCAGCCACCAGAATTCGGGAGGGAGGGGTGGGCTGGACTCCCTCTCAGAGCCTTCAGAGGGAGCTGACCCTGCCAAGCATCTTGATCTCAGACCTCTGGCCTCCAGAATGGGGAGAGAATACAGTTCTGTGGCCTTGGCCTTCCACCCCCGCCCTGAACCGCCCCCTCAGCCCCTCGTTCGTGGTCCTTTGCGTGACAGCCACAGGAAACCAACACAACACCTGCTGAGTGTTTGGCTCGGTGCTCTTCCAGGTGCTGGAGATACCGAAGCAGGCGGCTCCCCCAGGTTCTCAGAAAGCTGCACATATCTGGGGCCACCAGGATGTTCCAGAGGGGCTGTTACTTGGCCTTCATCCTTGCAAGCTGTAGGGGTTATCCAGAGTGATGGGAAAGCAGGGAGGTGGCTGGAGCAAAGGAAGGGATGGGACCAGCGGGCCAGAGGGAACCGGAACAGGCATGTGGTTCTGGTGCACTCTGGCCACCCCAGAGGGAGGCAGGCCTTCAGGGAAATGGCATGATTTTTTTTTTTTTTTTTTGCTTTGCTGCCACACTACTTGCAGAATCTTTTCTTTGACTGCCCTGGGTCTTAGTTGCATCATGTAGGATCTAGTTCACTGACCAGGGATCAAACCCCGGGCTGAATGCATTGGGAGCTTATAGCCTCAACTACTGGACCACCAGGGAAGTACCCCCAGTTTTTTTTTTTTGGCTGTGCTGGGTCTTCGCTGCTATAGGGGTTTTTCTCTCACTGTGCTGTGCGGGGTCTACTCTCTAGATGTGACAGGAGGGCTTCTCACTGTGGTGGCTTCTCTTGTTACAGCGAGCGCAGGCTCTGTGAACGTGGGATCTTCCTGCCCAGGAATCAAACCCGTGTCTCCTGAATTGGTAGGTGGACTCTTTACCACTGAGCCACCAGGGAAGCTTCCCCTTCCCATCCAGTTTTTTTTTTTTTTTAATATTTATTTATTTTGTTTTGGGCTTCAGCAGGCTTCCCTGACCCACACGCAGCATGTAGGATCTTAGTTCCCTGACCAGGAATTGAAATCACGTCCCCTGCATTGCAAGGTAGATTCTTCACCACTGGATCACCAGGGAAGTCCCCACCCCGTTTGTTTTTAAATGGACAGTTTTGAGCGTATCAGGGCAGCCCGGGCAGGGAGAACCATGGGCTCCAGGGCCAGGCTGAGTGGGGCCAAGAGGAAGGGTGTTGGGTGTGAAGTGAGGGCCCAGGGGGTGACATCTGAGTGCAGAAACGCACGTGAGGTGGGAATGGGTGAGGAGGCAAATCCCCAGGGCCAGCTGTCAGGCATGCGGGCTGGAGTACTGGGATACAAGTGTGCAGAACAGAGCCTGCCAGGGTGCTGGCGGAGTGTCCTGTGAACTCAAAGCCGGCATGGCCTTCCAGTGCAGCCCTGAAAAGTGAGATGCTTTTTTTTTTTTTTTTTTTAAGCTGCAGCACGGGGCATGTGGGATCTTAGTTCCCTGACTAGGGATCAAACCCAGGCTTCCTGCGTTGGAAGCAGAGAGTCTTAACCACTGGGCAGCCAAGGAAGTCCCCAAAGTGGGGAGGGTTTGGGAAGATGATTCTGCCATTTCAGGCAGAGAGGCTGAGGAGAGAGAGCTGTCAAGGCTCAGTGTGTGAGCTGTGTGGGCCTGAAGGGGCCCCAGCTTCAGGAAGAGATAAGACATCTGAGCAAGATCTCAAAGGGAAGAGGCAGTAGAATTAAGCTCAGCTGGATATGAAGATGAAAGTCAAGGGGAAGGAAGGAGGCCCTGGATGGGATGGAGTCAGAGAACAGAGGAAGGGCCTGCTGTGAAGGAAGAGGAAGCTGCTGTGGGCAGTGTAGGGACAGGCTCAGCTCCGGTGACGGTGAGAAAATCTCAAGGAGAAGGGCTTGGAGCTCCAGAACGGGGGTGGCGTAGAGGAGAGACTCTGGGTAAGAAACGCAAAAGGAGGACTTCCCCGGTAGTGCAGGGGTTAAGACTCTGGGTCCCCATTGCAGGGGGCACAAATTCAATCCCTGGTCAGGGAAGTTCTACCTGCCTTGCAATGCAGCCCCCCAAAAAAAGAGAGAGAGAGAGGAGAAAGCTGAGAAGAGTGAGGGGGCTGGAGTGGAGGGGAGGCTGGGGTACTAGGTACCCCAACATTAGGTCTCCAGCTATGGTCAGTCCTGGGAGAGACTTGGCCCCTCAGATTCAAGTTTAGGAGGATCTTTGGGGGATATAGCGAGCCGGGTGGCATGGCCCAGGCCTCTGGGACCAGCTGACAAGTTGATACAGGCCTTGGCAGAGGAGGGCAAACAGGCAGAGGAGGGTGACAGGCAGAAGGTAGAAAAGGAACAGAGCTGGTGGAGTAGGGGAGGGGCTCGCGAACAGGAAGGTGCCGAGGGGCCCAGTGCCAGCAGCGTCCAGAAGAGCCTGGATGGATTGTCCCCACTAACCCAGCAGAGGGCACTCTGTCCATGCCAAGGAGACCGCAGGGTCACGAGCACAGGCCAAGACCCAGAGAGAGGGGCAGAGGGACCAGCATCCCATCCTGGAGCTTCTAAAAAATTAAAATATTTTTAGAGACTTCCCTGATGGTCCAGTGGTTAAGACTCCCAAAGCAGGGGGCATGGGTTTGATCCCTGGTTGGAGAACTAAGATCCCCAATTGCGCATAGTGTGGTCTTATATATATATATATATATATATATATATATATTTAAAGGATCAATAAATATATATATATATATTTTTAAGGATCCTAAGATCCTGGAATGAGGGACTGACTTGGGGTGGGCAATACTCCATTCCTTCACCAAGCCAGTAAGGTAGTATCTGAACAGTACTTAGAACCTCCTCCACACATGGTGACCAATATTGTTATATTCTATGCTACACCCTGTGTTAAGGGCTGGGGCAATGTTGATCAACTGGGCAAGAAAGTTCCCAAAGGCTCAGGGAACTTAGTGTGGGAGACACACAACACTCGGCAGGATTAGGGCCTCAACATGGGAGGTCTGGGAGGCCTTCCTGGAGGAAGGGGCTTCTAAGTTGACACATGCAAGTCAACCAAGGGCTGACCACGTTTTTTGTTATTTGAAAAAAAAGATCATTAGGACAGAGTGTTTCAGGGAATGGAATAACCGGGCAGATCTCAGGCAGGGTTGGCAGATCAGCAGCAGAACATGGTGTTCTTAGTGATATGTGGCAATTTGGTTATTCAATACTAATTGTTTAGTCACTAAGTTGTGTCTGCCTCTTTGCGACCCCATAGACTGTAGCCCACCAGGCTTTTCTGTCCATGGGATTCTCCAAGCAAGAATACTGGAGTGGGTTGCCATTTCCTTCTCCAGGGGATCTTCCTGACCCAGGGATCCAACTCACGTCTCTTGCACTAGCAGGCGGATTCTTTACCACTGAGCCACCAGGGAACCCAACTACTGACTACTTAGAGTTAATTCCTAAAGGTTTATGACTTTGAGCAGCTGCCTCCCTCTCTTTTTGAGCAGATGCCTCAGTTTGCTTCTCTGAGTCCCTGGTCACCCACTTCTCATTTTACAGCTGTGATATGCTCTAACAAAACCGGGCCCGGTGACCAGGCTGCCCCCTCAGAGCAACCCCTGGGGCAGAGTCACAGAGGAAGGCTGCAAGGGTGACCTGTGGGAGTCACAGACCCTAGTTCTGAGCTCTGCAGCCAGTGACTATGCCCCGACCTGGTGGGAGCTTTATTCTGAAGAAGTACCCAGAGTCTGGGATGGAGGAGGGGGTTTGCCCACAGCTCTCTGAGTCTCATCTTGTTGAGCAGAGGTCGAAGATTAGAGTGGGGCTCCCCAGAGGACAGTGGGGTCCTGGGAAACCTAGTTTGATTTTTCCAGAGAGGGTAAGAGCCTCCAGGAAGTCCCTGGGCATTGAGTCCCTAGGTAGGGCCAGAGTACCCACAAATGGGGTGGAGGGCTACACCCAGCCTGTTCTGAGTACCCAGGGCAGGTATAGTCAAGTTCCAGGTTTCCGGTGAGACTCCTGGGACAGGGTGCCAAGTGAGAGTTCTCGACTTTGTGCAGAAAACAAGCCATAGGAAAGCGGAAGCGAGCTTATTTAGAGAAATACGCGTTCCAGAGAGAGAGGTCCCTCTCGGAAGGTGAGAGTGGTTCTGGTATATGGGTTGTCCATTTTTATAGGTTGGTGATTTCTAACAAGTAGGAGGATTATCCAACTCTTTTGGGGTAGAGGCGGGGATTTCCAGGAACTGGGCCACCACCCATTGTTTTGGTCAGCTTTGGAACTATCTTGACATCTGTGTCGTTTAGCATATGCTAACCTGTTACAATGAGCACATAATGAGGCTCAAAGTCTATGAGAAGTTGAATCTTCCCCTATCTCAGCCCCACCGGGTTCTAAGTAGCTTTTTTGCATTCTCAATAGCTGCCTCATTTGTGCGTGTGTGCATGTGATACTTGGAATGATTGTGCCCTGCCCCCCTCCCCTCCTGTCCCACTGCCACCCAGTACTGGGCCAGGCTGAGATAAGGGGTATCCAGACGGTGTAGACCCAGTGTGACCCTCTTTTGTCCCCAGGACACAGGAGTAGGACCTCTCAAAGCCTGAGACCATCCCTTTGGGACCATGGGATAAACCTTAATCCCCTCCTCCCAAGGTTTGTATCTAGGGAACCTCAATCCCAGCACTGTGACTGTTGCCAAGTAAAGGAACCACGGGCACAGATGTCTAAGGTATGACTCACAACTCGATACAGTATCTCTTACCTCACTCACCCAGAAGTTAACTATTCCAGTGGGTGGGAAGTGGTATCTCATTGAGGGTTTGGTTTGCATTTCCCCTGATGAATAATAATGTTGAGTATTTTTTCAATGGGCTTGTTGGCCATTCGCATATCTTCTTTGGAGAAATATCTATTCATATATTTCACCCATTTTTAATGGAATTATTTGTCTTTTTACTGTTTGTAAAAAGTATTTGTAAAAAGTGTTTGTCTTTTTGAGGTTGAGTTGTGAGAGTTCTTTATACATTCTCAATGCAGGTCCCTTATCAAATATATGATTTGCAAATACTTTCTCCCATTCTGAGAGTTATCTCTTCACTTTCCTGATGGTGTCCTTTAGTGCACAAATGTTTTTAGCTTTTCGGCTGCACCAGGCAGCATGCGGAGATCTTAAACTGTCAGAGAAGTCCAAACCTTTTTTTTTTTTTCCTTTGTCACTTCTGCTTTTGCTGTAGTGTCGAAGAAGAACTCATTGCCTGATCCAAGGTCATGAAGAGTTAACTGCTATGCTTCCTTTTAAGAATTTTTATAGTTTTAGTGTTGTGTTTTGTTTTTTAAACGGTATGAGGTAGCAATCCAACCACATTCTTTTACATGCAGCTATATATTCTTCCCACCCTATACTGTCTCAGCACCCTGACGGAAAATTAACTGACTGTAAATGTAAGGGCTTATTCTCAATTCTGTTTCACTGATCTATACATCTACCCAGTAGTACCACACCATCTTGATTGCTGTAGGTTTGCACTAACTATACATTTTAAACAATACCTATCAAGGCTTGGCTAGGTGGGAGAGGAGCACGAGCAGAGGAAGTGCGGGCCCTCTGACCCGCTCCCAGGGCTGAGGGGGTCCATCCTCTTCTCTGCTCCTCGACAGCTGCCTGCCCGGCCTCCTCTGGATGTGGCCTTCAAAGCTCTAGGTTTTCACTGGGAGGAAGCTAGAGCCTCCCAAGAAGGAATCCTGCACCCTGGCCGCCTACGCGACTGCCGCTGGGAGGTGCCGTCTCTTACCCCACGCTTTCTGCCTTCCATTCCAGGGGTCCTGGAATCAGAGCGGGAAAATCAAGAAGCTCGATAGCGAGCAGGTGGGCTACGCCAATTACTTGTTAATTACGTACCTACGCGCCCGTAGGCGCCGGGAGCCCGGCCGGGGCTGCTGGAGTGGTCCGGACCACTCGGAGGAGGGGGCGAGGTTGCAAGCATGGAGTGCCTCCCCGCTCCCCCGGGCCTGGTCCCGAGGCCTCCCGCCAGGCTCCAGGAGACGCGGAGGTGGTCCCGCCCACCCGCGCCCTGCGCCCGCCCCTCGGTCCCTGCTGCCGCCCGGCGTCCTGCCGCCTCCTCCGCGGGCGGGCCGGGCCGCAGGAAGCCGCTCGGCGGGAGTGGAGCCGCCCCTCCGCCGGGCCCGTGCGAGCCGGTGAGCAGGCTCCCCGGGAACCCCCCACGGCCCCCGAGGTGTCTTCCCTCGCCGGGGTCCCCGTGGGCACCGTCGCGGACCCGCCCCGCCGGGGACCTCCGGGGCCCTTTGCCCGCCGGTTGGGGGTGAGGATCCTTGTCCGCGTCCCGCGGGCCGCTCTAGCCTGGGATGGCTGGGGACCCCCACGGCCTGGCGGGTGAGGGGACAGGCACCACCCAAGGCCTGGGCTGAAACCTCCCCAGGGGACGGCGCCTGGACGTCCCAGAAGCCCCACCCAGAGGAGATCCGCCGTGAGGGGGAGGGTGGGAAGCAAGCCCTGTGGAAACTGATCCGGACGGCAGGGAATGTGCCAGGGTGGCAAGAGGTCATGAGGTTTCTGCTGCCTCGCCCATCCCCCTTCCAGGCCGTGGTCAACCGGGGCCCCTGTCTGGATGGTGGGGGCACCTCTGGAGGCAGAGAAGGGAGGAGGGTGACCGGCTCCAGCTGGCCCACCTCTGGAACCGCCTTCTTCCTTCCCCAGGCTCCTGCCAGGTCCGGGAATTTGAAGGCTTGTCCGCCCCAAGCTCAGGCTGGCTCGGGCTGCTCCCCTCTCGGGCAGGAATCTCACTCCTGCCTGTCCTCTGCCCTGGGCTTCAGGCCTGGCATCCTGCCTGGTGTGGGGCCTGGGGAGGGAGGGGGTCTCCAGGGTCTGGCCATCCTTCCACTGTTGGAAAAGGTGATGGTTCCTTGTTTTCCTCTCACCAGCTCTTCGCCAGGAGAAGAGAGCAGAGGTCCAGGGGGAGGCCCTTGCACACCAGGACCCTAACCCCAGACCCCTGCGTGAGAGCATCACTGCCCTTTTTTGCCTGTACCTGCAAGCTCGGGGGTGCTGGGGATGGATTCTGAGGGCCTGGCCAGTCTCCTGGCGTAAGATGGGAAGCCCTAAAAAACAGACCAGGCACTGTGTGTCATGGGAAAAGGACAGGAGATGTCATCTGAACTTCCGTCCACACAGCCAGCTTTGGGTCACCTGGCATGAGGATGGTCGTTCTCTCTGGGCAGCAGGTCCCTGAGGACTGAGGTCAGCAGCTCCCGTGGCAAGCTGCTCACCTCCAGTCCCGGGAAGTGAGAGTGAAGCATCTCCAGCCCTGTCTCCTTCCTTGCCCCAACTGCATGCCAGGGGGTGATCATGACTCCTGGTTCCAGGTACAAAGGGAAGACAGCTTCTCTGCCGGGGCAGAGGCGGAACCAGAGCCCACACTGCTACTCTGTTCCGCTTGAGTCTTCTGGAATGGACCTGCCTGCCCGGAAACCAGCTCACCCTTGTTCCTGGGCTTGCCTGCCCCCCCGAGGAGCACAGGTGAGTCACATTGATATTACCTTTTGGGCTCAGGTGGAGGCCAGGTGGGCGGCTATGAACAGGTCCCTCCCTGCTCATAGTGTAGAAGTGGGAGGAGAAATGCAGGTGACAGCAATAAGCACGGAAGGATCCACTCCAGTTTGGTGTGAAAACTACTATTAAGGAGAGAAGTACAGGAAAGGGCCTTAGAGTTGGGGGTCAGCATAGCTTCCTGGAGATGCCGCTGGGGCTGACTCTTGAAGGACCGACTGGACTTCTCTCTGGCTGAGGATTTTGGAATCTCAGCAACCGAGTTCCCGAGGAGCGACCAATTGGCTCGGGGAGGGGGTGCTGGAGGACCAACAGGAGAGAAAAGCTCTGCGTGTGACCTGGGAGTTGTCTGGGGGCTGTATGGGAGGGCACAGCCTCCTTGGAGAAGGCCAAAGTGCAAGCCAGCCCCTAGAGAGAGGCCAGGGTAAAGAGAGAACAAATGAGCTTAGGGTTTCCTGGGCTCTGATTGTCCCCTGAGGCCTGGAGGGAGGAGAAACCAGCTCCACTGAAAGGTTCTGAGGGAAGGTAGGTGCAGGGTGAAGGTCAGAATTCTGGACAGAGTTCACTGGAGGGGAGGCTCAGAGGAGTAATTGCTGATAAGGGCACCAGAGGCCTCTGTGTGGAGGGGCAGGAGGCAAGGGCAATGGAGAGGGGACCAGAGCCGGGCAGGGGGTTGGGGGCCCCCACGTGTCTCCTCTCCCATCTTCCTTCTCCCTGCCACCTCTGGTCAGAGACAGCCTGCTGCTCGGAAGGGGCGTGGGGGGGGTACTGGGGGTGGGGCACCGTGGTGAGGGACCAGCCGGAGGGAAGGCTGATGGCCCTTCTGGGAGGAAAGTGGAAAGTGGCAGGTCCAGGAAGATGGAGGGGCCGGGGTGTGTGGAGGAGGGGTGAGCACTGGAGCAGGGTGGGGAGACTTGACATTCACAGGCGGGATCAGGTGGCATCCGTGGCCTTTCTACTTGCTGAGGGAACAGAAATCCTGGTAGGAGTGAGAGCCAGTTTGCTGGAGGAGGATCTGAGGTTTGCCCCCAAGCTTGGGGCCGAGCCAGAAGAATCGGGGCTGGGGGATCTCTAGGGCCTGTGTGACGTGCAGGAGCCAGGAGGGCAAGAGGTGTTCCTAGCCCACACGCAGGACTCAAGGTCACGCACACACACTCACACTCACACACTCACTCTCCCAGGCTAGGATGAATGGGCTACTCACCGTGGCAGGGCCTCTGGGGGTCCTCTGGGGAGGGAAGAGGCCTGTGCTGGAGAAGGGCTAGGGGTTGGAGCCCAGGAAGGAGGCAGTTAGGCTGGATCCAGCTTGGGTGCTGTGTTGAAGCTCCAGGGCCTGGGGGGAAGGTGTGGGGTGCTGGGCTGGGCAGGAAGAGGTGTTTCCTATTTCTGATAGTTTCCTGAGTTTCCGTGGATCTTCAGGGCCTGGGGCAGAAAGGAGGGAGGCTGTGGGGACCGGAGCGCCCGGGATGGCTGGCTTCACGGAGACTGCTCTGCTCTCACTGCCTGGCGAGGGTTGAGGTTGGGGCCCCTGCGGGCCAGGGAGCAGGGGGAGAGGCAGGATGGAGGGGACTGGAAAAGGGCTTTTCATCTGGGGAGGGGGCTGGGCGTCGAGGCCTGGATAAGGCAGCTTCTATGATGGGGGCAGTGACCCTGGTGGTGGCGAGGAACCAAGGTGGGACTGAGCCAAGGCTGTGGGGGGTGCGTTTGTCTGCATAGCACGCGGCCCTGTTTGTGTGTGTCCGTTTGTCTGCAGCACCTGTCTGTCTGTCTCTGGGCTTGCCTGAGTGTGTCTGGGGGTGTGCTGCTGCACGTGTGTGTGTCTGAGCATGTGTATCTCTGTGCGTGTCATGCCCTCCTGAACGCGTGACTGTGTGTGTCCCTGTGTCTCTGGGTTTTTCTGTATGTAAGTGTGGGTCTGCATGTAACTCTGTGTGCCTGGTGGTCCCGTGTGTTTCTCTCTGCCTGTCTGGTGTGTGTCTATGTGTCTGTGTGTGTACCTACGTAAGTGCACGTCTGTGTGTGTAACTGTGCCCATCTGTGTGAATGGGTATCTTTCTACACATTCCTGTGTGACTGTGTATGCACGGGTGTTATGTATGTTTGTATTCTTTGTATGTGCTTGTGCACCTTTCTATGTATTCATGTGATTGTGTGTTGTACGTGTTGTATGTTATATGTGTGTTACGTGTGGTGTGTGTAAGTTGTGTAGTATGTGGTATGTGTGTTGTGTGGTATATGTGCGTGATGTGTGTGCTGTGTGTATGTGTACTGTATGTGTGGGGTGATGTGTGGTGTGTTGTGTGTGTGTGGTGTGTGCTGTGTGTGTGGTGTGTGCAGTGTGTGTGTATGTGATGTGTGTGGTGTGCTGTGTGTGTGCAGTGTGTGTGTGATGTGTGTCTGTGTGTGCTGTGTGTGGTGTGTTGTGTGTCTGTGTGTGTGGTGTGCTGTGTGTGGTGTGTCTGTGTGTGATGTGTGTGGTATGCTGTGTGTGTGTGATGTGTGTGGTGTGCTGTGTGTGTGGTGTGTGCAGTGTGTGTGTGTGGTGTGCTGTGTGTGTGTGCAGTGTGTGATGTGTATGGTGTGTTGTGTGTGTGTGATGTGTGTGGTGTGCTGTGTGTGTGCGCAGTGTGTCTGTGTGTGTGATGTGTGTGGTGTGCTGTGTGTGGTGTGTTGTGTGTCTGTGTGTGTGATGTGTGTGGTGTGCTGTGTGTGTGGTGTGCTGTGTGTGTGTGGTGTGTGCAGTGTGTGTGTGTGTGATGTGTGTGGTGTGCTGTGTGTGTGTGGTGTGTGTGGTGTGCAGTGTGTGTGTGGTGTGCTGTGTGTGTGTGCAGTGTGTCTGTGTGTGTGTGATGTGTGTGGTGTGTTGTGTGTGTGTGATGTGTGTGGTGTGCTGTGTGTGTGCAGTGTGTGTGTGATGTGTGTCTCTGTGTGTGTGCTGTGTGTGTGTGTGTGATGTGTGTGGTGTGTTGTGTGTCTGTGTGTGTGATGTGTGTGATGTGCTCTGTGTGTGTGTGTGATGTGTGTGGTGTGCTGTGTGTGTGTGCAGTGTGTCTGTGTGTGTGTGATGTGTGTGGTGTGCTGTGTGTGTGGTGTGTGTGGTGTGCAGTGTGTGTGTGGTGTGCTGTGTGTGTGTGCAGTGTGTCTGTGTGTGTGTGATGTGTGTGGTGTGCTGTGTGTGTGTGCAGTGTGTCTGTGTGTGTGTGTGATGTGTATGATGTGTTGTGTGTGTGTGGTGTGTGTGGTGTGCTGTGTGTGTGTGCAGTGTGTCTGTGTGTGTGTGATGTGTGTGGTGTGTTGTGTGTGTGATGTGTATGGTGTGTTGTGTGTGTGTGGTGTGTGTGGTGTGCTGTGTGTGTGCAGTGTGTGTGTGATGTGTGTCTCTGTGTGCTGTGTGTGATGTGTGTGGTGTGTTGTGTGTCTGTGTGTGTGATGTGTGTGATGTGCTCTGTGTGTGTGTGTGATGTGTGTGGTGTGCTGTGTGTGTGTGCAGTGTGTCTGTGTGTGTGTGATGTGTGTGGTGTGCTGTGTGTGTGCAGTGTGTGATGTGTGTGGTGTGTTGTGTGTGTGTGATGTGTGTGGTGTGCTGTGTGTGTGTGTGCAGTGTGTCTGTGTGTGTGTGATGTGTGTGGTGTGTTGTGTGTGTGATGTGTGTGGTGTGCTGTGTGTGTGTGCAGTGTGTCTGTGTGTGTGTGATGTGTGTGGTGTGGTGTGTGTGTGTGCCGTGTGTGTGCTCAGAGAAGCCCGCGCGGGGACAGGCCTCTCTCTGGGACTGTGTGGGGCCTCTTGGCCGTGAGCGCCGTGACAGCAGCGCTGCAGGGAGACTCGGGCTCCGCGCTCGGGCGCTGTGGCGTGGCGCGCTTTGTGCAGCAGCTGCCCACTCAGCGGCCCCCGCCCACTGGCTCCCCGGCTGTCACCGTGGCTCTGACAGGGAGCCTGGCTGTGCCCGGGGTGCTGGAAGCGGGAAGGCTGGCTGGGACATTGGAGAGGTGTCACCGTGCGCCTGTGGCACCGGGACTGAGTGGCTCCAGGCGGCCACCGGCAGTCCTGGCGGGTGCGTGGCCACGGCAGGGCCAGGCAGTCCCACCTGCTGACCCCTAGATGACGGCACAGCTAGAAAGCGTTCCGCCCGCCCACTCGGGCCCACAGTGGTTCACCTGCTGGCCCCTCCTGTCCCTCCTGCCAGGCTGGCTCTGAGAAGTAGGGGAAAGGCGATGCCAAGGCCAGTGTGTGGGCCTCTGGCCACCTCCCAGGGGGTGGCGCCCCTCTGCCGTACCCGGTGCCGGGCGAGAGGAAGGAACGGGTCCAGCCGCCCAGGGGTGGCGGCAGGAAGGCCGGGGCCAGCCGGCAGCTCCCTTCTGTCCCTTCCTCAGGTGACCCGGGCAGCGGTTAGGCTGTGGCTGCAGCACTCGTAGCCAAGGATGCCCCAGGCCTTGGAGCGCTCCGAGGGCTGCTGGGCCTGGGTGGTGCTGCTGGCCTCCGTGGTGACGCAGGGCCTCACCCTGGGCTTCCCCACGTGCATCGGCATCTTCTTCACCGAACTGCAGCGTGAGTTCCGGGCCAGCAACAGCGAGACTTCCTGGTTCCCCTCCATCCTGACAGCCATGCTCCACGCAGGGGGTGAGCAGGGTGGGGAGGGACCGGGTGTGGGCTGGGGTGCGGGGAGGGATGAGAAGGAGCTCGGGGGGAAGGGAGGAAGCCACAACCTCTCCGGCCTCCTGGGTCCCTCTCTCTGGGGCCATAGATTTCGCCTGGTGCTGTGAATTCCTGGGATGTCATCTTGATTTCAGCAGGGCCAGTTCCCGCACCCAGGATCCTGTGGCGCTGGGCTGGGCTGAGCTGGACTGGGCTGGGGAGGGGCACAGGGCAGGGAGGCCCCCAGGATGTAAAGCCGGTCCTCCTGATGAGCGTGGGAGGATCGAGCCAGACCATAAGAGTGCGGGGGCACAAGCCACAGAACAGCGAGGCTTCCCGCGGGGTGATCTCTTGGAACCTTAGTTTTTCCCTCTGCCATTTGGGGGTAACAGCCAGCAGCCCCAGGCTGCCCACCTCCCACACAAGGTTGCAGAGAAGATCACAGAGTCCAGCCAGGTCTGAGAGCTTGGGCAGTGGAAACTGCCCTCATCGGGGCTTCAGGACAGGAAGCAGAGGTCTGGAGAAGGACCCCAGGAGCAAGAGGGGGCAGTGCAAGAACCCCGTCTCTCACCAGGAAGCAGAGGGCGGGGGAGATGGAGGGCAGTCCCTTCAGTTCCTGGTTGCCTTCTCCAGGGATGTGAAGGGCTCACCTTGACCCCAGGGAAAGAGAAGGGGCCCGGGTGGGTTCTCCACAATAGCCTTGGGCTCACAGGACTGCCCCCCCATTCCTGGGAGCTCTCCAGGGAGACTCCATGGGCAGTGACCTCTGGGGGGGGGGCTCGACTTGACAGCCCTCCGGGCTCTCCTCACCCCTGTTTGCCTGTCTCAGGTGATCCATCTCCCCGCCCTCCACCGGCACCGGGAGGGAAGTCAGACTGGGATAGAAGCCACCTTCACTGGGGCATGGGCTCAGGGCAAGGAGCAAAGCCAGGCCTGGCTCAGACTGCACAACCTTTCAGCCAACAAGCATGGGCAGAAGTGTGAATCTCAGATGGTTCCTTTGCTGCAACTGGAGAGGGGTCTGGGCCAGGGACTAGGAACCGAGCATTCAGTGGGGACCCTGCTCCCCAGCCAGCTTCAGACTCACGCCCAGGAGGTATGCCAACATTCCGGCCAGCCCAGGACTCCTATAGGTCTGTCTTACATACACACACACACGCACCTTTAGGCCATGCTCATTCAGAGTATTATGGAGATTTTTAACTTGCAACTATCCTTGATCCTAAGTACCCCCAAAACCCACACATTTTAGAGATGAAGACAAGCCAGCACGGAGTATCCGAGGCCTTACCCATGCTGTAGAGTGAGTTTGGGGAAGAAACCGTGCCCATGCAGAGGGAGCATTTGCCTCCCAGTGCCCCACCCCAGCACCCTCTGCTATCTCAGCTAAGCTGGCACACGTCCCAGCCCCCGCCCCACACACGGTGACTCAGGGCTTTCCCCAATGTCACCTTTCCAAAGTCAGGTCAAAGTATGGGGGTGGGAAGGATGTGTGGGTCAGCGGTCATGTCCATTTCAAAGCCTCTCCTCTCCCTCTGTGGCTGCCTCTCCTTGATTACCTTTGAGGATGGGCCGCTCACTTCCTCTGTTACTCTCACACTCAGACTGGCTCACACCCACACACCCTCTCTCCACACCCAGCACCCAAACTCACATTGCGTGTGCACACACACTTTCTCTGTCCCTTTGGCTGCACTCTGGGAGCGTTAACTCTGGAGAAACTCTATGGTATGTATTTGGGAGGGCGGGGTAGGGCGGGCTGGGGCAAGGTATTTGGCAGATGGGGCCCTCTGAGGTGTCAAGGAGCAGCCTGCCAGGGCTGGCTCACTTCTACTCCGGGTCTGCACTGATGAGAAAGCAGCTCAGGGTAGAGGTGGGGGAGGACAGGCCCTTCTCCATCAGAAGCCAAACATCCAGCGATGCAAGACTTTGGTGGTGGCTGGAGGGAATGGGGGAGGGGAGACGGTACCCCACACACTTTTCTCCAGAGGCTGGAGCAAGGGGCGCAGCGTAGCCCGAGGCCCTGGGCTGCCCACCCTGAACAGGTTGAGGATGGTGGGAGGGCTGTGGCCAGTCCTCCTGAGGATGGGGGAGAGGGGAATGAGGACTGGAGGTGCTCCCTGTGATGTAACCGCCCTGGGACTGTGGTCCGCTGAGACCAACCCCTGCGAGGGGCATCCACCCAGGTCACGATTTCACCCAGATGGATGTGGCCTCTGGTCAGTGCAGTGAAGGGCCTTAGTCTGTACCTCTGGGAATCCTGGTCAGGGTCAAACTGAATATTTACAGCACCTCACCTCACAGCTGCTCAGACATCACCCAGCCTGACCCCTCAGTCTCTGCAGGGGGAAATCAAGGCCTAGAAACGGACTGGCCTTGCTTGGCCTGTAGCCGGTCTTTAGCAGGGTGGGGATCAGAACCCAGGCGTATGCGTTCCAGGGCTTCTGCTTTGTGCCTTTTTTTTTTTTAATTGAGGGCTTCCTCGGGTGGTTCAGTGGTGAAAAAATCCACCTGCCAGTGCAGGAGACGCAGCAGATCCAGGTTCAATCCCTGGGTCAGGAAGATCCCCTGGAGGAGGAAATGTTAGCCCACTCCAGTATTCTTGCCTGGAAAATCCCATGGACAGAGGAGCCTGGCGGGCTACAGTTCATAGGTTGCAAAGAGTCAGACGTGGCTGAGTGACAGCACGCACGCATTTATTATTTATTGTTGGCTGTGCTGTCTTTGTTGCGCTGCAGGCTTTCCTCTAGTTGTAGCGAGTGGGGGCTCCTCATCGCGGAGCACAGGCTCCGGGGTCTGTCGGCTTTGGTGGTTGAGCTCCTGGGCTGCAGAGCACAGTTTCATTGCTCTGTAGTTGTGGTGCATGGGCTTCGTCGCTCCATGGCATGTGGGATCTTCCCGGATCAGGGATCGAACCCATGTCTCCTGCATTGGCAGGCGGATTCTTTACCACTGAGCCCCCCAGGGAAGCCTTTAAGCCACCTGCTAGTTGTTCCTGGAAGCCCCTCCCAAGCCTGTTCTCTCCCTCCCTCTGACCTCGTCATTCAGCTGTCACCTGCCATCTGCCCCCTCCCCACAGGCCCCCTGTGTAGTATCCTGGTGGGACGCTTTGGCTGCAGAGCGACGATGATGCTGGGCGGCGTGCTGGCCAGCCTGGGCATGGTGGCCGGCTCCTTCTGCCGCACCCTCGGCCAGCTCTACCTCACGGCAGGATTCATCACAGGTGACTGTCATTTCATTTCGAGAGTTGCTGGGTAGGTACTGGGTATGAGACTGAAAAGGGCCAGATGTGGTGAACAGGGCAAGCAAAGCTCTGAATCTTCTGGGGCTGCTCACAGCCACTCGAGGCAGACGAACAATGAACAGATAAGTAACGAGGGTCAATCCTGACAAGTGCCCGAGAAGACAGGACTGCTGATGCTGTAGTGTCCTCGTTCGGGTGAGGTTGGGCAGAGATTAGACAAGTTAAGAGGTGAAATGACTAAAACAGCCAGTGCAAAAGATACAGCAGGGTTGGAGGAGGTTGCTGCTTTTTTTTTTTTTTGGCTGTGCCTGAGGCTTGTCGGATCTCGCTTACCGGACCAGGGATGGAACCCGCGCCCCCTGCAATGGAAGCATGGAGTCTTAACTCTGACCACCAGGGAAGTCCCAGCTTGCTGCTTTCAACAGAACTGTCAGGGAAGGCTTTGCAGAGGAGGTGACATTTGGTCAGAAGGAGGTGAGGCATCTGCCACCAGGCTCCCAGGGAAGAACATACCAGAAGGAGCAGCAAGACCAAAGGCCCAGGAATACTCTTGGAGCACTGAGGACACAGGGTAGAAGTGAAAGTGAAGGAGTCCTACTCTTTGCGACTCCATGGACTGTAGAGCCTATGAAATTCCCCAGGCCAGAATACTGGAGTGGGTAGCTGTTCCCTTCTCTAGGCAATCTTTCCAACCCAGGGATCGGACCCAGGTCTCCCACATTGCGGGTCTCCCACATTGCAGGTGGATTCTTTACCAGCTGAGCCACCAGGGAAGCCCAATAGGGTAGAAGCCTGTGAACAAAGGTCAAGAAGGTGGGGGGCGGGGGCGGCATGGCCGCAGGGGAAAAGGCCAGATAGGGTAGCTCAAAGGCTTTGTAGTGAGATGGGAAGCCCTGTGAGGGGTTTGGGCAGAGAGATGTCATCCAGCCACTATTTGTGAAGAACTAGGTACTACCCTGGGGGCTTCCCAGGTGGCGCTAGTGGTAAAGAACCCACCTGTCAGTGCAGGAGACGTAAGAGACACGGGTTCCATCCCTGGGTGGGGAAGAGGCCCTGGAGGAGTGCCCAGCAACCCACTCCAGTATTCTCGCCTGGAGAATCCCATGGACAGAGGAGCCTGGTGGGCTACAGTCCATAGGGTCCCAAAGAGTCAGACATGACTGAAGCAACTTAGCAAGCATGCATGCAGGCAGTACCCTAGCTGTGGTATTGTGAACACACCGTAGGGGGCTAGGCTGGGAGCAACACAGCAGTTGTCATCGCTCAGCCAGGCGGCAGCTACAACCTTAAACCAGGGTGGTATGATGGAGGCAAAGGGAAGGGGTCTTGTTCAGGATTGCAGGTGAGGTACAGAGAAGGACACGAGGGTGACCCAAGAGCCAAGGGTGACACCAAGGGTGGAATGGAAGAGTGGAGTGGCCGCTAACTACGATGGGGACCCTAGGGGAAGAGCAGGTTCAAGGGCAGGTGGGAAGCTCAGGTTTGGACACACCTGGTCTGGCCCTGAGCTGGAGTGGCCAGCTGGGGAGTCCTGAGAGCCCTGGTATTCAGGTCTTGAGATGAGGTTATCACCCTGCTGTCACTAAGGGAACGAGGGAAGAGGGATGATAAGGACTGGGGTCTGGGGCCCAGGACATGGACACTCCAGTGGTTCACGGCCTGGGCAGGAAGAAGTGACAGAGAGGTAGAAGGAGAACCAGGAGAGTGGTTTCTTGACAAAGGAAGTGAGGAAAGCGCTCAAGGACGAGGAGGAGGAGGGAGGGACCGTGAAGCCACTGATGGATCAGATTGAGCCGACATCAGACTCCATCTGCGGCTTTGTAATGTAGAGGGTGGTAGCCTTGATAATTCTGGAGCAGAGTAAGGATGAAAGTCTGATTTGTTCAAAAGAGAACAACAGGGGAGTTAGTCGGGTGCCCTAGGACGATTCTGGGCTTTCACTGCCGTGGCCTGAGTTGGAAACTGCCATCCCCCAAGCCATGCAATGTGGCTGAAAAAAAGAACAGGAAGGAGGAAATTGAAGACAGTGGAGATAGGATTTCCAAGAAATTTTTATATAAGGGAGCAGAGACATGGGCCGTTATCCAGAAGAGACTGGGGTCAAGAGAGAGTTTTGTTTTCACGGAAGAAATCACAGTGGAGAAGAATGATCTATTAATAGTAAAGAGAAAATGGATGTGGCTGGGAGAGAGGGAAGTTGCTGGAGGGATGTGCCTTGAGCAGACAGGTTGCAGGGAGGAAGTGGAGGGTCGCCCTTGTCTGGGAGCATGGACTGTCCATTGCTACCGGTGGGAAGGAAAGTTGGTCAGCTGAGAGTGATGGGAGAGGGGTTGGGGTGCACAGAGGAAGGCTTGGGGTCAGCAAGAGTGAGGGAGAGTAGACGGTTGATGGAACAGCAGTGGCACCGTGGGAGACCCAAGAGCCACTCTGAGGCCGGTGGTCGGGGCGCGGTGGTGAGCTTTCCTGCACATTCAGCTGTGCAGAGTAGGTGGGGGCGGTGGCATTTGAGCTGTTAGGAGAGCGAGCTGGGGGGGAGGGTATTCCAGGCAGATGGAACGGCAGCTGCACATGTCCAGTAAGTGGGAGCTTGGTGTCCAGAGGAAGAGAAAGAAACCAATGGGGCTTTATCATGGCTAGCGGCCTGAGATGGCACCCAGAGGTGGCCAGAGGCCAGCCCGTGTAGAGCCTTCCAGGGCATAGTAAATACTTTGGCTTTTTTCCTCCATGTGAAGGAAAGTCTCTGGAAGGTGTTAAGCAGGGGAGAGACTTCACCCAATTTAGGCGTTTGAACATCCCCTGGTGCCTTGCCCATGGGAACAGGTGTACCCCCCCGGCAGCCTTGGGAGGGGAGATGCTTCCAGGGAGGTGGTGTGGTGGGCTGATTCCATCTGAAACCCCTAGGTGCCTAGAAGTGGGTCTGGGCTGGAAACGGAACGAAGACAGACCTGGGACGTGACCCCAGGGTCCCCACACCGGGCGCGCCCTGGAGCTGGTCCCCCCTTCTCCCTCCGCAGGCCTGGGCATGTGTTTCAGCTTTCAGTCAAGCATTACCGTGCTGGGACTGTACTTCACCCGCTGGCGGGTGCTGGCCAACGCGCTGGCCTCGGCGGGTGTCTCCCTAGGCATCACGCTCTGGCCGCTGCTCTCCCGTTACCTCCTGGAGGACCTGGGCTGGCGAGGCACCTTCCTCATCTTCGGCGGGGTCCTTCTCCACTGCTGCGTCTGCGGGGCTGTCGTGAAGCCTGTGCCTGCCAGCGTGACCCCAGAGGCCAGAGAAGGCCTCCCCTCACCTTCCAAGAGACCCTCGCAAGGCTGCCTGGTGGCATGTGGCCGGGCCATCCGGCGCCACCTGGCCTTCGACGTCCTGCGGGACAACGTGGGCTACCGCGTATACACGCTGGGGGTTGTCTGGATGATCATGGGTTTCCCGCTGCCCCACGTCTTCCTGGTCCCTTACGCCATTCGGCACGGGGTGGACGAACAAAAGGCAGCCCTGCTCATCTCCGTCATCGGCTTTAGCAACATCTTCCTGCGGCCCATGGCTGGGCTGGTGGCAGGCCGCCGGGAGTTTGCGGGCCACCGCAAGTACCTGTTCAGCCTGGCGACCCTGCTCAATGGGCTCACCAACCTGGTGTGTGTGGCGTCGGCCGACTTCCGGGTCCTGGTGGGCTACTGCCTGGTGTACAGCGTGTCCATGAGCGGCATCGGTGCCCTGCTTTTCCAGGTCCTCATGGACATCGTCCCCATGGACCGGTTCTCCAGTGCCCTGGGGCTCTTCACCATCCTGGAGAGCATCTCCATCCTCATCTCCCCGCCGCTGGCTGGTGAGGCCCTGGGAGTGGAGGGCAAGCGGGGGATGGCCTGGGCGGGGTATGTGTATGCCAGGTCGCTTCAGTCGTGTCTGACTCTTTGAGACTGCATGGACTGAAACCTGCCAGGCCCCTCTGTCAGTGGGATTTTCCCAGCAAGAATACTGGAGTGGGTTGCTATGCCCTTCTCCAGGGGATCTTCCCAACCCAGGGGATCAAACCCTGGTCTCCCGCATTGCGGGCAGATTCTTTACTATCTGAGCCACCAGGGAAGCCCCTATTTGTGATTTTCTCGATCACCTCGGGGGACTGGCCACAGCCTGTTCCCCAGCTGGTGATTATGGTACAGTCAAAAATAAGGCTTTCGGTACCAGACCTACCGCAGTTCTTTGTCTTCCCTTCTGTGCCTCTGTTCTCTTATCAGCAAAGTGGGGATGACAGTAGAATATACCTCATAGGCTGGTTTGTGAGGATCACAGGTCATTCCACAAAGAGGTCAGTAGAGAGCCTGGCATGTGGTAGAAGCTATGTACGTGTCGGGTCTGCTGTTAACACCCTCCTCCTCCAACTTCCTGCCTGAGGGCCCTCGGCAAGTCACGTTCCTTCTGTGAGCCACAGTGTCATCTGCAAAATGCAGATGAGAACACCCACTGTAACTGTCCCGCCCCCTGTGCCAGTCACCGGGTGGGCAGGGCTGAACATGGAGCAATGGTCCCCACCACTCAGGGCTCAGCCTCTGGTGGAAGAGTCGAGGACTAGGGCAAAGAGGCAGCTTTGCGATCATGGTGGTGATTTCGTGCTGGAAGGGAAGCAAACAGATACGGAAGTACAGACCCACTGGAGTGGCCGTGCTGGAAGCTGAGTGTGTGACATTCAGAGTAAAGGGGTGTGTGTGGAGCCTGTGGTGCTGGGGGTGGGGTGGACAGCTGACAGGCAGCGTGCTTATCACAGTCAGGTGACGGGGACTCCCTGCTCTGAGTGTGGCACTGGGAGTTCCAGTTTTCAAGGGAGATCTCCAGGGTTGACGAGCAGGGAGAGCTGACGAGGGCCCAGGGCATGGCTGAGCAGATATTCCAAACGCCACTGGCCCTGGAGTCCTTGGCCACTTGCCACTGAGGGTGAAGGAACCATGCCCTGAAGAGCTGTTCCGGCCTGGGGACTGGCTGCCTGGGCCAGGGCTGGTTTGCTTCTCTTTCCTTTCATTCAACAAATACCTAACGAATGCCAGTGAGGTACCAGCCAGTGTTGGGGAGGCGGCAGGGACAGAACCCCAGCCCTCACAAAGCACACGGTTTAGGGGGTGCAGGCAGCCGACAGTCCCGGGCAGTGACCTGACTTGCTCTCTGTGCCCCCAGGACTCCTCCTGGATGCCACCGACGACTTCAGCTACGTTTTCTACATGTCAAGTTTCTTCCTCATCTCAGCCGCCCTCTTCATGGGCGGCAGTTTCTGTGTCCTGGGAAAGAGGGAGCGGCAGGGCCCGTGGGCTGAGGTCAAAGGAGCCGTCCCAGAAGCTGCCCCGGAGCAGGGCCTCACCACAGA
Organism: Ovis canadensis; assembly: GCF_042477335.2. Lineage (NCBI taxonomy): Eukaryota > Metazoa > Chordata > Mammalia > Artiodactyla > Bovidae > Ovis > Ovis canadensis. Next base: position 64,372,749 of record NC_091255.1, on the reverse strand, counting down.
GGACATGGATGGTCCCGAGAAGCGGCTGCGTGTCGAGATCATGTACGTGACCAGCGTCTGAACCCCGGGGTCACTCACCTGTGTGACCAGCTTCTGAGCCCGGAAGTCAGTGAGTCCTGCCTCAGCCCAGGAAGGGGATGTCTGGCTGCTTCGCCAGAGGCTGGGGTGAAGCACTGCCCAGCAGGCCTGACCCGAAAGGCATCCCGGCTCTGCAGGTCAGGACTCAACCAGGAGCTGGGACCTCAGAGGCTGGCCGCCAAACACTCAGGGTTCCTTCCAACAAGCAGAATCCAGGAGCTGGTCCTCCTAACTTTTCCCTTGGGGACCAGAGCCCCTGGGGCCCAGGAGGGTGGGTCTGAGCCCAGCTCGGGTCTGTGGTGACTGGCTTGGCTCAGCTGCCTGCCTATTTGCTGCTGCTACAGCTCAAGACACTGGACCCTCAAGTCCAGCCTGGATGCCTCCCGTGTGATCTCTCTCCATCACCCTCCAGACAGTTCTGGAGAGCTGCTCGCCCCTTCTCCGAGTCCCTCCTGCTCCTCCTTCTTCCCAGGTGGCCCAGCCCATGCCCTAAGGGCTGCCCCCAGCACAGGTTGCCGGGCCCCATGCTTCCTGGAACCTTGGCAAGAGGGGCCTTGGGAGAGAAGTTGTGACGGGGGCCAGGTGGAGGTGTGGGCCCGGATGCAGGCCGTGGATAGATTAAATGTCGGGTGGGGGACCTGTGCAGAGAACTGGAGGGGAGCCCCTGGCTTGGGCCCTAGAATCACAGAAGACTGAGAGACCCCTGCCCGCTCAGGGCCTGCTCAAGGGTCTCCTCCCTCCTTGGCCCCTCCCTGCATCTCAGCTGGAAGATTAGTGTTGGGTGCGGGGAGCCAGCCATCAGATGTGGGGAGGAAGGGTTGCTGGGCAGGGCCCCAAGACCTCTGTGAAATGGAGCTGCTTTCGCAACAGAAGCCCTTTCACTCCCCTCTCCTGTCATTCTTTTCTCCCTGCTGTGTCAGAGGCGTCAGCCCTGGGGTAAGGAGCTGGCTGGGCCACCTGCCAGGCCACCCCTGCTCCCCGTTGGCCTGTGCATCTGGCCTGCAGGTCAGAGCTCCCCCCGCACACATACATTCTTTTTGCTGGTGCTTCCCTGAGGTCATCATCACCTGGGAGCTGCCTCTCATCAGCCCTGGCTTGTCCCAACAGGATACCAACTGAGGGAATAGAAAAACTGTTTGTTTGAACTGTACACACAAAAACATTTTCTGCAGCGGGTTATAAACCCTGTGAAGTAATGAAGCTGAAAAATAGGCCTGGAGTAAGTTTGCTCCCATTCGCCTTCAGGGCTACTCCCAACCTGGACCTTGTTTGTTGATTCAAGCTCAACCGGGTTTCAGCAAGAAAGTCTTATCAGGAGAGAACTGATTTTCTTTTTATGACCTGCTCCAGCCCTCCAGCACAAGTCCAACTGGCATGAGTAAGCACCCTTCTGGATATTGTCTTTTCCAGGATCCACGAGTGCCCCCTTATGGCAAAAAAAAAAAAAAAAAGTAGTATAGAGGTGAGGCAAAGGGCTCTGAGCTGGCATGGAACCTGAATTGATGTTTGACTGCCACAATTTGCTGCCTTGACTCTGGGCACGCAGAAAACAGAGAAGGTTGGCCTAGATAAGCTAAGGTCTCTTCCAGTCTGAAAAGTCTGATCCTAAAGACCCCCCACTGCCTCCCTGTGCCCCAACCTGTCTGCACTTGGTCACCATCCACAGCTTGTACACTGAAGGGAGAATGCACAGCTGGGCACATTTTATCATGTCCTGCCTCCTCCATCTTAACTGAGTGGAAGAGGAGAGAGCTGGGGCTGGTGGGTGGGTGAATACTTTTTTTTTAGAGGTGAGGGCCTCGGAAGCCTTAATTCAGTTCAGTTCAGGCACTCAGTCGTGTCCAACTCTGCGACTCCATGGACTGCAGCACACCAGGTTTCCCTGGCCATCTCCCACCTCCTGGAGCTTGCCCTAACTCATGTCCATTGAGTAGGTAATGCCATCCAACCATCTCATCCTCTGTCATCCCCTTCTCTTGCGTTCAATCTTTCTCAGCATCAGGGGCTTTTCCAAAGCCTTAGGAGGGGGCAAGTAATGGAGGATGTGATGGCCCATCAGATTCCAGAATCCACACTTGGCTGATCCTGGGATTCCTCTAGAGAGGGTCTAGAGCAGTTCCTGACCAGTGTGAGGTAGAGCCCACTTCTGTCCTGTCCCTAGATCTTTACTGCTCCATCCAGACAGGAGCAGAGAAGCCCCCTGGCCACACTGGGCTGAGATAGACTTCCCCAGGTCGAATCAGCTCTCCTTAAAATGTGAAGGTTCTGGTGAGGGGCCTGGGGCCACTACCCTGCAAGAAGCAGCCAGGGTCCCCAAGCCCCAGGTGTGTGCATAGGGCTGGGGCTGATCACAGCCACCTGAGCCCACCAGGTGGGGGCTGCTCCCAGTGGGGCTGTGGCAAGCTGGAGTGTGGCAGTCACTGTCCTTGCGCAAGGCCCTTGCCCTCCAGAAATTCACAGCCTAAGCCGCTTCCACCCCCACATTTTCAAGCACGCTGGAGTCCAAGAGGGCCACCTTCCTCCCTGGTGCTCTGTCACCTGACCCCTTCCTGAGAAACTGAGAAAGGACTAGATAGGAGGGCTTCAGCATTCTGGGCTCCCCACAACCCAGAAAGCCACCAAAGTGGTATTTCTGGGGTCCGATGGTGCTGCCCCGGGTGCGCCCCACCACCTGGCAGGCTCAGCTCGGGACTGGGGAGCAGAGGATACCAGGCGCGCTGACTTGTTTTCATCTTGGCCTCGCCTCGGGCATACAGGGTCACAGTTCCCCCACCAGGGATCCAAGCGTGTCCCCTCCACTGGGAGCAGTCTTAAGCACCGAACCACCAGGGAAGTCCTCACTGGGCTTTTGGGAAGAGCCGACCAGAAGGTAGTGTCAGAAGAGCCACAGAGGGGACGCAAGGAGCAGGCGCTCGCGTTTCCACGGCGTCCCTGGATGGTGGAGGGGCGGGGACTGCGGCCCATCGCCAAGCGCGGGTGCATCTGAAGGTGCTTCTACCCCGACAGTCCCCCACACAGGCGACCCCCGGCACCTCTGAGCTCCTACGGGCCCTTGGGGCTCGCCTCAACACAACCGCAGGCTTCAGTCACCACTTCCATCAAGAGGCGGATCGCCGCCTGCGAGACAAAACGCTGGAAGCGGGCCCACGCTCAGCGACGGCCCCGCCCATCGCCCCTCGCCTCGTCGCCCCGCCCCTTTGGCCCTTTGGGCGTGGCCAAGTGCCGCTTCCCCCGGAAGTCCGGAACCGAGCCGAACGTCCCGCCCAGCTGGGACGGGCGTTCCTCACGCGGCGCGAGAGTGGGTCCTTGTCTCCTGGTCCCCGACTTAGGTGTTCAGTCCCAACTCCTACGAGGTTCTGAGTCCCCACCGCGTCTCCCACAGCCCAGTCTCAGCTGCAAGCTGCTGGAGAATTCGTTTCCCCTCCCCGGCCCCGCGAAGCCAGGTGGGGTCCTCGCCCCGCGCCCCAGCCTCACCTTCCACACTCTCCCGCCCGCTCCCCGGGGCCCCTCGCCGCCCGCCCATGGCCCAGAAGCCGAAGGTAGACCCCCACGTCGGTCGGCTGGGGTATCTGCAGGCGCTGGTCACGGAATTCCAGGAGACGCAGAGCCAAGGTGAGTGTCTCGGGGTGGGGGGCAGGGGGGGCTGGGCCGGGGTCCAGCCGCGACCACCGCCCCGACCCTGGCGCCACTGCCCGCTTCTCCATCGCAGACGCCAAGGAGCAAGTGTTGGCCAACCTCGCCAACTTCGCCTATGACCCCGGTAACTACCAGTATCTGCGGCAGCTGCAGGTCTTGGATTTATTCCTCGATTCGCTGTCGGAGGAGAATGAGACCCTGGTGGAGTTTGCTATTGGTAAGGATGGGGCGCTCTCCTAGGTGCCTGATGAGGTAACGAGTTAGAAATGAGTTGTTGGGAAAGGGCTCTTCGGCCGTCTCTCAGCAGCGAAGGCAGACTTTCGTAGTGTCTGTAATGCCTCCGCGGCCGACACAGCGTACAGGTTCACTGGCTTGAGTCTGGCCTGGAACCCACCCCCAGGACCATTTCTACCTGTCTACCTTCCCTGTCGGTTAGAGGTAAGATCATAAATGGGAATGGATTGAAGCCCCTTGGAGGGGCGGGGTGGGGGCGGGGGAGTTGAGCGCTCTTTTAAAACCTCTTTATCTTATATGTTTCACCATCAAGAGAAATAGCGTTCACTCGGAAGGGCTTATGGCACCTGTAGTTGTTCTGGTCTCAGACCTATTGATTTATTCATACGTCAGGTGTTTGTTGGGCTGGTACCCTGTGAGCAAAGTATTGTTCTAAATGCTGGTGAGATGGCCAACAAGTTGGGAAAAGATCTTTGCCCTCAGGGAATTTACATTCTAGTAGAGAGAGACACATGGTTTACACACAAAAGAAGCTGAGGCACTGAAGAAAACAGGCTGATGAAGAAGAGCAAGGGAAGGAAGGGACTACTTCTGGTTTGGCCCTGGCGGGAAGGCACAGGCCGGGCCAAGACCCCAGAGCAGGAGGAGCCAGAAGGAAGGCTGATGTGGCACCATTGTGGTGAGTGAAGCCCAGAGTGGTACTAAATGAGAGAGAAGGATTTAGTGCTGCTAAATTAGAGAGCACCTCGCACCAGTTTACAGGGATTCAGATCTAGGCATTGGGTGGGAGTTTGGAGTTTATTCTGAGGGCAAACCAACATTCCTGGAACTTCCCTAGTGGTCCAACAACTAGGACTTTGCTTTTCCACTGTAGGGGCGGTGGGTTCCATCCCTGGTTAGGGAACTGCTGCTGCTGCTAAGTTATTTCAGTCGTGTCTGACTCTGTGCAACCCCATAGACGGCAGCCCACCAGGCTCCGCCGTCTCTGGGATTCTCCAGGCAAGAACACTGGAGTGGGTTGCCAGTTCCTTCTCCAGTGCATGAAAGTGAAAAGGGAAAGTGAAGTCGCTCAGTCGTGTCTGACTCTTAGCAACCCCATGGACTGCAGCCTACCAGGCTCCTCCGTCCATGGGATTTTTCAGGTAAGAGTACTAGAGTGGGTTGCCATTGCCTTCTCTGGTTAGGGAACTGAGATCCTGCAAAAAGCAAACAAAACCAACATTCTTTCTGCAGCATGTGTCTTTAAAAAATAACATTTCTCTGCATAGTGAAAGGAGTCTTATCTTCATAGGGAATGAACTTAATAATTCCATTGTCACCAATTACCCAGTTAGGCAGACTTCTCTAATAGTTCCCAAGCGGACATTTTTTGTTGTTCTGTATAAACCAGGATCCATGCTCTTAATCTGGTTGTTATGTACCTTAGATCTCAATCTCTCGCTCTCTTTTGAAAGAAACTTTGTATTTTATAACAGTAGAAAAATTGCGAAGGTAATACAGAGTTTCTATGTATACACACCGAGTTTCCTTATTATTACCATCTTACATTAGTATGGTACACTTGTTACAATTAATAAGCCAATAGCAATAGTCCTGTCTAACTCTTTGCAACCGCATGGGCTGTAGCCTGCCAGACTCCTCTGTCCATGGGATTTCCCAGACGAGAATATTGGAGTGGGTTGCCATTTCCTTCTCCAGGGGATCTTCCTGACCCAGGGATAGAACCTGCGTCTCCTACACTGGCAGACAGATTCTTTACCACTGAGCCACCTGGGTACCCCTGTTATTAACTGAAGTCCATGCTTTGTTCTGATTTCGTCACTTTTTCCCTCATAACCTTTTACTGTCTCAGGATTCCATCCAAGATCTTATGTTAGATTTAGGCTCCTTTGGGCTTTGCTGGTTTTAGACTTTTTCTTTTTGTGAATGACCTTGGCAGTTTTAAGGAGTACTGGTCAGGTATTTTGTAGGTTTTCCTTCAGTTGGGATTTGCCTGACATTTTTCTCGTTATTAGACTGGGATATGGGTATTGGGGAGGATGACCACAGAGGTAAATGGTAAAAGGCCATGACATATCTCCTCCAACTGAAGCTATTTTGGGAGGTAGAGGGGGGTGCTTCCCACGTGGGATCTTAGTTCCCTGACCAAGGATCGAACCTATGCCCCCTGCAGTGGCAGTGTGGAGTGTTAACTGCTGGACCACTAGGGTCTCGACTCTGCAGAAAACTTTGCTAAAAAGAGCAGTCAGGGGAGGGAGGTGGGAGGGGGGTTCATGTTTGGGAACACGAAAAATAAAAATAAAAAATAAAAAGAGCAGTCAGCCAAGGCGAGTTTTTACAGGATCAGGAAGCACCTTTCCCAAGGCAGGAGACCTCTGAGATCCCAGCCCACTGAGCCGGGGGCTCCCAGGGTGGGTAACCAAGCCCTGGACCCAGAGTCCACGGTCCCCACTTCACTTTGTAGCTGATCCTTGTGGATGAGTCCCCACTTCACTTTGTAGCTGATCCTTGTGGATGAGTCCTATCTCTTCTGAGCTTCGTTTCCTCATCTGAGCCTTGCCTGCCTTGCAGGACTGCCATGGGGAGCAGAGCTGTTGTGTCTGTGTGTCTGTGAAGGCACTTTGTCTACAATCGCTTGTATCTTTATCACCAGTTTTCCTCTTCACGGCCGCTTTTTCTTTCTCTTTTTCTCCTCCTTCCTAAGGTCCCCAGTCCCAGGAGCAACAGCTTTCTTAGCATTGAATCCCTCCATGGGGTCCTCTGCAGATGAAATTTATTTTTTATTTATTGTGCATAAATTGGAAGTCCCAGTGGTGCTTAGAAGCCTACTTTGTTACTCTTTCTGTTTCCTTTCCTGTTAATATCTGTGGCGCTTCATGTGGCGCTACACTGTCAGTGATTATTCTGCGCTGTGCTTTGTAGCTTTGAATCTTTTCTCTCTGGTGGCAGGTCTGAGATTGTGATCTCCATGAGGTCAGAGTGCTTTGCTTATGTTTGTCTTGAATACTCAGACTTTTTGGTCTGGAAAGGGGATGGGGCGAGTGCACGCACGCAGAGTCCTGCCCCTGACTTGGGGTTGGTGCCCTGAGTGAGGCTATTTCTGGAACAACTACTAGGTAAGATTGCCCACGGCCATGGTTTGGCAGAATCAAACCGAGTGTTGGTTTGTTGGTGCGGAAGAGAGTGAGTTTGGTAGGAGCAGGGCTTTGGGGTCAGACAGGCTTGGGTTCCAGTCCTCACTCCGCGACTTAACTCTGGGCATGTGACTTCCCTTCTCCCATCGTCAGTCAGGTGAGCAGGATCAATACCTGCCTCACAGAGTTGTTGACAATTAAATAAGCTAAAGTGCCTCAGACCACCTGACCTGCCTCTTGAGAAATCTGTATGCAGGCCAGGAAGCAACAGTTAGAACTGGACATGGAACAACAGACTGGTTCCAAATAGGAAAAGGAGTCCGTCAAGGCTGTATATTGTCACCCTGCTTATTTAACTTATATGCAGAGTACATCATGAGAAATGCTGGACTGGAAGAAACACAAGCTAGAATCAAGATTGCCGGTAGAAATATCATTAACCTCAGATATGCAGATGATACCACCTTTATGGCAGAAAGTGAAGAAGAACTAAAAAACCTCTTGATGAAACTGAAAGAGGAGAGTGAAAAAGTTGGCTTAAAGCTCAACATTCAGAAAACGAAGATCCTGGCATCCGGTCCCATCACTTCATGGGAAATAGATGGGGAAACAGTGTCAGACTTTATTTTTGGGGGCTCCAAAATCACTGCAGATGGTGATTGCAGCCATGAAATTAAAAGACGCTAACTCCTTTGAAGAAAAGTTATGACCAACCTAGATAGCATATTGAAAAGCAGAGACATTACTTTGCCGACTAAGGTCCGTCTAGTCAAGGCTATGGTTTTTCCAGTAGTCATGTATGGATGTGAGAGTTGGACTGTGAAGAAGGCTGAGCGCCGAAGAATTGATGCTTTTGAACTGTGGTGTTGGAGAAGACTCTTGAGAGTCTCTTGGACTGCAAGGAGTTCCAACCAATCCATTCTGAAGGAGATCAACCCTGGGATTTCTTTGCAAGGACTGATGCTAAAGCTGAAACTCCAGTACTTTGGCCACCTCATGCGAAGAGTTGACTCATTAGAAAAGACTCTGATGCTGGGAGGGATTGGGGGCAGGAGGAGAAGGGGATGATCGAGGATGAGATGGCTGGATGGCATCACTGAGTCGATGGACGTGAATCTGAGTGAACTCCGGGAGTTGGTGATGATGGACAGGGAGGCCTGGCGTGCTGCGATTCATGGGGTCGCAAAGAGTCAGGCACGACTGAGTGACTGATCTGAACTGAACTGAAAGCGCCTGCAGCTGCATGGTCTGCTATCCAGACCCCTTTGAGGGTAAGCAGTTCCCTCATCTCCCAGAGACTGAAGTGGGATAGTGTCTCATGACCTATCTGTTTCAGGGGTTTGTTCCCTCTGGAAAAGCATCACTGAATGATAGGAAAAGGTATGAAAGTTGACCCCTAGCCTCACAATTGGTGTCCGGGCAGTATTAGGAGGACGTACCCCTGGGCAATGGGCACTGGTCAGGCCAGAGCCACCCTTGTTGGGGTCGGGGGATGGGAAGTGGATGGATTATCAGGAACCAGATGCAAAGCCAAAATCTCAGTAAACACTCGAGTGAAGGGTTCTGAGCTTGTGCCCCAGATAAAATCTCTGGCAGGCTGTGGTATCAGTTTGACAGCATTGGCCAGAGGCACCACTGGTTGATTCTCAGTCTTACCAGCTGTGTGTACACACCTGCCCCATTCTAGATGCTGTGTGGAGATGTAAACAAGCCAAGAGATCTCTCTTTTTCCATGAAAACTGAATCCTAGGATTTTGTGATACACAGGATACTGACAGTTTTGTTACCAAAACAGAGTCCAAGTAGGAGGCACCGCCCACAATTGAGCTTAAATCCTTTCTCCTGTGTTCTACTTCCTGCAATACTGGTAGCTGCCACCAGATGGTGGTGGTGTACTGAAAAAGACTGGTGGGTGACTCCTGAGCCGCCTCTTCGGAAAACAGTATCTAGAGTAATTGAAGGGGGACATGCCCCCTGATCCAGCAGTTACTTTCACAGGGTTAGGTCCAGGCACGTGTAGACACATAGGCAAAAATGTCACCAGCAGTATTGTCCCAGCCTGCGAACAGTCAACACTGGGATGAATATCAATATTGTGGATATTCATACTACTTAGCAAGGTAAATGAACAATCTGCACAGCTCCATGCATTTATCTTGCAAACATCATGTTAAGCACATGATGCTAGACACATAATAATATGTACTGCATGATTCCATTTCTATAAAGTCCAAAAAGAGGCAGAACTGAATTATAGTGTTTAGCGGGGAGTGTGTAGTTAAAAAGAAAAATTACTTGGAAGATCCTGAGAACTCCCTGGTGGTCCAGTGGTTACGATTCGGTGCTTTCACTCTCGTGGCCTAGGTTCAAGCCCTGATGGGAGAACTAAGATCCACAAGCCACACAGGAAATAAAAGGTCCTGTTTATTACAAGTCAGGAAGGGGTTCACCTCTGAGAGGGAGAGAATTCAGTCAGAAAAGAATGTGCAGAGACACTGGACTGCTGACTGTGCCTCAGTCCTTGGCCTCAGTGATATGGGCACTTTTGTCCTCACTGTTCACCTCTGCCTGTGTGTGCCGGCCCTTTCTCTGTGTGTGGGTTGCAGGTGTGCCCTGGGCCAGTCTCCGGGGCTGTAAACAGGTGCGTACCTGGTCCACGTCTACTGGGTGCCAGAGAGGGGTCTTAACATTATCTAATCCTCTCTGCCCGTTTTACTGATGAAGAAACTCAGGCTTAGAGAAATGGAGTTGCTTGCTCTGCTCACCTTAGTCTGCAGGGGCGTTCCCGGGATTTTCAGCTAGCTCCGCCCACCACAGAGCCCTCCTCCATCCGCCGAACTCTGGGGTCCCTGGGGAACCTCCTTCTCTCATTGGTCCTTTAGGGTCCTAGGATCACACATCTTTCAGCTTAAACAAACGAGCAAAACTCCCCAGCCCGCCGCTAGTTACAGGAAAGAGCTGAAGTCGAGGCTCTCATCCCATCACTTCCTCGCGCGCCGCCTGGGAAGGCTGACTCCAGGCACCTCTGCCCTCCCCGCTTCCTCTCAGGTCTAGGCACAGGCAGGGTGTGTCTGTTTTATTCATGTATGTGAATATATAATGGATTCACCCGGTACAGAGTTCAAAAGGGCAGGTGGTAAACTGTAACAGTCTGTAGCCTTTTCTGGAGGCAACCACTGTTACCAGTTTCTTGTGTATCCTCCCAGAGATATTTGCAGGATTTATAAACAAATATGTATATGTCTGTATGTATACTGTGTATACATTGTATGTCTTACACATGCCTGTAGTATACTATATCCCTATTCCGCTCCCACCACCCCCCCGCCCCCGGCTCTTTTTAAAATTTATTTGGCTGTGCTGGGTCTTAGTTGTGACATCTGGGATCTACTTCCCTGACCAGGGATCCAGTACAGGCCCCCTGCATTGGGAGCTCTAACTCTTAACCACTGGACTACCAGGGAAGTCCCTTGGGGAAAACAAAACAAAACAGGAAAAAACTTAGCACCGCCTATTGGCACACGTGCAGTGTCACCCCTTAAAGAGCGGCCTGATGTGAGCACTGCACGATGTTCTCAGAGTGGCGGGACTGAGGTCCAGCCGGCTCCTGAGGATGGCCCTCTAGGTTGTTTCCATTTTGCTCTCGCAGGCGGTGCTGCTTATTTGTATATCATTTCTCACTTGCCGGAATGGCCCTGTATAATAAAATTATAAAATTGAAGTCTAGGTCAGGAACGCAAAAGGCCATGATTTTTTTTTTTTAATTTTTTTTTAGATTATACAAAACAGATCACTGTATCACCCTGTGTTTTTAGAGAAGTCTCACTACCATCCTGGTCCGTTCCCCTCTGTTCCCCTCTCATGGAATCAACAGATGTGAGCATGTACATATGTGTATATTTGTCCGCTGCCTGCTTACGCATAATAGTAGCTTTCTCTGTATGCTGTTCACCCCTTGCGTGTCTGTCCTGAAATGTCAGAGAGAACCATTCTCAAGATAACGTGTGTGTGAGAATCAGTCAGTTCAGTTGTTCAGTCGTGCCTGACTCTTTGCGACCCGATGAATCGCAGCACGCCAGGCCTCCCTGTCCATCACCAACTCCCGGAGTTTACTCAAGCTCATGTCCATTGAGTTGGTGATGCCATCCAACCATCTCATCCTCTGTCATCCCCTTCTCCTCCTGCTTTCAGTCTTTCCCGGTATCAGGGTCTTTTCAAATGAGTCACTTCTTCACATCAGGTAGCCAAAGTATTAGAGTTTCAGCTTCAGCATCAGTCCTCCCAGTGAATATTCAGGATTGATTTCCTTTAAGATGGACTGGTTGTGTCTGTGTGTATGCACACTTAGTTGCTCAGTTGTGTCTGACTCTTTGTGTCCCCATGGACTTCCAGGCTCCTTTGTCCCTGGGATTCTCCAGGCAAGAATACTAAGTGGGTTGCCATTCCCTTCTCCAGGGTATCTTCCCAACCCAGGGATTGAACCCAGGTCTCTCCCATTGCAGGCAGATTCTTTACCATCTGTGCCACCAGGGAAGACCAACTCAAGATATTGGGTTGGCCAAAAAGTTCATTTGGGTTTTTCCACAAGATGTTATGGAAAACATGAGACTTCCCTGTGGTCCAGTGGCTAAGACTCTGAGCTCCCAAATGCAGGATACCAGGGTTCAATCCCTGGTTGGGGAACTAGATTCCACACGCTGCAACTAAAGAACTAAAGCTCTCACATGATGCAACCGAAGAATTAAAAGATCCCACATGCCCCAACTAAGACCAGGCAGAGCCAAAAAGAAAAGGATGTTATGGAAAACATAACATGTTACAAACGTTTTGACCAATCCAATACTAAAGTTAAACCCTGAAACAAATAGTCCCCAATGAAGATTTTAACTTGGGATTGACTGTGGCCAGCCCCATGCCCTGGGGTGGGCGGGTGCTCAGACGCAACCTCTCAAGCCAGTGTCTCCAAGGACTCGCCCCGCCCTCCAGGGCGCCAGGTGCAAGCTCAGCACTCGTCAGCACGCCCTCCCTCGATCGCCAGGACAGTCCTTAGGCCCTCCTGTCCCTCCCAACACCAGTGCCCTGCTTGCTGTGTGACTTGAGATCCTCTGCCTGACCTCTCTGAGCCGCCAGCTTTCTCCTCCCAGGTGGCATCTGGGGGTTCTCCTTTGCCTCTCCCGGGCCTTTCTGGGGCTCCCATCTAGACAGGCCCTGCCTTTGCCCCTTGTTCTCTTTCTCTCTGCCTTGCCTGGTTTGTCCAAAACATGTTCATCCACCAGTCAGAACTTGTTCTCCTTTTTTGTGTGGTAACCAGTCTTTAAATTGCAGCAGGATCAGCATACAGTGAGTTGCACACGGAGTGTCAGTTTGATGAATTTTTTTTTTTTTTGGCTTCACCACACAGCATGGGGGATCTTAGTTCCCCAACCAGGGATTGAGACCCGAGACCCCTGCAGTGAAAGTGTGGATTCTTAACCAGTGGACCACAGGGAAGTCCCAGATTGATGATTTTTCAAATTCATTAAAGTGTATGTACATCTATGTAACCAGCACTTAAATCAAGATACAGAATATTACCATCTCTCCGAAAGGATCCCTCATAACCCTCTGCTGGTTAGTGTCTTCCACCCTGAGGTAGCCACTGTTCTAACCTTTAGCCCCATGGATTCCTTTTGCCTGTTGTTGAACTTCATGTAAGTGGACTGGTTCAGGCTTCTTAGAGTTGAGTCTCTGTTTTTTTTTTTTTCACTCAACATAATGTTTCTGAGGTCCATGTAAATGGTTGCAGTATCAGTAGCTCCTGTCTTTGTATGAATAGGCCCCAAGTTGTTCATCCAGCCCTCCACTGGTGGAGCTCTGAGTTATTTCTTTAGAGCCTTTATGAGTAAAGCTGTTATGATAATCTTAAAGATTTTATTTATTTGTGGCTGTGCTGGAACTTCCTTGCTCCCTGGGCTTTTCTCTAGTTGCCGTGCGAGAGCTTCTCATCGCAGTGGCTTCTCAGGTTGTAGAGCTCCAGGGCCTGCAGGCTTCAGCACTTGTGGCTCGAGGGCTCAGCAGTCCCAGCTCCGCACCCCAGAGCACAGCCCCAGTAGCTGTGGTGCATGGGCTTATTTGCCCCCCAGTGTGTGGAATCTTCCCAGATCAGGACTGAACCCATGTCTTCCGCATTGGCAGGAGGATTCTTTACCACTGAGCCACGAGGGAAGCCCGTCACGATCATTTCTATCAAGTTTTCTTGTATACGTCAGGCACTCATTTGTCTCAGGTAGATTTCGTATAGTATATGTATGCACTCTCTTTTTCTCAGACCTGGGTAGAAGTGGAATTGCTGAGTCACAGGGTAGATGTATGGGTTTCGCGGGTAGCTCAGTGGTAAGGAACCTGCCTGCCAGTGCAGGAGACGCAGGAGAGGTGAGTTTGACTCCTGGGTCAGGAAGATCCCCTGGAGGAGGAAATGGCAACCCACTCCAGTATTCTTGCCTGGAGAATTTGATGGACAGAGGAGCCTGGCAGGTTACAGTCCACGGGGTCGCAAAGAGTCGGACACAACTGAGTTTGCGTGTGCATTCGTGTACACACATACCCACACACACGGTAGATGTATGTTCAACTGTATTAGGAGCTACCAGATAGTTTTCCAGCTAATTACGGCGTGTGCGCTCCTCACCACCAGCACACGAGAGTTCCAGTGGCTCTGCCAGCACTTACTATTGTCAGTCTTTTTTTGTTTTCCGTTATGACGGGTGTATAGGGGCCTCTTGCTGTGGTTTTAATTTTCATTTCTCTGATAAGGAATGTTGGGCACATTTTCATATATTGGCCCTTTTGTGCAGTTTGTTGAAGTCTTTTGCTCATTCTTTTTTTTTTATTGTGTTGTTCATCTTTTGCTGATACGAAGTTCTTTAAATATCTTGGATATGAGTTCTCTGTCAGAATCTATGAATATTTTCTTCTTTTGCTTTTTTCCTTTTTTTTCCCCTTCTTTGGTATGAAGAAAAGAAGCGAAGATGGTGAGGAGAGGGCTCTTGGGGAGGGGGACTGATTAGGGTGGTCAAGGAAGGCTCTGAGAAGAGGTAACATCTTGTTGGACCTTTTTTTTTTTTTTGGCTGCACTGCATGGTTTTCAGGGTCTCAGTTCCCCGAGCAGGATTAAACCTGGGCCCAGAGCTGTGAGAGCACAGAGTCCTGAGCACTGGATGGTCAGGGAATTCTCTGGACTTGTTTTTTGTTTTTTTTTTTTGCAATTTTATGACACATTTGGTGTCCTTTTTTCCTCCTTAAACTTATATAGCAAGCGTTTTCCCCCATTACACTTTTTTTTTAAAACGTGATTTTTAGAACTATATAACGTTTCATCATATGAATGTACCCTACTTTCTTTAACCAGTTTGCTATTGTTGGGCCTTCTTTAGGAAGCTTCCAGGCTCATGTTGCTCTTTTTTCTACAGCCCTCCTTAGTTCTTCAGGGCCAGTGCACAGAGGTGGGCTCCGAGGAAAATTCACAGCGGCTGCGGCTTCTCTTCCACTCTTTGGGGGTCTTTTGGCTCCTTCTCGGGCACTCCTACTCAGCCTTTTTAATCCCTGAAGCCCTTCTCTTTCCAGGCTTTCACTGCTCTTTTTCATCTTCCACGGTCGCTGCCAGCAAGGCCGAGGGGCTTAAAGAGTTCCCTACCTGGGGTGGGGACACAGCAGCCGGTAAGCGCTGGCAGCCCCCCGATCCATCCCTGGAGGCTTCCCAGGCCTGTAAACGGGGAGCAGGTGGGGCTGGCTGTTGGGAGGCTGCCTCCTGTGCCCATTCTCCTGCAGATGCCCTCTGATTATCCCGAGTGGCAGAGCCCTACCCAGGCACAGCTGGGCGTGATGATGACTCACCAGCCTGGAGAATGACTTGGGCTTTTCACGGTATCACCCTTGAGGGCAGAGATAAGTCCCATCCTGAGTCTGCAGTGTGGGTAGGAGGCTGCAGTTCCACTCGGAGCTCAGAAGAGATGGTGCCATGTGTGCGAGAAGCTGGGGTCCTGTTGGAGCGTTTCCACTTGTACCTGCGCCCGGCTGAGCCTGGTGTCCCCCCATGATAGGATTAGTTCTCGTGGTTTCTACAGGGACACCCTTTATTCTGGGAGTGGCAGCGGGCTCCCCATCTTCTGAGACTTTGGACAAGTTACTCAATGGCCTCAGCTTCTTTTTTGCAAGTGGGGGTGGTGGTGACTCTTGCTCCGTGGGGTTCAGTCATGTGCCCAGCATGTTTGTGCCCAGCAAGAAAGCACAGTTGCAGGCCCCCAGGATTCAGAGGTAAATGACTACCGTGTGGTGCCTAGTGATCGGGACAGACCGCAAGTAAAGAGGGTGGTGGGAAGGGAGGCCCCAGGCTCTGCTAAGGGCTCCTCCACTGGAGTGACCTGAGAGGTGGGGAGGGACCCTGCATCAGTGCCTCCCCTTCTGGGGCCGCCCTTCAGAGGCCCCCTGTCAGTGAGACCCCAGAACCGCATATGTCCTAGGTGGGCAGGGTCTCGGAGCCATCCCGTCCAGCCTCCCACCCATCTGCAGTGCAGCCATTTCCTGCTGCTCACCGCTTTACAGTCCTTCTAACAAATGTTTGTAAGAGCGCACCCTGTACCAGGCACCCTGGACGTGGTGGGAATAAGACAGCCTGGGTCTTGACCTCTGGGAGTATATCCTTCTAGTGGGGCTCAGCAGTCAGCGAGCAAGAAAAAGCCATGGTGATCCGTCAAAGTTCTAAGCGTGCAAAGAGAATGAAACAAGGAGATGAGGGAAGGGCCTGGACGTGGCAGGGTGTGGCTTATATGGTGCTCCAGGAAAACCTCACTGTCGAGGGAGCAGTGACGTGCTGGTTACCAGCAAGAGCGTGTCAGGACTTACCTGGTGGTCCAGTGGTGAGAGCTTCCACTGCCTGGGGGGCACGATTCAATCTCTGCTTAGACACTTAAGATCCTGCATGCCACATGGCATGGCCAATGAAAGAAAAAAGAACAGAAAAAAAAACAAGAGGGCGGCAACATGTGAAGATCCTAGAAGGGAGTGTGAACTTTATTCCAGGTGCAGTGGGAAGTCCCTAGAGGTTGAGTGGATGGAACCTTTATGAGCTTCCCTTCAGCGGGACCCAGACTGACCCAGGCTCAGGAGCAGGTGCCTGAGCCTGGAGGAGGAGGTCTTCGCCAGCCCTGCCCCCCCACCTCGCTGTGCCTGTCCCCTCTTGCTTGGAAAGACATCCCGGTTGGGTTTGAGGCTGGGTTGGGTTTGAGGCTGCGAGAAGCCAGAGCCTCTGCCAGTTTCTAGAGACGCAGGGGAAGTGGGTGGGCTGTCAGTCACTCCTCATTAGCTGGGCGGCCGTGTTATGCTGGTCTTGTGTTTGGAGTAGGAACCCAAGGGTAGGGGTGCCCTGACGGCAGGAAGCTCACCCAGGAGCCACAGGAAGTCAGCTTCCCACACCCAGGGCTCTGGGCTGGTGGGAGAGTACAAGGTCAGGCCGCACTACGTGAGCGGTGGTGGGCTCTTCGATCCAGAACCACAGGTCTCTTCACTCTGTCCTTTTGTCTTATCCCCCAGAATCCTATCAACAGTGATGGGTTGGGGGCGGGGGTGGGCGGTGGATGATATTTAACCTCTTAATTATGTTATATCCATAAAATGGTAAAAGGGTAGACTGCGTGGCTATTAAATGATTCCATGATTGTAGATTTATTGGCCTGGAGAGGTGTTCACAGGACATGGTTAAATAAAAGCAACTGGCTTACAAAACAAATAAGCAGAAGATCACATTGTTATCAAGTATATGGAGTCATATTTAAATATCGTGGGATGAAAAGCAAATATTAAATGGGTGGTAGGATTGAGATGGTTTATACTTTGCCTTCTTGACAGTTTTATTGTGGTATAACTGACATGTGATAAACTTTACATAAGTAAAGAGGGCAGCTTGATACGGTTTGACGTATGTACACCTGTGAAACGATCACTTTACACATGTGTGCGTGTGTGTATCTGTGTGCATATATGTGCATGTGTGCATGTGCATTGGGTCATGCCACACATCTTGTGGGATCTTAGTTCCCCTGCCAGGGATGGAACCAGGCCCTCTGCAGGGAACTCGTGGAGCCCTAACCCCGGACCACCAGGGAGTTCCCAGGAAAGCACCAAACTGGCCAAACCGAGAGCGGCAAGGTCCAGTGCCCACCTCCAGAAGGCTGGGCCGCGGCAGGCAGGCCTGTCTGGAACCTTGAAGGGGAGGGCTGGAGATCCCGTGGGCTTCGGGTCCCTTGTCCCCGGGCCAGCTTCTCAGGGGCCCGGCCCTTCCCTGGGACTCGGCGGGGAGAGGGCAGAGGAGGCCCAGGGCTGAGGCCTGAGTCGGCTTGCTCTTCCCCAGGCGGCCTCTGCAACCTGTGCGCTGACAGGGCCAACAGGGAACACATCCTGCAGGCGGGGGGCGTCCCCCTCATCGTCAACTGTCTGTCCAGCTCCAGCGAGGAGACCGTGCTGTCCGCCGTGACCGCGCTCATGGGCCTGGGCGCGCCCGGCGCTCGCCGCCACCCCGAGCTGACGGCCCGGCCCGTGGTCCAGTGCATGCTGCGCTTCTCCCTGTCGGCCAGCGCCCGGCTCCGAAACCTGGCCCAGATCTTCCTGGAAGACTTCTGCTCCCCCAGCCAGGTGGCCGAGGCCCGCAGCTGGCAAGCGGATGCCGCCCTAGGGATCCCCCTGCCGAGGACGGAGGCCCCACAGCAGCCCTGACCCGCTGCCCGCCGGGCGAGACTGAAACCCTGGTGGGGCTCAGGGAGAGGCTGCGGCGGCCCGGCGGCGCGCCCTCTCCGCTAACGGCGCGCGCTCGGCCCTTTTCAAAGTGCGTTTTCTCGGCATGGCAGGTATTTGCACTGTGATGAAAGGCCCCAGACGAGTGAGGAAGCCAGGCCTTGAGACGCGTGGATGGGGAAGTTGAAGATGCTGCCGTTTTCACGGGCCGCTGCTCTCAACCTCGTTGAGGGGCCCTCGTGCTGGCCCACCCCCGCCGGGTCTCAACCTCGCGGAGGAAGCAGCGCGGTCCCTGGACTCGGAGGCTTCGCAGAAGGTGTTTCTCCTGAGGAACAGCTGGGCCTGGAGCTTAGGAGAATTGCCTGAGCTTGAGGAAGGAAGCATTCTCCCCTAACAGAGGTGTCTGGAGTCATTTTGAGACGCAGAAATGAGAAGCCTTGTTGTTCAAAGTATATCGCGGCTCCGGGAAGCTGAGGGCGGTGTTGTGCCCCCGTCTGTGGAGGCTGGGTACCTGCCCCACAAGTCTCCAGGCTGGGCGTTGGGCCTGGCGGATGCTGCCCCTGAGAACTCTCTGGCTTAACTGTTGACCCGTACAGACCTGTCAGCCAGACACCACAGTAGGGCACCTCAAAGACCCGAGCGCGCCCCGTGCTGTTGAGTCCAGCCTAGTGACTGTTACCGTGGCCATGAGGGTGATGACACGTCAGAGGACAGGCACGGACTCTTGGAGCAGTGTCCTCTCCCCTCCCCACCCCACGGTCCCTGCTTGGAAGCCCTGGCCCACCTTCTCTGCCATCAGGTTTAGTGAGGCGGGGTGCTGTGCCTGGAAGCACGTCTGGGCCTCAGGCGGGCCTCGGGGATGCAAGTAAGAGGGCTGCTGAAGGGAGAGGGGATCAGATGCTGACATACAGCGCAGGGCCCAGAGTCCAGGGTACACCACTCAGCATGGGGGAAGGGGTGTGGGCCCCTGTGGAAAGCTGGGGTGCAGGAACAGGGGAAGGTCCTGGCCCCGCTTAAGCTTGACCTCTTAAATGACCAAGGAGAGGTGGCTCGGAGAGGAACGGTGTCCAGGTGGACCTGGAGGTGGGCGGATTATGGGACTAATCGACTAAGGAGCCCAGAGGGAGGGAGGGGAAGGCCTCCTCGTCGGCCTGTATTCTCACTGCCCTCCGGAGGGTCCTGGCCCTTCCCTTTCCCAAATAAAAGGCCTTAAGAGAGCAGTGAGCTGAAGTGTTTTATTTAAAAGGTTCGTGTTCTCCCAGCGCGTTTCCGGCCAGCACGGTGCTGAGGGGTCACCGCCATCAGGCTGCACGGGGACCCGGTCCTGCCCGGCTTCCCTGCCTGTCTGCCTTGCCCTCCTGCAGCCGCTGTCTGCAGCCTCATTGCTGGGGCAGCTCTGGGCAGCCGGGGTCCAGAGGCAGGGCTCTCCGCTTGCTGTCTATAATCTCCCTCCAGTTGTCATTCCAGGAGCGCAGCCGTCTCCGAGGTGGGCTCAGGGCCAGGTGCTGGTTGTGGCAGCAGGTGAACAGGATGTGCTCCCAGCTGGGGGTCTCCTCTTTGCCTGGGAGGGGAGACAGGGAACCCGAAGTCCCTAATCTGGTTATCTGAACTCCCTCCCCCTAAGCCCAGCAGGCCAGATGCCTGGAGGCTGCTAAGGAGAAAGGCTCCCCACCTTGAATGACCTCCTTGTCATCAATGAGTAGGTCCCCTGAGATCACGGTCTTGTCCCTCGTCAAAATAATGCGCTCCACAAACTGGGGTCCCAGGTGCTTCTCCACCCAGCGATACTGTGAGGTGGGCACAGGGTCAATAGGGCAAGATAGGCCCCTGAACTCAGGGCTAGTAGGTGTGAGGGAGGGTCTACAGCTTGTGAGAGACACCCCTCCACCCCCGCCCCCCCCAAACTTTCTGTGTTTCTGCTGGTGTGGTTTTTTTTTTTTGGCTGGGCCATACAGCATGTGGGATCTCAGTTGCCAGACCAGGGACTGACCCCGTATCCCCTTGTATTGAGAGCACAGAGTCTTAACCTCTGAACTGCCAGGGATGTCCCCCATGGTTTCTTTTAACAAATCAGAACTTCGGAAGCTAAGTTTGCCTGTGGAGCGCTGGGGCAGCCGCACCTTCTCGGGCACACAGGGGTCGTACTTCATCAGAGGGGTGGTGCAGATGAAGACCTGGGTGCTGCCAGGAGGGGGCACGATTAGATGC
This sequence comes from Ovis canadensis, assembly GCF_042477335.2. Classification (NCBI taxonomy): domain Eukaryota; kingdom Metazoa; phylum Chordata; class Mammalia; order Artiodactyla; family Bovidae; genus Ovis; species Ovis canadensis. The sequence continues at coordinate 64,352,695 of NC_091255.1, read as the reverse complement.
GGTGGTGCCCGCCCCTGCCCCCCAGCCCCCACTCCCTCGCCGCCCATCCTCACTCCTGCATGTCATTCATCTCCCGCAAGGCTTCCAAGGCTCCAGGGATGGGCTCCAAGTCTAGGAAAAAGCCTGGGGCTTCATACACACTGGCCACTTTGTCCTGAAAGATACAGCGTTCCCGTCCTGGCTAAGCCCCCTCACCACACACCTCCCCCGCACACACACAGCGAAGACTCAAAGGTGAGCTTCCTGGGGGGCTTTGGTCCCCAAATCAGAGTCCCGGGTGGAGGATTTTGTATAGCGGTAAGGAAAACACCCCCAGACTGTCTAGTCCCAAGTGAAGTGTGGATTCTGAGGTGAGAGCTTTGTTCATTTTAAACAGGAAGGTGTCTGGACATGGAGCAGAGACAGTCCTGACCCAGGGAAGAGGCTCCCCGTCCCCGGATGTCCTGTGGGGTCGGGGGCCCCGCTCCCCTCGCGCCGCACCCCTCCCATCCACCCGCTCCCTACCGCCAGGTCGGGGCGCAGCGCTCGGTACTGCTCACGCGCGAAGAAGCCGCGGCGCTCCTCCAGCGGCACGTGCGGCTCCCCGGGGAACCGTTGGAGGAAGCCCCGCAGCAGGCCGGCCTCGAAGTCCGCCAGCACGCCGTCCATGTCCACCAGCACCCGCACGGGCCGCGCGCGCCCCGCCGGCGTCCCCATCGCCAGCGCCGCGAGGCAGGGTACCCGGGGGAAACGCGGAACCGGCCCCGGGAGCGCGCGGAGCTGGGCGCGGGAACGGCCGCTTCCGGAGCGGCGGCGGGCGGAGCCAGGCCGGGCTGATTTGCATGGGCGCCCGGGTGCCCCGCCCGCCCGCCGGAGCCCCGGGCCTTCCCCAGCGCCCGACCGAGCGTGGCGGTGCCCGCGCCACGCGTCTGGTCTGAGGGTGCGCCTGCGTGGACATCAGCCGCCCTCCGCTCCAGCAGACGCCCTCGCTCACCCCAAACGTTACTGGGCCAGACCTTCCGGGGGTACCCTGGACTGGCCTGAATACTGCGGAGCGTGGGCCGGCTCCGGCTTTCTCAGAACCCACACCTGCTCACCCCGCTTGCGGGGATAGGAGGAGAGCTTCCTCCCGCTGAGTCAAGGCAGCACCAACCCAAGACCCGAACCTCGGGGGCTCCCAGTAGCTGAAGTGGGTGAATCTGAAGACAACAGGCTCTCGCTAGCACAGCTCCTCAGAGGTGAATTCACAAACCAGAGTTGGCTTGAAACATGGGAGCATCTACTTCAAACCTCCTGCTCTACCTGGAAGAGGCGATTTTCCACCAGGCTCAGGTAATCAGGACCATCCTTTCTGTGGAATTGATTTTTCTCTAGAATCCTCCTCAGTTATACACTCCTCTGAGAAAATGCTGGTCACTGCTGACTTTTGTTGACTCTCAATTTTTTGTAGATTTCATGTAATTTATTTCCTGAATACATGTAAATGTGCTGCGCTTACTCAGTCGAGTCCAACTCTGTGATCCCATGGATTGTAGCCAGCCAGGCTCTTCTGTCCATGGGGTTTTCTGGGCAAGAATTACTGGAGTGAGTTGCCATGCCCTCCTCCAGGACATCTTCCCAACCCAGGATCAAACCCAAGTCTCCCGCATTGCAGGCGGATTCTTTACCGTCTGAGCCACCAGAGAAGCTCACATGTAAATATATTTACTACAAACTAGATTCAGATTTGAGTGACTGACCCATCTTCCTGTTGCTCCCCACCTGAACACCCTTCCCCTTCCTGATGCTTCTGTTCCATTGGGTTCTGAACACCCCAGTACTTCTAAATGGAACAGAAGCATCAGGAAGGGAAGCCTGGTGGTCTAATTTTAAAACACTTAAGAAGTAGACTGCTGCTGCTGCTAAGTCGCTTCAGTCGTGTCCGACTCTTAGAGACCCCATGGACTGCAGCCCACCAGGCTCCTCCGTCCATGGGATTTTCCAGGCAAGAGTACTGGAGTGGGCTGTTGCCTTCTCCGAAGAAGTAGACTAGGTATTAGCAATAAATACCAAGCCACTCAAGTCACATAACTGTAAAAAGCCAAGACTGTCATCAAAATGCTAACTCTTCTGCCCTCATCATTTTAAGTTCAACTTCACTTTCTAAACCATAAGCTTTCTACGGTGAAAAATTCAACACCCTTAGCAAACATGTTTATGAAGAATTTAAAAAATCTGTAACAGTACCAAGATGACCAGCAGAACTCCTTCACAACACTTTTGGCCTAGGCACTTACCTTCATAGCATGGAGAGCTAAAGCCAAGTTACAGTTATGACACAAATCAGGGAGCTGTCTTTCCCAGGTCTGTCCAGTTACTGAGAAAAGGGCACAGGTTTCCTGCCTCTTTAGTTCTAACAGAAACCTTAACTCAGGTTATTTGTAGGATTAATCTGTTTTAGTGAAACTGGAAAAATTGTATAGCACAGCTGCCCGTTTTGCAAAATAATAAGGAAGAAAAACACCCCCACAACCTAGGATTACCCTTTTTCTTCCCAAAGAGATGCTTATTAAGTCAAATGAGCTGGTGGTTACAAACCAGGCTTAAATCATTTCAACCACGGTGGGGGATGGTTAAAGGTGACCTGTTTCAAAGTCTTTTTTTTTTTAACTTTTGGGGCACGCCCCTAGGATCTTAGTTCCCCAACCAGTGCCCCCTTGAAAGCATGGAGTCTTAGCTACTGGGCCACCAAGGAAGTACCCCAAAGTCTCAAAGTTAGGAATCGAGCTTCCAAATGACAGGCCCAAGGAACGCTGCTGATTAGCAGCGCAGGTACACCGAGAAAGCCATCGGACAGTGCCCGGTTTGGACGTTTGATACCTCGATCTGGAACTTTCCAAGACTCAGATGACCTTGTCCCCTTCTGGCTACATGACCCTTCTTTTCTTTGGAGCCCTCTTCTTTGATCACCGACCATCGAGAGGCATCCTGTAGGCATGAGAGAACTTAAAATATTAATGTTATCACCCAGCAAAGGAGGATAAGTGGTAGAAGAGTCCAAAGTGTATTGGCTAATAATTGTTCTGGAAGCCAGGTATCTGTATTACTCCTGTCTTTTACTACCAGATGTTAGTTAATGTTCATTTTGGCATTCTGCACTCACACTGACTTTAAACCTGTTTTCTTTAGAGAGAAGCCCACTTCTCTCTAGGCCTTCCTTAAGTCTGTTTTAATTTGAAGGGCTCATCAAATCATTGGGTAGCAGGGTTGTTAGTAACAAAGAAAAAAGCAACTAAGCAGGTAGAACTGCCGAAACAATCTCAAAAAGATGACACAGGACACAGTGTTTCAAAATTTGTACATCGTTTACTTTAAGCAACAGTCCAGGGTTGTGAAGTACAACACACATTTTAAGGATGAGACTTTCGTTTCATGGTCAAGCACCAGCATCATGCACACAGCTTCAAGTTATCTAAGAAGAGCACTGCCCCCCCACGGGTCCCTTCCCCATGAAGACCCCGCCCCTGCTTCACCACCTGGAATTCATCAGTCTGAGTGAACATCAAGCTTTCCTCTGCGTGGGAGCAGCAGGCTTTGCTCAGCCAGTCATGTTAAGTATCTGGCTTAAATGTATCTTAAGGTTCAGAAATAAAAGGCAATTTTTTGTTTTACTTTTTTTTTGCTTTGCAGGCGGCAAGGCATAGGGCACAGGCCTTTTATCACTCCATATGGCACAGGAAGATGCTTTTTAGCAAAGGGCACTGAGAAGTTAGGGCAACACCAGGTAGGTTTCGGCATCAAGACAACCTTGTTTGGGGGCCTGAAGGGACAGCGCCTGTGGACTGTTTACTGGTCTGTCCAATCCAGGCTTGGTAAACCCAAGTAAAGCTGACCAAAAAAGGGTTTTAAAAACCTCAGTACAAAAGATCCTCTAACACATTTGAAACCAAATGGTTTGTTCTTAAAAACACGGTACTAAGTGTCACAAAGCTTTCCCTCCAATCTACTACTAGAAAACACTCATGCCAAGGCCTACAGACCCAGAGGAATAAGGACAGACAGAGAACCTGTTCTTCCAAAAAATAAAAATAAAATAAAAGACAGCAGTACATAAAGTGCTTCTTTTTTAATGAAACAAATCCAAAAGATGTCCAGTCAGGCTCAAGTTGTGCGGCTCACAAGCACGGAAAAACAAAGAAACAAAACGACGAGAGTCCGGGGCAGACGGAGCTAGCCCAGGACGAGGCTGGACTTGCCGCCAGGGGGGTTTCTCCGGGATGGCACAGGTGCCGGCGCCACTGGGCTGGGCACAGGGGCGGCGGGCACAGGCTTCTCCTCGCTCTGCCCCAGGGTGGCCTGCAAGTCTGTGTCCACGTTTTCTAGGAAAACAGAATGAAATTAAGACTAATAACTATTCCCAGTGAAGATGACGAGTCTAAGTTTTTTGAAGGGGCTTTGTGGAGGATGGTTCAAACCATGCCTAGAGCTATAAAGAAGAAAACAGTTGGCACATGGCCACCATCCAGAACCAGCCACTGGTAGTGTTCTGCCGTATGCATCCCCAGGTCTTTCTCTGTGTATGTTCTTTTCTAAATTACTTAAGTATATGGCGACATAAATGTTTTAAATGTGAACATTACAGATAAGCTCTAGGTCCACCACTCCACTGCTGGGTGGGTCTCCTCCCCGTGTTCCCAGAGGCCCCACTACTAGCTGTGTGCATCCTCTGTCCATCTGTTTTGCGTAAGCTTTGTGTGCTTTATTTCCAGCATATCACAGACAATCTTGTTTTTATTGTATTTAACATAATTGATAGCAACTTGTCCCTTTTGGAAATTTACCCCCACTTATACACATGGTCAGGACTTCCCTGGTGGCTCAGACGGTAAAGCGCCTGTCTACAATGCAGGAGACCCGGGTTCGATCCCTGGGTCGGGAAGATCCGCTGGAGAAGGAAATGGCAATCCACTCCAGTACTACTGCCTGGAAAATCCCATGGACAGAGGAGCCTGGTAGGCTACAGTCCATGGGGTCGCAAAGAGTCGGATACGACTGAGTGACTTCACTTCACTTATACACATGGTCAGGTGCTTCCCTGGTGTCAGTGCTAAAGAATCCGCCTGCAATGCCGGAGCCTCAGGTTCAGTCCCTGGGGCGAGAAGATCCCCTGGAGGAGGAAATGGCAACCCACTTCACTCCAGTAATCTTGTCCGAGAAATCCCGTGGACAGAGGAGCCTGGGAGGGCTACAGTCTATGAGGTTGCAAGATTCAGACATGACTGAGCAATTAAACAACATACACATGGTCACACTTGATCTTGCTTAAGTCACTGCTTTCTAGTATATATACAGTATATGTGATTAATCCTCTACTGATAGCCGAAAAGTAAAACCAGTCTGATCATTCTGAAACCGTAACGTGTGTACTCTGGAACACAGGCCCAGGGGGACACGCACTGGTCTTCAGCTTGAACAGACTGGGCGCCTCCTTCCACAGTGGCAGTCCAGGCCCACTCTAGCGCCCACATCAGAGCATCCTCTACTCACATCTGTCCACTTCCCCCACTTGATAACCACCTCACCTTAATATCTGCCTAAGTGACACGTGAAAAACGATTATTTAATTCTGTCATGTGTTAATGTTTCCATGATTAACGAGTGAGGCTGACTTTTTGAAAACCATTTAATATCCAGCTTACAGATGTTTATTAAAGACTCCACCCCCACCCACTGGTGGTTAATTATCTTAATCCAGTTACTCCCATCATATCAACCCTGCCCTTTCCTCATTAAAGTCTTAAGAACCAGTGTTATTATCACCCAATACATCCAGTCCTAGATACTGCTTGACTGACTCCCAGACTGACTTGTGAAATTCTCAACCAGCATATAGGAATCCTTAACCAGGTTGTTGCCACTGATTCAAATTCAAGAGTAATTGCAAAAGAAAAAAAAATGCATTATTTTCTGCAAAAGGTAATTTTTATGAAGAGTTTAATAGTTTAAGGCATGCCAGACTTATTTTTAATTAAAAAAAAAAACCCAGCTCTCTTCATTTCAGTGTTAAATCTTAAATTCTGTTGCATATTCTAACACCTACCTTGCAATAATACACAGAGGCACCTTTGGTATAAAAAACTAAGATATTTATAAGACTTGGAAGAAAAACTACCTTAAGGTTTAAAGACATTTATTTCCTCCTAGTTTAGAAGTTCCAAAACCCTGGAGCAGTGAAGCAGAAATACTGGTTATGACATATGCTATGTAAGAACGTTGTAAGCACTCATATTAGACACCAACGCAAAGTACTAACTCCAAAAAAATTACTCATTAAAAAAAAAGTTCCTCATCAGACTAAACATTAAAGGTCCACATCCCTAAAACCTCTTGTACTAAGTTTTCACTCTGCCGACTGAAACAGAGAAGTTCAAGGAGGAAGTCTTAGATTAGAAACATAACATCTCAGGAATATGCTACTGCTGCTTTAAACATTTCATTTCATGAATTTTTGGACTATTTGATAGAACCTGACTTCTAAGGCATATAATGTTCTATACTATTCAACTACAGGTAAAAATGTAGTACGAGTTTTCCAAGATGATAGCACTCCGTTATGAACCAAAGCTTGGTGAGAAAGGGTTACTCCTCAGCTTCCTGTTGCACAAGAAACTGGACCAAATGCATCAACACACCATACCCAAGTCCTCCGACAGGCGCCCTTAAATAACCTAGGGAAGCATGTCCAATTTACTGCAAATACAAACAAAACCCAAGAACCCAAATTTTAAAGCCATTCAAGACAGATGAATACAGACCACGAACTCCGCCTGAGCCAGCGTATCAACCCAAGCTGTTTCATTTCTGCTGCGAGGACACAGCCTCCCCACTGGACAGGATCTAAATGAATCCACCATCCGGGCCACCCAGCTGAGGAACACTTCAGACGGACACAAATGTTACCCGGCATGGTAGTTTATTTCCATAAAACGATTTTTAGATAAACAAGCTCATTCCTGCCAATCTCACGTTTGCCTTTCTCATTATGCACGGAGCCGCTTTGTCTTTCACAACTGGGTAACAAGAAGCCAAACGAGAAAAAGGGAGGAAAAAAGCACCCGTGGAGACTACACAACCATGGCCCTTAACCTAAACACTCATTTATCCGGTCAGAAATACTCTGGCCAGAGATAGAGGTTGGCTTGTTACTTCCTTGAGTCTGTTGTAAGTATACGAATTGAGAGTAAAGGCTTTAGAAACTTTTATGGGACTTGACAGAGATCTTTTGTCTACTGAATCCAGTAATTTAAAAGATGTTTTTGTTTTTTTAAACAAAATTATGGCTTCTGCCATAATATACGTCCTATCTACTCCTTACTTGTCTGTCTTCTCTGGCATACCAGTAAGGTAACTTGATCAGACAGCAATGTCAGAAGAGAAAAAACCGACTCATCTAAGGATCACCAAATTAGAAGCTCTAGAAAACACAACAGACTTGCCCGAAGGCAGGTAAGGACTTCTGCCCAAGCTTCCTGGACCTTCTCCCTCTTTCTTCAAGATTTCCAAAGTCCTCACTATAGACATTCCTGTGTTTAATTATCCCAAAGATGAAGGCAGTATATCCAAGCAAGATCTGCTTTATTTAACTGAGCAGAACTGATTGGCTTTGCAGTGAAGTTGCCGACAGAACTGGGGTTGACTTTTATTCACTAGACATGGTCTGAATTGTCATGCCCCTTGTCATTTTATGACAGACAAGCTAAAAGTAGCAGCAGTCAGGAGCAGAGAATAATCAGGTGCCAAACTGACGATCGATCAAAAAACACGAAAAGGACGGACCTGTACACGTTGCATGTGCTACTCACCTGAAGGATCTATAACACTGAGCTGGGGGTGGGGGAGAGAATTTTTTTCTTTTCTTCAGTTACAGCTCAAGAGTTTTATTCAGCAAACAAAGAACAGTTTACCCTCAAGGCGTGAAGGCGGGCCGACCCCAAAGGAGAGGTTAAGAGAATTAATTATTACCAGGACAAATATGACATATATTTTAATAACTTCAGGCTCTCATATACTGCTGTGGGCTCCCCAAATTTGTAATTCTATTCATTGATCAAAATTAGTGAATAAAGATTAGCTGCTTCTTGGGCCTCCCTGGTGGCTCAGTGGTGAAGAGGAGACAAGGGTCTGATCCCTGGTCAGGGAAGATCCCACACGATGTGGAACAGCTAAGCCCGTGCCACAACTATTGAGCCCGTGCTCCAAAACAAGAGAAGCCACCGCAATGAGGAGCCTGACCACCTCAACTAGACAACAGTCACAGCTCGCTGAAACCAGACAAAAACCTGTGCAGCAACCAAGACCCGGCATAGCCAAAAATAAATAAAATTCTATTAAAAAAAAGATTAACTTATTATTCTTGCTAAATAAGGTCTGACATTGGAAGTATTTCTGAATACAAAAAGCAGCGGAATCAGAAAGTCTAGAGTTTTTTTTTCGAACCTGCAGAACAATCTTTTTCAATGGAACAAACTAGATAGAAACAAAACCTGATACACCTTCAGCCCAATGAGAAGCAATCTGTCTGCAGAGGGAAAACCCCGGTAAAGTTCACAACGGTTCAGAAGATTCTCCTCCCCTCACGCCCAGCGAGAGACAACAAGAAACTGAACAGGAATTTCTGTTTTCCTGGAAGACTGACTTGCCCAATGTAATGGCAGAAAAAAGCCTTGAAGAAGCGGCTTTGTCCTGGGCCGGCTGCGTGTCACCGGGTCAACTTGAACCAGATGGCTGCAGGCCAAACACATGTAAACCTCACATCACATGCAGCAGCGATTCTCTGGCACTTGTTAAAGAAGTGCCAATAAATACTTCAAAGATTTTAAATAATTAAATGATTATAGCTCTTTTCCACTTATAATTTGATGATGTGGATGCTAACTGATAATTTACACCTGCCCACTAAAGTCATCATTCACAAGATCACAGGGTTACGGGTTGTCGTGCTGAGTAAGCACTTCAGTAGCAAATCAACTGTAAATGTAATGCTGAGGTCTGAGCTTGCGATGCCAGAGACGGTTACTAAGAAGCTCTCTCTGAGTGTAACAAATACCAACCTGATTGACATCCGTCTGTTCTGAAAGCTTTAGGAGGTTTCCAGCCTTGTTCTCGCTGCTGGCCGTGCTTGCTAGCTTCCATTTTGCTTTCCCTTCCCCCTAGAGGATGGACACTGGCACCTGGGGCTCAGCCAGGTTCACTCTCCAGCCAGCCTCTTTCCCCAGGATATGACTTGAGTCAAAATTGAGTATATTCTAACATTCAGAAATTGGCATACTTTTTTCAGACATACTCACCATGAACATCACCTTCTCCCTGGAAAAGAAAAAAGTTAAAAATTTACTTCAGATTTTAATTTGGCCACACACAAAGAAAACAATCATGGTTCAGAGAAGCTACTGTCTCCCTGAAGACAGATGTCAAATTTTGTTTTGATGTAGTCAAGTTCAAGGTAAAGGTGCTCTTTACAATAAACAGCCTTTATTCAACTTGGAACAGTGCTACACAAAAATGGTACTGGACCAAAAAAAAAAAAAAAAAAGCTACTGGATAAATTGCCCCAGTGCTAGTAACATGGTCAAAACACCAAAAAACCTTAACATTGACACTGATGATATCAGTTAGCACTTCAGAGGAGCTTTTATCAGAACGGGAAACAGGTAAACCTGTCTTTCCACCCCCTTTCCTTTCTTTCTAATCTAGCTGTTGAAGGGCCTTCATCAATTCCAAAGCCCTTCTACCAGTCTGCCCACATTCAGGCGGCTGCCGTCTCCATGTGCTCCGAGGTCCCCACTCGGGGACATCCCACCAGGCTTTCCAGACAAACATCTGGGGCCTAGGGGCCGTGCTCACCTGCAGACAACCAATGGTAACAGCATGCGACAGCCTCCTGAAGTTTAGCTCAAAACAACAGGCAACATTTGCCAACAACTAAAACATCCTTGAGCTCAGATATGCTACTATGTGTGAGATACACAGGAAGTGCAAGTGATCCGGTTTCAAAAATCAATACTGAAGAATAAAAACGAACCCAACTGGTAGCAGAGACACATGAACAGACCAAGGTCACATGAACTCATTTTTCTGATCTACTCTATCAATCCTCCATCAGCAGTACAGTCAGTCCCTTTCCTAATTACCACTCGATATAATAAAACTCCAGTGGATAAAAACCTAGTGGGAGAAAAAGCTCAGGGATGACTGGATAAATAATTTAATAGAGGCTCTTTGCCCTGGGTATTAACTCCAGGGACTGAGATCATAAGCAAAGCCTTTAGAGTTAGGATAGACAGATGCCCTTTGAGAAATTGTTGCTGGATATTGGTGATGATGGATGGGAAAGATTCATGAAAGTTACAGGAAAGTGATGACTAAGAACAAGGCTTATGCCCCTGTCTGTGGCCTCCTCCTTACCCCTGCCCCACCTCCCCACCCCTCCCCATTTATGCTTTCTCTTTACTCTGTATTTCTATTTACTAATATTGTATTTTTTGATGTTATAATAAAAATTTAGTGGTTAAGTGCAAACAAACAAACAAACAAAAAACAAACCCCGAAACTCCAGTGGCAAGTCTTAGTACAGTGGAGGAAGGGCGGGGGGTGATGTGAGGATTTCATTTCTAAAGGGCGTAAACTTCCAAGCCTGTCTCTCCCCCTGTATTGCTGCACTGACCTTCAGATCTAAGAAGTCTCCAGAGTTCGCTTCAGAAGAATTCCTTCTCTGGGGTCCAGATGACTCAGAATCTTCCCTGCCCCCACTAGACTTGGCACCTGAATCAAAATATACTTTCGTGAGGAATACCAGGGAAAGACCTAAAGCATGCCACTATATAATGGGCTCGCGTCACATGACAACATGAGCCCACAGTGTCAGGGAGTGGCGGCTAGTAAAATGCCACAGAGGGGCCACATGAGCCAGCTGACGGCTCTCCTTGTTCTCAGCCATCACACCAACTCCCGCATCTCCCCCGTCTTAGCCCCCATCTCTCCTCCCATGACAAGCTTTAATTGTTGTTTCCCACGATTAAGCTAGATGTTAGTCAGCAGCACAAACCCAGCTGCAGTGGTCCTGCTGGGCCCACCCCTTGACCACTGACCACAGAGATGAGCAGTACCTGCCGACTTGGCCCAGGAAGGGGGATTTTCCTCAGGTGTCCCAAAGATGCTGGAGGCCATTTTGTTCCTCCTCACAGGTTGTTCTGTTGGTTCATCAAAACCTAATGAAAAATTGGATCCACCGCCAGGAGGCCGCAAAACCCTAGAAATGATGGTGAAATGTCATTTTCAGATCAGATCAAGACGTTTCCTGGCACATGTTTTCAAACACCTTTCATTTCAGTTCACCCACCCATTCATTCCACACACACCCCCACAAAAGAGAACTGTTAATGGGAAAATTAGGAATTGATTCCAATGTGGTATAAATTCAATGATGGACCTTAAGGTGGTGAGACTGTGCACCGCACCAGGCAGCTGAAACAGTCCTGAAGTACCAGCAACAGGCTGGTTGGCATCCCCTTTTAGGAACAGGCCAAAGCCTAATGGATCCTGTCTGCTAGGCCCAGCTGGACACATTTGCAAAGAAGTTTAGAAGCACATCTTGTTATTTATTAAAAAAAAAAAAGAGTTTCCATTTTTATTTCCAACAAAACATTTTTAAATGGAAGAATATACATATACATGACCAATTTAGAAGCCCAACGAAAGCTCGTAATCGTCTCTCCCATCTCAGCATCATTCACAAGCCCTGCCTATACACATGTACCTCACTATTCTCACTAACCATCGTGAGTGACCAGTCACAAGGAGAGTCAATCAAGAGTTAAGTGTAGGACTCCATGACATGCTCTACACCCGTGAACCTTTAGACACCATCTACAGCTCTTGTGTTTGACAAGGAAATATGGCACTTTCCCATTTCCAGATCTTCCGGACACAGGTTGACCAATTTGTCCCCTCCATGAAAAAAACTCAATTTAATTTGTCCTGTCACTACTCAAAACATAGAAAATGGAGATGGTTTCATGGGAAGATGTCCTAACCACAGATTCAGTTCCTTTATGGTGATGGGAGTGGTCTATTTTTCTATTTCTTAAGTCATTTTGAGTAAGAAACATTTCTCTAGGAAGGTGTCCATTTCATTCAAGTTTCCAGATAAATCTAGCTGTCATTTGTAAACTCAGCTCCTTATATTTGAAAGGAAAGGAAAAATTTAACACTTTAGGTAAAAATTCTCTTCTAAGTATCCCTCCAGAGGCATCCCCAAGCTGTGATTTTTGTTCCCATTCTAAATATTTTCTCATTTCCATTATTTTCTTCTTTGACCCATAAATTATTTAAAAGTACATTTGTAAATTTGCTAACATAGGTCTTTCTAGTCTGATTTCCAGCTTTCCATTATAATACAGACAGGATCTATATGACATGTTCCTTTGAAATATGATGTGTTTTATGGCTTAATAGGTGCTTCATTTTATAAATCTTCTGTATCTGCTTGAAAGGAATATATACTTAGCAGTGTTCTATATGTCTACTAGATAAAGCCTATTAATTGAGTTGTTCAAATCTACTGATTTTGTTTGCACCGCATGGTATGTGGGATCCTAGTTCCTCACCAGAGATCAAACCTGCAGCCCCCGCACACATTGGAAGCACAGAATCCCAACCACTAGACCACCAAGAAAGTCCCATCAAATCTACTAATTTTTAAGTATGTTTTATCAATTACTGAGATTCTGTTACCAACTTCTCCTACAATGGGGGATTTTGTCAACTGCTGCTCAGGACTGTCAAGATAAGAATTCTCTCTCAAAAAGACCACCATTGGAGTATTTTATTTAGTTCAGAAGGGAGAACTGTGATGGATTAACTGGCTAGTCATTTTGATTAAAGGAACAAACCAAATATATATTCCTAACTCACTTCATTTACCACAATAAATTCCAGCTAGGTCAAATATTTAAATTTAAAGACTAAGACAAAAATATTGGAAGAAAACATGTACGAATCTGGTTCTAGTCACGAAGGCTTTCCTTCTAAGCGCAAGATGAAAGCCAGAAACCATGAAAAATGGACAGATTAAACTTGGCAAAAATACACATCTTTGACAAAGGATGACAGAATCACTTTTAAAATAATTAAAAGAATCATGAGAGAAATAAAAATGGACAAAAGGGACTAACAGACAATTAAAGAATATGGGTAGTTTCTAAACATTAAAAATTCAAATTCACAAGCAAATAAATGAAACCTAAAACAAAAGAATATATTTTTGCTTATTAGGTTGGTAAAGATGAAAAAAAATGCCAATTTCCAGTGTGAACTGAAATGTGAGAATATAAATTTGCACAAACTTTCTACAGATAATTTTGATAAAAATGTATCAAGTGTTTAAATTTGCATCTTCTGTGAATCAGGGAAGGGGTTCTACTTCCATAAATTTTCCTAAGTAGATAAGCAGACATACGCACAAGTAAACTTGCAGATGCAGGCTTGGTTAGGCCTAAGCAGAACAGAAGCAAACTGCTCGGGCTTCCCCTCTCAACTCTATCTAGTTCTCACCATCTTCTCCAGCCCAGTCAGGCCACATTCTTCCCTGTTCCGTGAACTGTTCTGCCTTATCTCCACCTCAGAATATTTACTCCCATATTTCCTCCTGCCCAGAGCACTTTCCACCCTTTCCTCGGTGACTGTTTCAGAATCCAGCCCATTTCTTAAACCTTCTCCTCTTCTAGGAAGCCCTCCATGACCTTGAGAAATCAGCAGTAGGACACCGAAAGGAAAGAATGTTAGATACCCTCTCTTTCTGGCCACCAGTTCTTTCTGTAAAGGACCAAACAGAAATTATTTTTGGCCTGTGGGTCATTCGGTTTTTTTGCAGCTATGCAGCTCCATAACAGCACAGAGGCAAGCCACAGGCAACACGAAGATGAATGAGGGCAGCTATGTCCCAATAAAGCTTTATTTATGGACACAAATTTGATTTTCTTGTCATTTTCACAAGTCATGAAAGATACTTCTTCTGGCCTTTTTCAGCCATTTATACTTGTAAAAATCAGGTGCCAGCTGGACTTGGCTATCAGGTGGTAGTACACTGGGCTCTGCTCTGTCTAGTTCAGCAAATAGCCTCATTTTTTAAAAGAACAAAGTCAGGCCTGGAGAAGTTCTAAATGAACTGCCCAACTTTAGTTAAAACAAGTGACAGAGATGGGGCCAGACCCCAAGCCCTGGCAAGCACATTTAAAAAGGGCTCAAAGTGAAGTAGGGGGATCACTCAATACCATTTTCTCTTTAAACTACAAACCTATATAGTTGGTGTTCTGATTGCTTTTCATGTTTTCTAGACTTAATATATTTCTTATATAGGTCCTCTAGCATCTTTCTCTAAATCTAATATTCATGTCTCTCCATAGTAAAATTCAGTACTCAATTTACACTAAATTAAAATGTCACTATTATTTTCCAGGGGTGGGGGTGGGGGGAATCCATTGTGTGCTTTTATAACATGTAAAACATTTAAAAGCCCACTGTTTGTAAGTCTCCCATATTAAATATTCACTCAGATTAAATTCATTAAATGAATTAAGAAATCATGTTCAGGCATACCTCTTATAATTTTGGGTCTGCTAATAAAATTGTTTAAATAATAATTTTAAATATGTTACAAATTCTTAATAGTCATTCTCTATGTTAAAGTCAGAAGTGACTAGGTTTTTATCATTTGTACCTCAGATCAACAGACACTTGAAATATTATAATCAAAATTAGCTTGCTTCAGAGACTTCCCTGGCAGTTCAGTGGTTAGGGCTCCATGCATCCACAGCAGGGGGCATGGGTTTGATCCCTGGTAGGGGAACTAAGATTCCCCCCCAAAAACAAAATTAACTTGCTTCACTGTCATCCCCTTCATTCCCCAGAGATTAGACTTATTCTCCTTACTATCATAATTAAATTCTCATGAATTATTTCAGCCAGATGAAAATCTTCAAAACCCCAATAGGCCAGGAATTTTTTTTCTTTTTTACCTTACAAAAAGAAAAAAGACACTACAATCCGAACACCAGCTTAGAAAAGAAAGTCAAAGCTCTGACCAGCCCAACTTTTTAAAGGTCTGTGTCCCTCTTGCAAGAGCAGGTTCTACCTACTCCGATGACGTCAGTGTTGTGGAGCCCATTTGTAACAGCGAGACATCCCCAAACAAAGGATTTGGATCATAAGAGAAATTATTTCAATTTTATTTTCTAAGATCCTGCTAT
Organism: Ovis canadensis; assembly: GCF_042477335.2. Lineage (NCBI taxonomy): Eukaryota > Metazoa > Chordata > Mammalia > Artiodactyla > Bovidae > Ovis > Ovis canadensis. The sequence goes on along the minus strand of NC_091255.1, from coordinate 64,337,432 downwards.
TCTTCCTGAACTATGATAATGAGATCAGAATTACATATCTGAGACTCAACAAAAATGTGTCCATGAACTGCAGGTAGCAATTTTCAAAAAAGTACTTTTTTCTTTCTTATCTCTTCAAATCCCAGAGTTTCCATGTGAGCTTTGCAGACTAAAGCTCCCTATCAGACTAAATTTATAATTTGTTTATAGAACTAGGAAACTGTTACTGAAGGAAAGAAGAAATAAAAGGACAATGCTACACAGAGTCTTAAGATGACAATATTGGGGAAAACTGATGACAAAAGGGGGTTAAAACATTTAGTTTGCAAAACCAAAAGTCATGTATGTCTCACATTTCAAAGCTACAAATGAAAAAACTAGTGTGAGGATTCATTTGACCTGGTTACTTAAATTCTTCATGAATTCAGCACTAAACTGCGCTCAACCGCAAAGGATAAAAAAACCTCTGATTTTTTAATAGAATGCTTGAGTTTTCACATCCAATCACTACAGTCTGGCCAGCATAAAGTTGACCTCAGGGCACAAAATGAAAAACCAAGGTTTCAGTTTGTTCCAGTGTCCTCTGGAAAAAAAAAAAAATCTCACTGGAAGGATGACAAGAGAAGAGGGAGTGACCAGGGTTTGCGTAGGTCTATCTACTCAAGTTCCCCTTCCTCCGAGCAGCACTCTGATTTAGTTGTTAAAATCTTCCCCATTCTTTTCTACATTTGAAAAGGCAACCAAAGAGTTGAAGTCTTAAAAATGTCATTTCCAACACTACCTCCTCAGCCTCACTGATGCGGCCTGCTTTTTGTCCCCAAGGACTCCAACCCCTGTGAGACATTGCTCTTTCACGGCTGTCTTCTTAGCCCCACAAAATGGCTCCCTTTGTGCCGCTTGCCCAGGACCCCAAGGCTGCCCACACATGACGGCGGGTCGTGGTCGGTGAAGAAGAGAGGCTCAGAAAAAGTGGAATCTAAGCTGCCTCCACGCCTTGGGCAGGATCCCAGAGATGCTTGTGTCCCACCTTGAAGAACAGCCTGCGTGCAATTAGCCGAGACAATGTGGACATCTTCCACGGCATCCAAAGCCTTCAACCAAGTTAGGCAAGGGCTCGGAAGAGAGGCCCTCCCAGTCCACACACCGTGCCCAGGGCCCCCTTGTCTGGCTGCAGTGGCATGAGTGGCCAGAAAGGCTCGGGCTGCGCAGGTGGAGATAGTACGGAAGAGACAATGGATGTCTCCGGCCCCGCCCAAGAACAGGAAACCTCCTCCATCCAGCCCGGGAATCCGGCCCAGAGGTGAACTCATTTGGCAAACGTCAAAGGGGGAAGCGAAAGAGGTGGGATGCGAAGACCGAGGTCCGAAGGTTTGAGCGCAGAAAACCCACTAGGAACGACACGCTCCCCCTCCCATTCGGAGGTGGGCGCGGGAGGGGAAGGAGCAGGGGTCTTTCCTTTGTTAGCAGAGGGGAGGCACTTGGCGGAGGGTTTACGGTTGGGTCCTGAACGGGGGCGGGGATCGTGCTGACCAGCCCCGCCCGAAGACAAATGCCACCTGCCAGGCGGACCCGAGTGGGCAGGAGCCCGCCGGACCCGATCGCTGCGGCTGCAGGATCTGACCGCCACGCCGGGCGCGGGGCCACCCACCTGCTCCCGGGCTAGAGACACGAGCGCGTTGTCGGGGGTGGGACAATGGGGCCAGATCAAGGTGCCCCGCGGGCTACCCGCACACCTGGGGCCCAAGACCACCGTCCTGGGGCCGAGCCGGCCGCGCCGCAAAAGGCAGAAAGCGAACCCTCTCAGCACGTCCCGACTAACGAAAACCGGCCGCACGGCGAGCGCGAGGGGCCCCGGCCCTTCCCAGCCCCTTGCTTCGGGGGAGGAATGAATGGGAGAGGAGCAGGAATCGGGCGGGGCCGGCGCGTCAAGCTCGCCGGCCGCACAAAGGCGGAGCCGGTGGCCGAGCCAGGCCAGTCGGCCGGGCGCGAGCGCAGCGCCCCGGGCACGTTACAGCCAACAACCAGCCGCCAGACCCGCCCGGCCCCCTGGGCAACAGACCTCCCGCCCCGGAAACCCCTCGCCTCACCGGGAGCTGTTCCTGCTGTTAGGGTCGACGCCCTTGAAGGTGGTGGTGGTGGTCATGGCGCCGAAGAGCGAGGTAGGCTGGCGCGGAGCGGAGCGGAGCGCTGAAAGGGTCAGGTCGGAGGGGCGCAGAGCAGCTCTCCAAACCAGAGCCGGCGACCGCTGCAGGAGCCTCCGCCGCGGCTTGCCGGACGGACCGCCGCTTTTATAGGGCTCGCAAATCCCCGCCCTCACCCCGGCGGCATTGGTCGATTCAAATGACCCTGTTCACTCCTATTGGTTCTCTGGAGTGCCAAGCATCCTGAGACGTCAAGACGGGCTGAGACGGGCCCTGCTCAGCCTAAACCCGCCCCCTTCCTAATCAGGGAAGGTCTGGGGACGTTTCCCCTCCCCCACCTCCAAATCTCGGAGATGATTGGACAAAAGACAAACCTGCCCCGCGCTCCGTACAAGTAGTGCTCGCTGTCACTTAAAAAAGTTACCTTGATAAAAGGAAAAACTCGCTCTGGGCTAGTTGGAAATCGCAAGTTGAGGACAGGTTTATCTTTACCGTCATTTTGTCTTATTCATGGCGGGTAGCTAGGGCATGCTCCTCAAGAGAGGAAAACGACTGCTACAAACCCACGTTTACTGAATACCTACTATGTGTCCTGCCTGGAAACCTGACAGTCCCAAAGCAGCAGCACTATGAGTCAGCAACAGAAAGCATACGAAAATGATCCCTTGTAAAATGACGGGAAATTCTTTACATTTTAATGTTACTATTTAGCTGTAACGCGTGGTGCATGCACTAAACCAAAATTACAGTCGTTCCGATTTGAGGGCCGGTTCTTAAGGCCGGTTAATGCCGGGCTTCGGGGAATGGCTACATCCCTTGTTCCTAAGGCCACAGTAGTCGTCCAGGCCTCTGCAGCTGTTTATAACCGTTAAGTCATGACTCTTCCACCTGTCTGGGTAAATCAATCCCCACAACAAATGCAGACACACTTGTAGGGCTCAGGAATGACTGTTTATAAGATCATAATAGCAAAGTCTTGGGCAAACCAGAGGCGAGGCCTTCCTGGTCACGCTATTTCCTCAAGGCAGATCTATTTCCCTTAAGAAGTGAACTATATTCCTCTTTGTGTGGCCTCCTCCTTCCTGGCCATCTGTATTGGTTAACTACTCTCCTGGGTTTTCATGAAAAGCCAGAGACAAGCCCTCCTCTTCCAGAAGGCCTGGGTCATGTGTTTATGTGCTTACCACAAAAGCATGAAGCATACCACTTGTTTGGATTAAAATCCTTCTCTTTCCAAAGGCTGGACCTAAAGTTCCTAAACTGTAAAACCCCCAAAAAAAACTCTTCAGGCCAACCTAGTGAGCATGCACCCCCTCTTCAAAAGTCAGTTATTAATTAGGAGGTAGTGGAATATGATGGTTGTGAGCTCAGGGTCTCAAAGGAGAAATTCGGGTTTGAATCTCAAATCTTATCTGAGCATTGTTTCATTTGCAACACAAGGATAGAGTAGTATTTAGACTCCATAGACTTGAGAAGACTGGATGAGGTAATGGATGTAATAAGGTGCTTGTCCTGACATATCATCAACATGATAGCCGTTTTTATCATCAGACTTACTTGGAAAGTAACCACATTTTTCTTTAAACAATCTGCAAGTGGTTTTGTTTTGTTAAATGAGGGATTTAGACTTGACTCTTAGGATCCATTTTCACCTAAGTTTTTGAGTTTGCACTGGTTTGCCTTATTTCCTCTGGAAACCAGACAGCCTATGTTCTAGTTCCACTTCCTCCCAACTTAAGACACTTGTAGGTCATTTATATACTTGAGCCCAGGTTTTTCATCTGTAAAATGGGTTAACAGCAGCTATTCTGTAAGATTTGGGATGAGATAATTAGGTACTCCATCCTGGCTGCATAACAGAATAATCTATGAGCTTTTGGGGGATTTCTGGATACAAGATACAGCAGTGGATATCTGGAATAAGTTAAACAGACAATTCTCATATACATATAGCTTGGGCTGAGAACCTTTGCTTCAAAGGCAAGGAATCAGCTCCAAGAGAATCCTTTTTAACCTAATCTGATTTATGAAGAGTAAATTCACATAAAACCGACATCTGATTAAAGCCATCTGAGGTCTGTTTGGAACATTCCTTGTATTTTATAGTAAATACTGCCAGAAATTTCCAGAATAATTAGCCCTCCTATTTACTTGTTCACATACTTAACACTGAGTTGGTCAAAAAGCTCATTTGGATTTTTCCATAAGCTGTTTTGGAAAAACCCAAAGAATTTTTGGCCAACACAATAGTTTTGACCAAATTACCATACTTCACTTTCTACTGCAAAATTGAGATTTGGGGTAAAAGATAACGATATGTAGTTCTGCTATAATCTTTGCTTCAGATGACCAACTAAGTTGAAAATGGGACATTAATCAAATTACATTTTTCCCCCAAAGATCAACACAGATCAAGATCAAAAAATGCAAAAGGATGGGACAATGTGAATATCTGCTTATACAGTCATGAAGGCCTATCATCATGATTTTTAAAATGCACACAAGAGTCTGTATCAATTTGCTTCAAATTCTCAGGTTAACCTAAAAATCTAAAGAAATAGAAGACACATGAAATCTTGTAACAAGGAATGATCCCACAGCTATTTCAGGACCTACAGCAGTGTTTTTAAACTTTTATGAAGCAGAATCCAAATATATAAAATAGATTAACAGAACCCTGGCTCTCTCTGCTTTCCCATCCTTGGCCACTCTCTGCATAGTCCTCCTCTTTTTGCACAACCTCAGGGTTCCATGAGATTTTAAAGTCACTGCCCTATATGCATGTCCATTTTCTCCTGCTTTTTAAACAGTTAATAGAAGAATGAGAGTGGCCTCCACTTCTTTTTCAGCAGTAAACTCTTTAGCTTCCTGCAGTCCCAACTGCCACTTCCCTGCTATATCCATTTGTACCAGTCTTCCATTTTAATTCGCTGCAGGAAGCCTGGCAATCAGCTTTTCCAACAGGCCTTTTGTTTGTTGGCATCAGGTCCTAGTTTTAGTTGCAGCATGTGGGATTGAACCCAGGGCCCCTGCATTGTGATCACTAAGCCTTAGCCACTCAACCACCAGGGAAGTCCCAACAGATTTTTCTGGCCACTTCACCCAGCATGCATAACTTCCACAACCAGGGATCAAACCTGTGGCCTTTGCAGTGGAAATTCAACCTGTAACCACTGGATCACCAGGCTTTTGTAAACCCAGTATTTTTAGAAATTCCTTAGAACACAATCTACTGCTCTGAAGCATGTGGCAGAAAAATCTTTACTATTTAAAACATGTCAGAAAATGATTAAGGCCCTAATAAATTTTTATTTGGACAGGAATCCTGTTGCTTTTTATATTTGTTGCTGAGGGTGTGGACAGTGTTATCCAAGTATGCCATGTACAACTTAAAATAGAAAAATCTGCTAGTTGTTCTTCACTACTTGTACACTTGTGCCTATTACAGATAAATAAATTTTCACCAAACACAAAAAATGCACTACTGTAGCATCTCTTTGGGAGGAGGCAATGGCAACCAACTCCAGTGTTCTTGCCTGGAGAATCCCAGGGACAGAGGAGCCTAGTGAGCTGCCGTCTATGGGGTTACACAGAGTTGGACACGACTGAAGCGACTCAGCAGGGGCAGCATATCTTTGTTCTCACACATTTGTTTGTGTCTTCGATGTTACCAGCTTTCCCATTACTAGGTAAACTGAGGTGCCCATAATTTCAACTTGTCCTATTTGTTCCAAAATGCCAGAGGAAATAGGCCATCTACATAGTCTCCTTACTGGAATTTATTCTACCTAGATTCTGCAATTGGGTTTGAACCAGCCTCTTCGAATAGTGTCTTTCCCTGTGATCCAATACACATGTTAGGTTGAACCATACGACACTGCAGATATCTGCTTTTGATCTACATGAATAGCAACTACATATGTTTAACCATACTTCAATACATACTCTTAATGTTTTCTATTCCTTATTACTAAAAGGAAATACTGGTCATGTGCTTCTGAACTTGGTTGAGTGACTTTTAATTAATGAACAGCCCAACAAGTTTCACTTTCATCCCCTACTGCAGCATGCTCCATAAGTATATCACTCATACATACATTCTGCATCCATCACTCCTAGAGCCAAATTTAGTATACATCTGTCCATTCTTTTCTTAGCTGTATCCTCACCACACAAAAAAAGAAAAAAGGCAGATCAATGCCACTGAGAGAAAAACAGCCCAAGGAGTTTAGTTTCTCTTAAAACTTATTTGCCATTAAGTAAATTAAATGAACCAACCTAGAGGCCTCAAATATGGAAAATGGCTTTGTCATATTCTTGCCTTCTCTTTCTCCAAAGTTAAACAAAAAGGTATGCACACTCTACTAAGGTCTGACATGCCCTCTGGTCATTCTGAAATACAAAGAGGAAGAGCATGGTTCCTATTTCCCTATTTTTTTCCTGCTCTTCTCATACTAAAAGCTGAGTAAGATAGTGATTTTTGTCTTCTTTCCTCAATCCCAAGTTTTCTATTTAATTAAAAGAAAAATCTAAACAATCTATCCTGTTCTAAGGTGAATTTAAGCTCTTTTACAAAGTAGTTACTAAAATTACAAATATCAAGTAACTTAAAAGGGTATGCTCAGAAAATGGGAAAATTCTTAATATTCCATATTCTGTAACTTGTTGCAAAATGAGCCACATAATACTTCTTAAAATATCTAGTGCAAAGAAAAGTATTACATGAAAATTCTTGGACTTTTCACAAAGGCCCTAAGGGCGTAGGAAATCCTAAAATGAGCTCATACATTGTCACATGTCACTGCTTACAGGGAAATAACACTCCACATTCCAAATAACAGATTAAATTCCTAACCTGTTTATATACTCTGTTCTAATTATGTTCCACTATTTCCATTAGTTAGCCACTACACATACCAGTCAGTACAAAACACATATATTTCTTACTAAATCCTGGACTAACCCTCAAATCATTACCCAGATAATCAAAATATTGAAGCATCCTGTGAATGAGTCCTTTGGTTCTAAAGTATTAGAGAATCATTAAAATCTTGAGGATTGTTTTTCCTTTAAGACTGGTTAGGGCACAATTTAGTATTAAGCATTTATTCAAAAACCTAAAGAAACATATATTCAGTTTTTGAAATGAAAAGAAAATACAGGCCAATTGGTAGGGATTATGGTATTCAGTTGATGCCCCAGGCAGAGAACTTACTTCATACTGAAAATAATTTTTATTTAAAATTAAACATGGAACTTCCCTGGCGGTCATGGCTAAGATTCTGCCTTCCAATGCAGGGGATACAGGTTCGAACCCTAGTCAGGGACTCAAGATCCCACATGCCATGGAGCAGCTAAGCCCAAGAGCCGCACTGAGCCCCCATGCTCCAAACCTGTGCGCCAGAACTAGAATCAGCACGCTGCGACTTCTGAGCCCCTCTGCCCCAACATGAGTCTGTGCACCTCAAAGAGAGATCCTACACGATGCAACTAAGACAAATAAGTACATAAAATTAAAGAGTTCAGTACACGGAAGGGATTGTTAAGATGGCCGAAACATCTCATTTAATCTTTACCATGAGGTGCTTGGCTCTCTCAGTTCCATATTGCACTGAAAATATATTTCTGGGTGTAGGGCCCAGGCACTGTTATTTTTTAAAAGCTCACCAGGAGATTCTAATGAAAAACCATGATCCAGTCAGTCATATTTAAAAGAAGCCTCATTCCAACTCAAAAATAACCCTCTGTGGCACAGCTGCCCCTCACAGCCCCCACGACGACCTTAGAAAACCTTTCCAATGGGCCTCCCTCAAATCCTGGGATTCCATCATCTTTACAGACCTCCTTGTGTCACAATCCCCTACACAATTACACACTGACTCAAGTCTCCAGTTTCTCCTTCAACTGTTTACTTCTTCCTGTTCCATTCAACCTCACCCTCTTTAGACACAATGTAACCTAATCACCCAATTAATTTCCATGAAAACATAAAGAAGAAAAACAGTAAGCCAAGTAAGTTGATACTCTTACTTCTGAAAAGTTGCTAATGCCTTTTGAGATCAAAAGCAGCTTGTATGAAGTCTTCCCAGGTGGCGCTAGAGGTTAAGAACCCACCTGCCAATGTAGGAGATACAAGAGACGGGTTCAATCCCTGTGTTGGGAAAATGGCTGGGAAGACAATGGCAACCCGCTCCAGTATTCTTGCCTGGAGAATCCCATGGACAGAGCCTGAAAGGTTACAATCCATGGGGTCAGAGTCAGACAGGACTGACTATACAGACTGGGTTCACTTAGATACTATTTGCTACTTCTGAGATGCAAACATGTGGATATGTGAGCATAGCAATAAAGTGTTTAGCAAAACTATCCTAACAGTTAACCAAAACAGTAGTATAACTCCCATCACTTGAACCTCTCCTCCCAAGCCAAAAAAAAATTAAAATGCTACAATTACTTTCAGCATTTTCAACAATTCGCTTATTTTCAAAGTGTTAAAAAAGAATCCTTCCTTAATAAAGTTCTCTGGCTTGAATTTCAATTCTAACTTTACCTTTGGGGACAACAAAATTCCACTACTTAATAGTACCTAGGACAAGAGAAATGTACTTACCTGATCTAAGAATTCCTGGGGGCAGGCTTCTCACATTATTTCACAATATAAATTGTAAAAACAGGCTGGCACACTACACATACAGGAAAATAAAAACTTCTGTTGATTTAACTTACAGTCAGGAACCTATGCAATTCCCACTCTCTCTTGGAAATTTCATTCACTGTAGAAACGGGGAATATAAGACAAACCACACTGCAACAGAATAGAGTGCATGACAGTTCATGTGGTCTCCATTCAAAAGGCCACATTTAGGCAGCGAGGGTGGGAATTGTTTCTTGAGAACCATTATTGCAAAACTCCATTAAGTCATCAGAAAACCTAATCTCTAATCCCAGTTCGATAGCCATCTATTAATAACTGTGGGACAAATTATCCCCTGGACCTCAGCCTTCTCATATTTAAAACAGGGTTAGAATTAGTCATTACATCTTTCCAGCTCCAATATTCTATTGGTTCTGTAGTTGTTTTCTTTCCCTATACATTTGAATTTAAAAACTGTAGTGATCTGCATATTTAATTGCTGTAAGTATATATATATACACACACACACACACACATATATATATATATATAGGTAAAAATGTTTTGTCACTTAAGATCCTTAAATAAGGAACAAAAACTCTATTTTAGGCTAGGGAGTATTTACCATCAGACAAAATGAAGATTAGAATGGTGAAGTGTGATACATCAGCAGTCAGCAAAATCAGAACTTTTTCCTAGTCCTGTGTACTAATCGACTCTGCCTCAGGTAGTGGTTACAGAAAAGAACACTTAGAGAGTAAACCCACACTATGGCCCAATTTTTTGCTAGTAAAAGTTGCATACTTGAAATTGACTAAACTTTCTGAATGGAGGCTGAAGCATTCCTTGCTAATCATTTACGTAACTTTGTTGTTCTTTGTTTTGCGTTAGTCTGTCAGAAATGCAAAGTAGCTTTATTTCTTCCTTGAAATGTTACTTTTAGTAGGCCTATTCAGGTCATGTTTTCCTCTAAGCTTCAACTTTCTACTTAATATTCCTCAGAATAAAGAAAACAGCTCATTTTAAACAAGAAGTTTATTTAAACAACAAGACGCTTGACTTGAAGGGAAAACTATCTAGGATTCATTTCTTTTAGAGTAATTTATCCCTACTTAAAGACAGATTGCCCTACATGTAACAGCTACGTACAAAAAAGTTATAAAATTGTCCTTGGTTTTACAATGATAAATGAAAAACATTAAAATTCTCCAATCGAACAAGGTATGCAAGAATTTTTATGTTGTTCTTTTTTTTGTTAAACAGTGAGAGCAAAATAACTTACTGGAATATAAAGATAAGAGCTGATGAGCATGCCACTAATGGAGAAAAGGGGGTATTTTCACAGAATCAGTATTTTTCCCCATCCCATCTCCATTTGATGTCAATCAAAACATACCATTGGCCATTTAGTTAAAAAAAAAATGCAATATGCTTGTGCACATACACCAGTTACTTTATGTACAATAAAGGAATGGGGAAGGGGAGAATGAAAGAATAGAGAAACTATACTGTAGTAGTCAGGATGTGGTGGAACCAAATTGCGGTTTTCTAATTGAGAATGTCTTCTTGGTCTGGAGGAACAGAATTCTGGAGTAAAGTAGCAGGTTCCCTTTTTAGTAGACACCTCCTGTCTGCTGCTGGAATACATCAATTGTATCTTCATCTTCCATCTCCAACTAGCATAAATGAGAAAAAATAATCCACCATTGGTTATTCAGTTCTTAAAATGTTTAACTATTAGACTTAAAATATCCTGAATGAGTTCTACCCCCTCAGTGTTATTTCAGATGTCCCACAGCTTAAAGTAGCATTAGACTTAGGTTTGAATAATCTTTCACTTGGTCTTTTTTATTAACATTATAGAAAACTGAGTTTTTAAGTTGAAAAAATGAGTATGACCATAAGTTATATCTTCTCATTTTTCATTACTTAAAATAAAAGTGATATGTATGAAGGATCTCAATGCAACGTTTAGATGAGCAAAAACCTGGAAATAACCAAATTATCAAAAACCCAAAGAAATATGGTACATTCATATATGAAATACTATGTGGCTATTATTAAAGAATAAATAGATTTACACATGCAGAAAAGGAAATATCCCTTAGAGACAATATTGGGCTAAAAAATTTAAAAACCAGGCATCAAATACAATATAGTATTACATTTGTACACATATTTTTAATTTTGTCTAACTATGTGTACAACAGGAATATATCTTTGCCTATGTACAAAGCAGTGGTTACCACTATGCAGTAAGGAAAGGCATATGGGAAAAACAGACTTGTTAAAATCAAAAGGGAACTGTTTCTAATGAAGTTGAATCATAGTATAAGTAGGGCTAAAGTATTAAAATATTAAGTCTCAATTCTCTATTTGTAAAATGGAGTATCATTCAGTTATAAGAATTCAATGAGTCAAAGTATCTAAAAAATGCTAAGTGCATTAACAATTATACTGCTGTTAAAACTGGCTGCTAAGATGTTCTAATTTATACAATTCTGCTACTTAATAAATACTGGAAGAACAATTCTAAAATGAGTCAGTTTTATTCTAAAACAAATTCAATTCCAAATGCTAAAATGGTCAATTCCAAATTCAATTTGAAGATTTTATAAATGCAGCTTGTGAACAAACCTTCCCTAGGTTTAATTATTTGCAGTTAGCGTAACAGACAAGTTCCGGAACTTTCTGGTGGTGGGTGAGAGTTTCAAAAAACAGAAAATACATTATCATCAGAGCCCAGCATAATGGTTTAATTCTTTTAAAACCATCAAAACTGGTCTTCAGCCTATCTACTAAAATGAAACTACCGAAATGTTTTTAAATTTTATAGTGAAAGTTTAAATGCTTCTGAAGGATGCAGGAGAGCTTTTTCTCTCATTCAAGAGAATTCAGCTCCTCCTTGTGGCTACACACTATAACTGCTTCTTAGAGACTCACCAACAGAAAATAAGATGTGAAATTTTTGAAGATTATCAACAAAAACAAAATCTGGATGTTCTGTTTCACTCATATTTATAACTTCCAATTTTTTATGGGGGTGATAAATTCAAAAGTACAGGGGTCCAATTTAAATTTCTGCTATCAATTTTTTTCCCCAAAACTGGAAGTCTTAAACTGAATTTCAGAAGGTAAAAAGAAACAAAGACAAAAAATTTCTGCTACAGAAGGTAGCCCAGTCGATTCCCTACAAACTGACAGAATAACTGAGGTTATATGTAGAGATTAAGGGATCAAACAATTAAGGGTCTGGAAACAGACAGCCTATGAAACACAAGCTATCAAGAGACTTGCAGTTACAACCACTAGATTCCCTTCAGTTCAGAAATATACGTAATCAAGACTTCAGGAGGAACTAAAATGGCTACAATAGCCAATCAATCACTTGTGAGAAACCCTGAGTATGATTTAGAGTTGCAGCAATGAAAACAGAAGGAAAACAATCTGAAGCAACAGACAGGAATTTTATTATCTTCCAAATGATGCTGGCAAGAGGAAAACTTGGATTAAAATAAAATGACCTACTAGCTTTACTAAGTGATAAGTAGTTATTAAAAAACCATTGGCACTTCCTGAATTTATTCCTGTTTTTTCTTTTTGTTCCCCTTTGGCCATATCTTACATAGCTTTGAACTCTGATAAAGAACTATACTCCAATGACTAGAAGTTCACAAATTAACAAAGCTGCTGAGAAAATTATGAACACATTTGCTTTCAAGTTAGCACAGAGAGATTCTTACCTGTGCAGGTGTGTCTGTTTCATTGATTGGCTGCCCGTCAAATCGGAATCTGATCTGCCTCATTGACAAACCCTGGACAAAGCATTTGAACGTAATAAGAATGCAAAGAAACAGTTAAGATTATGTTAAGATTTCCATACTGGTTAAGTGATTTGGGGTGACTTTTACTTTCTCTAAACTATAGTATGTTTTTCATTCTATTACTAGAGCTTAACTAATAAATTCTATTACTAGAGTTTAAGTTAAAGAAATTTTTATGTGCATTTAAGCAGATAAATGAGCCTAAACATGCAACTTTCTGCAAAGGGGACTCCAATGTTTAACTTATTCAAGAATTACCTACCTGTCACAGGGGTGGGAAAGGGAAAGGAACAAAATAGTGAAGCTGTTGGTAACTGTAGCCAAATGAGACCAAGATAGAAAATAAAGTATCTTTGGAGGTATGCTGTGAATATATTAACTAGAAAAATAGCTTTCTTGGAAGTGTCTTACACAAAGTCATTCCTGTAACATGCACAAATTACAAACTATAACTCTTGTTACACACTCTTTGCTTTATTAAGAGAAAATTAAACTGAGTTGCTAGGATTAAAAATATTGAGATCAAGTATTCCACAAACACTCATGTAACACCTGTAGTCCCTTATTCAACAAGGATTCACTGAATTTGTCTTTAAAACTACCTGTAACATACTGCTTCCTTTACAACTCTAGTCTTTGACACATACCACCCACTTCCAGACTAGCCCTTGTCTTGAGGAACACAAGCAATCCCCCACTAGGTAGGTGACAGCCATAACCTAATTCATTCCTCACGACTTTCAAATTTAGTTTGTGATTACACAAAGCAACCAAGAAGCCAATGCCAAGCCATTACTACTATTACATATTTACAAACACTAGATTGGAGACGATTGCTTCAACAAAACACTAAGCACCTTTTATATGCCGTGTTCTTCCCTCACTACATCGACTGATAAGGACGTAAGGTCAATGGTGTGACCACTTAAAATAAGGAGGGGGGCAGAGGAAGACAGGGCCAGAAGAACACAAGCAAACTGTACTTCTTTATTGCCACCTTTTTATGCTTTTCCTTATCAATAAAAGCTCTTTTATTTTGCTGGAGATGAAAAGTCCAAAATTCAGGAAACTGGCTTTTAAGATTCCATAAACTATGTAAAGTTAAACAATGAATTTACACTAAACCAGTATTTGGTTTTCTCTTATGTATAAATCTCAACATTGAGCTTTAATTGTGCCCCAGAAGAGCTGTGTGAGGCTATCTCTACATGTTCCCACTTCTTCATTTCACAAAAATGAACTGGACTAAACCAATTCTGGGTTCTCTGAAACCACTTGACACCCTAGAAAACAACTAGGGTTAGGGTAAATTTATACTAGAATGGAATACTATGCTCTCAGTCATTTAGCTGAAGGATCTGTGGCTGATATAAAGCGGGCAAACTAATTCTACATGTGAATGAAAAACTTACTTAGAAACCAAACTCCAGAGATACTAGTCTGAATCTCTATCATCTTATAAACATATAAGCCAATACTGGTCCAGGAACTAGAGAAACAGTGAACAAAACAGCCCTATGCTCATGGAGCTTACATTTTACTGCACAGACAGGTAAATACAATAATCACTGAAAAAAGCATCGAAACAAAGAGAACTGAGTGAAAAAGGGCACTTTGAAATCAGAGAAGTCCCTGAGGTAGTAATCAAGTGTAGAGTAAAAATGGTTTGAGAGCTCAGCACTATCAAACAGAAATACAGTGTGAGCCATACATGTAATTTTAAGTTTTCTAGCTGCCATACAAGAAAGTTAAAAATAAGTAAAAGCTTAACAGAAATGTTTTAACTCAACATAATTAAAATACTATCACTTCGACATGCAATCAACATTTTAACAACTGAACCTTTTGTCATACCGACTTTCCAAAATCTGGCATTTATTTTACACTTTGCAGCACACTTCAATTTGGACTAGCCACATTTCAAGTGGTAATCGGTCACATACGGCTTGTGACTATTGTATTGGGCTAAGTTTAGACAGAGAACAAAACTGGGTGGTGGATTTTCAGTTATGATACATCATCAAGGAAGATCCTAAGGTTTTGGCAACTAGATGTAAAATGATGCTATTTACTGAGTGGGGACACCACAGAAAGATTTCTAATAGAATCAAGGATCCTCTTTTGCATGTTTAGTCTGAGGTGCCTAGTAGGCATTCACTGGGACTCCTCCAGAGATCCAATGCCAAATGAGTGCATTAGAAAGTAAATATGAGCATTCAATTAGAACCTTGATAGGAAATTCTTGGTCTTCTTCCTCACCTGCCAAAAAACTTAAGTTCTGCAAATTAGATGGGATAAATACTGAGGTTTTTTTTTTTTTTTTAAATAACATGTACCACACTTAAAAAGCAAGGACTCAGTCCTCCTCCTTAGAACTGGAGAAACCACTTGAAAAGTAAATAGGGACCTTCTGTCACTCAAAACTTGGAGGTTATCCCCCATTTAAGAGGAAAATGGGAATAAACATCTTTCCAAATTCTTCCTGGATACTATCTTCAAATCCTATTTGCATTCCAATGGATATACAGTAGAATTACATTCTTCATGGACTGCCAATGTTTTTTCCTGTAGTGCAAAGTAAGAATGGCCTTAATACGTGTAGTCAAATATAATCCCAACCTTACGCCTAATAACTGAAAAAAAATCAAAGAAAACTTTAATCTGGGCAGTACAGTAGATTTATCCTAACACAGAAGGAAAACTAAAAAATCCTTGATTGACCTACTACCTGACCTTATAGAACAATTCCCTATAAAAGGAAAATCTGGAATACAGCAGATGTGCTTTACTTTTTCTGGGACACAGTATAATGCCCCAGTTTATATGCATCTGGCAAAAATAAATAAATACGTAAACTGTTAATCTAGGGGGTAGACTCATGGGTATTCAATGTATCTTTCTCTAAGTTCAAAAATTTCAGTCCAGTTTTAAATGAAAGCTAAAATTTACTAGTAATCAGAGAAAAGTTAGGCATGATATGCAGAGAATTTTGTAAAAAGTTACCAAATCTAAGCATGAGTTTCTATTTTGTATAAGATTGTGCTACATAAAAGTTCCACCTTTTAAAATTCCGCTGTAACCTGAAGGGGTATTATTGCTAAAATACTGTAGATACTCTTTAGCATAATTAATAAGTATGTGTTTACTGTTACAGGATTTAACCAAACTGCTTCAAATAATAGTACACTTTGTACTTTGTAAAGAATTATGAAAAAGCTTACCTATATAAAAAATTATGATCACAATATTCTGTTATATAAGTAAATTAGGCATAAAATAAAACTTCAAACTCAAGTTTTCGGTTTCTTTAAGAAGCCTTTCAACGTCATAAAGGAGACCCAAGTATCAACTCGAATTCAATCTCCCAACTTGTAGAGGCACCCCTCGAAACTTGTAGATTTTAACTTTATTTTGAACCTATTTTTAGGTCAGTGTGCAATGTAGATAAACTATTTTAATCTAACAAAATAATTTTCCAAAATTTTATATGTTATTTACCCAGGGTCAAGCAAGAAAAACACTGTTGGATTAACTGATCGACTAGTTTCTGCTATACTTGAAAAAGTCAACTTTAAAGTTGCCTTGTAGTGTTACAGACTCAACATCACAAAAGGAAGCTTCTTTGTCTTAAAGCTCACATTTACCTCCTAGCATCTGTTTTCTACTTCCTCTTCTGGATGTAAAAAATTTACTATTTTCTGAATAAAATTCAAATGTGTTTAATATAGTAATGTTTATGCCTGACCTCTACTATTAGTATAAAAAGAAAACATTACAATTTTACATGCTTCAGAAAACTTGCAATGTCTTTAAACTCACATTTTATTTCCAAGTTGGTTAAAATACTCGAAATAAACTGTTTCAACACAAGACAAATTTTAAATTGTCAAAAAAGAGCCTGACAAGAATGCATTACGTCACAGAACCAGAATCATGTATATTAACCATCTTAAGGGGTTTCATGAAAAATCAACAGCCAAGTGTATGATAAAACTCTGATATGTCAAGTATATAACTGTATATATATATTCTACCAAAAACAATCTATTGTCACATTATGCTGGTTTCTATTTCTCAAGAAAATGTTTGTGTTTTTTAAAATCCGTTTTATTCAGAGGAAGTACACATGTCAGCTCCTCACCTGTCGTTCACAATAGGCTTTCATTAGTTTACTAAGTGGTGTATGCCTCTTAATCTTAAACTGCACCACAGAACCATCCTGCCCCGCCACCTTCAAATTAATATGATCGTTGTTCTCAGTCTTGACTCCTTCCTGTTGAAGAAAAAAAAATTTTAAGCATAATTTGGAAAATGTGAAAGACAAACACCTTTTAAAGCAGCAGCAGCCCAAGTCACTTCAGAAATCAACAGGTTTCTCATTCTGTATGGCAACAGAGCATACAGCTGTTTTCAGCTGCTGAAATCAATCTGAAAGATGATAAATCCTGAAGCAACAATATTAAATAGCTGTCGCTAACAGAAAAGCAGCCTACCTCCAATACTATCAGTATCAACGATCGATTTTTAACGATGTATCCCCTTCAATTTACTGCAATGCCCTTTTGATTCTGAGTTTTAAAAAATGACATCTCCCAAAATATATCTTTGCTCTAAAACAGTTAAAAACAAGCATCCTTTCTCCTTTTAAAGTGCTTTGAGTACACAATGCAAGGAACAAAAATCTAGAGCTTGCAATTCAAAACTCATCACAAATCTCGTTAAAAAGTTAGCAAATTAACTTTACTAACAAATCTCAAACTACATTAAAAAAACAAACACCTAACTGAGGAATATCCTCTGATTCTCTCCGAAGCAACAATAATACTCAGAACCACTATTATTGTTCGCCTCTATGAGCAGCTTCATTTTTGTTTATTTTTAGTTAAGAGCTTTTCTCCACTCCCCTCTGTTGTCATGAGTCAAATGCACAGTTTTATTCCAAGTCTTCCTTGTGGATTTCGACAAAATCTGAAGTTCACCAAAATCAAGTGCAGAAAGAATTCTGTAGCCCCTAAACCACTTCAGAAGGGAAGGGAATGGCGAGGGGTGGGGGGGGGGTCACAAAACCAACCAAAAGAAAAGTCCCGTGTGCCAGGAAGAAGTGTGCGCCCTAGTCCTCCAAGGAAAAGCCTGGTGCCTCAAAACTCACGTTAAAAAAGTTAAGCCTTGCAAAGTCTCTCTGCTCGTACATCTGCCTCCAACTTCTCCAAACCACATGGTCTCGGCAAGCTAAGGGTTACTTGGCACCCAGGGAAAAGCCCCTGCCCATCCTGACAAAAAATGTGGGAAATACTCCCCGGGAATCCCCCAACCCCTGCCCCTCAGGACGGCCCGACAGGCATCCGGCTTCCAGTCCATCGGCAGCCCATTGATTCGCCCCGAGCCCTCAGCCGACCAGTACGGCCAGGGGCAGGGGTCCCCAGATGCCTGCGGCCCCCACCCCCGAGCGGGGAAGCCCTGGGCCGAGGGAACTCCTCGCCACCGCAGAGGCGGCAACACCCGCCCCGGCGCGGGGTCCGCCGAGGGTGGGGACATCGCGCGCCCTAACGCCCCTCGTCACGCGCGCCCGGCCAACCGGGCCCGAGAAGCCCCGCTCGCGGCCAGTGGGCCCGCGGGTGTCCGCGATTCGCCCGCCCAACTCGCGCCCGGCGCGCACTCCAAGGCGGCCGGGGGCGGGGGAGGGCGGCGGGGCCTCCTCCCGCGCGGGCGGGAGGAAGAGGGGAGGGAGGAAAATGGCGCGGAGCGCTGGGGCCTGAGCCGCGGCCGCCCCGTGGGGGGCCCGGGAAGGCGCGGGGAGCCCGCGGCGGGCTCAGGCCGGACCCCGGCCCGCGCCGTGACCCCGGCCGCAAGGCGAGGCGCGGAGGCCGGCGCCGAGCTCACCTTGGGCTTTTCGTCCGCCATGGCGAGCGCCGGAGTCTCCTCAGCTGCCGCTTCACAAAAGAGGTACCAGGTCCGCACGGAACGAGCACACAAGCAGCACCAGGAGCGGCAGAAGAAGGAGGCGGCAGCGGTGGAGGAGGGAGAGGGCGCGCGCACGTCGTGCGCTCCCTCCCCCCACCCTGCGTGCGCGAGCCCGAGCCACCGAGGCTCCTCATTGGTTGCTGCCTCGCGGGAGCGCGCAACGCTTACATAACCACCCCCAACCCCCGCCCCGCGCCGCCCCGGCCTGGCCCCGGCGCCCGCCAGGCCGGCGGGAAGAGGCGCGGACACGCGCACCCGGCCCGCCGCGGGGGCGCGCCTGGCTCTGGGCGGGGCTGTATTGTCCTCCTTCTGTGGTGGAGCTTAATCAAAATGGCTTCCAGCTGGTCCTCGATGGGGACAAGGAGGCTCGAGGCCTAGACGTGAGAGACAAGCTGGGAAAGGCAGATTGACTAGACGAGGCAGGGAGAGCCAAAATCAAAGCCCCAGCACGAGGTTCGGGGAAAAGAACCTCTCATTCGGTGGCCCATATACAGCTTTCCTCTGGATGAGAGGAACATCACACTTCCTCTCAGTCAGCCTCTCATCCTTCGAATTTTAAAGCTTCAGCCTCAGCCCACTTCCCACTAGGCTCGTGCTTTAGTGCTTTGACTACTCTGTCCTGCTGGAAACCCCGTACTTTGACTGGCTGAGGGAAAAAGGTTCAGCCTACAAACTCCTTACTCATGGCTTGACTCCCAACTTCCAAGAGGATAAACAACATCCATCAAAGAAAAGTACCAGATATCTATCTTCCAAATCAGTCGATCATTTCTCCGTCAGTTTCAGAAATAGAAGTAGGTCCTTCGCATCTTAAGAACAGCCCTGACATCTGCGCCCTGCTTCTCTCCATAGGGTTTATTGATTATTTCTTTTGTCCTGTATTTTCCTCCACTCCCTGGTTAGCGTAGAAAAAGACTCATTTCTAGTTCCATCTAAAGTTACCACCCTATCTCTCTCCGTTCTTGGCCCAACATCTTGAAAAAAATGTCCAGGCCAGCTGTCTCCACTCCCTCACCTCCCACTCACTCCTCAATCCACTGCAATCTGGTGCTGTCCCCATGGCTCCACTGAAACTGCTCTCTCCAAGGTCACCAACGACTTTCTGCTGAATCCAGGATGCTTCCCGGTTCCTCACTCCTTGATCTCCCTCCCTGTGACTTTGGGTTGTGACTCTGGCCTGGCCTTAATCCCTTTGCACTTTTTTTTTCTTTCTTTCTCAGCTCTTCCCTTAAATGTTCCTTGGATTTCGTTCTGAACCTGTTCCTTTCCCCATTCTGTTAACTCTCCTGGGATGATTTTATACCACTTCTATTACCATCTATTTGTTAATAATTCCCAAGTCTAGATTCTAATCCAACCTTTCTCCAAACTTCCAGCCTGTAAATCCAACTGACTTCTGAACATCTCCACTTGAATGTCCAGAGGCACCTCTAACTCAGCCAGTCTCAACTAAAATTCTCAATTTACTTTTCAGACAGGCTTCTGTCTTTCAAGTTCTCAAGTCACTGTATGACACACCGTTACAACCATAACATTGCTTTAAGCCAAAAAGCCAGGGGGCATCCTTGACCCCTTCACACACTTCCCATACAGTCAGTCCCCAAGTCTTATCTATTCCCCCTTTCAAATACCTGTCAAATCTACCTACTTCTTGCCTATTCTACCTACCTACTTCTTTTCAGCCTCCGTCCAATCTTTGCTTCCCTGGTGGCTCACGCAGTAAAGCATCTGCATGCAATACAGGAGACCCAAGTTCAAACCCTGGATTGGGAAGATCCACTGGAGAAGGGAATGGCAACCCACTCCAGTATTCCTGCCTGTCTAGGCTTTGGGCTCTATTCCATTTGCTGAGCTTTCCAGCTGGTCCTCCAAGGTGAAGAGTAGGCTTGAGGCCTTAGATGTACAACAGGCCAAGAAAAGCAGATTGATTCCGGGCAGGCGGTGAAACCCTAAGTTCAACTCAAATTTCCCCAGGGCTACTGATCTTTTGGTTTTAACTTGTGTCCCAACTGCGTTTGAATAGTTAAGCAAATCAGGATCATCTAAGGTGCTGCGTTTGTTTTTTTTTTTTTTTGTCACAGCATCTAGGGGTATGCAACATCTAGTTCCCGGACCAGAGGTTGAATTCAAGCCCCCTGCAGTGGAAGTCTGGGATTCTTAGCCACTAGACAGACCACCAGGGAAGTCCCTAAGGTGCTAGTTTAAATTCATATTCTCAGGCAGTATGGCTCTGGGAACCCTCTTTCTTAAGCATTTTCCCCCCTTAATTTTTGGCTGTGCCATACAGCATGTGGGATCTCAGTTCCCTGACCAAGGATCAAACTTGTGCCCCCTGCAGTGGAAGCGAGGTGTCTTAACCACTGGACTGCCAAGGAAGTCTCAAGGGATCCCTCTTTCTTAACAAGCTTCCCTGGTGATTCTTAAGCACACTAAAGCCCCAGAACCCCAAACCATTCTAAAATAAAAACAAAATAAAAAAAGTTTCTGCCACTCCTCGGTTCAGTGGCAATCTTCTGCCTTATGGGATACAGTTCAAAATTCATATAAGACCTACAAAGCCCTTTGAGAGCTAATCCAGGCTCATCATTTCCTCCTCAAAATCTCTGCTTCAGTCATAATCAATTACTTGGGGTGTCCTGAATGTAGCTGCTCTCTCTCAACTCTAAGCTTTTGTGCATTTTTGATGTGCAAAGATTCACTGAATGACTGACTAATTGAAACTATCTCTGTGCATAAGATCCTGTGCTAGGATAATTTTGTCCGGGGTGTGGGGGGATCAGACTGCAGTAGGGAGGGGAGGCAACATACAGGAAGTGAAAGGAGAAGAGAACCAACTGCAGTGTGTCAGGCAGTGAGTGGGGCTTTACAATATTAGTTCTTTTCCTCCTTTTACAAACCTATTCAAGTGTATTAGTACTTATTTACTCCTGAGGCTCAAAAAGAGCTAATAATTTGCCCATTATCACACATCTGGCAAGTAGTGTTGACTGAGCTCCTATTATATGCCAGCGAATGAAGGAATTAGGTACTGTGCCAGTTACTGTAGAGAAAGAAAAAGAGGTGCTATCCTTGCTCTCCTGAACCAAGGTCGTTTTGTTGTTGTTCAGTGGCTAAGTCATGTCCAACTCTTTGCAACCCCGTAGACTTCAGCACACCTGTCCTTCACTATTTCCCACAGTTTGCTCAAACTCTTGTCTGTTGAGTTGATGATGCTATCCAACCATCTCATCCTCTGCCACTCCCTTCTCCTTTTGCCTTCAATCTTTCCCAGCATCAGGGTCTTTTCCAATGAGTCAGCTCTTTGCATCAGGTGGCCAAAGTATCGGAGCTTCAGCTTCAGCATCAGTCTTTCCAATGAATATTCAGGGTTGATTTCCTTTTGATTGACTGGTTTAATCTTGCAGTTCAAGGAACTCTCAAGAGTCTTCTCCAGGACCACAATTCAAAAGCATCAATTTTTCAGCACTCAGCCTTCTTTATGGTTCAATTCTCATATCCATACATGACTAACACGACTGCAGGAAAAACCATAGCTTCGACTACACAAACCTCTGTCAGCAGTTATGTCTCTGCTTTTTAATATGTTGTCTAGGGTTGTCATAGCTTTCCTTTCAAGGAGCAAGCATCTTTTAATATTTTAAAAAATATTTGTTTGGCTACACCAGGTCTTCCCTGGTGGCTCAGCTGGTAAAGAATCCGCCTGCAGTGTGGGAGACCCGGGTTCAATCCCTGGGTTGTGAAGATCTCCAGGAGAAGGGAAAGGCTACCCACTCTAGTATTCTGGCCTGGAGAATTCCATGGACTATACAGTCCATGGGGTCGCAAAGAGTCAGACACGACTGAGGACTTTCACAACACATTGTTGGGCTTCCCTCGTGGCTCAGTCAGTAAAGAATCTGCCTGCAATGCAGGAGACTCGGGTTCGATTCCTGGGTCAGGCAGATCCCCTGGAGAAGGAGATGGCAACCCACTTCAGTATTCTTGCATGGAGAATTCCATGGACAGAGTAGATTGGCAGGCTACAGTCTATGGAATTGCAATATTCAAACACAACTTAGCAACTAAAACCAAACACCAGGTCTTAGTTGCAGCATGTGGGACCCTGCATCGTAAGTGTGCAATCTTAGCCTCTGGACCACCAGAGAAGTCCCTGATCCCAGGTCTTCTATTGCCATCACACATCTTCCCAGGCTTATAGGATGGCAGAACCATCAAAGAGGAACATGTCATGTTAAACTTATACTCAGTAAAATGTGGGGGACTCCAATAATCAAATGGTTGTTTAGTTGTTAGCTTCGAGGTGACAGGTGGGTCCTACAATATCATCCCCCCCTTCTAAAGTTCTGCTAAATTACAAAAATCACCTTCAGGCAAAGGAGGAACTCTATAGAAAGTAGTTACGTGTATTCAAACATGTGAACAATACATGTTCCAATGACAAACTGGAATTCTGTGAGCTGAGCCTAAGGCAGTCTACTAAAACTGAATACTGAGAGTCTCTGCAACTTCCAGGGGAAACAAACTGTGAAAAAAACAGTAGTTTCCCAACATTAAGATTTTCCCTCTATCATTTTCATAGGAATGGGAAGTTTGGGGGGAGGCTGTGCACTGGCAAAGGGTGCTTTGGGGAGAGAAAGTACATGGAGTAGTATACATGGAAAAACTGCTAAACGTTAATTGAGGGATTACTATGTGGGGATTCTGTGCTAAGCCTTTAATCCTCACAAAGCCTGTAATATTATTATTCCCATTTTGCAGGCGAAGAAACTGAGACGAAGAAAGTTCAGGTAACTTGATCACCCAGCTTGAAGTGGTGGATCCGGTAGACCTGAGACTTTCCGACTCAGAGCCCAGACAGAGTTTGATTACTGCAGCACTGCGTCCAGGCCCCAGTGGAAGGCCTCAGAGAGATGAAAATGTGAAGAAAAAAACTCCCAGAATAGTGGTGGGAGCACAAGTCAAGTTGTTTTGACTTATTTTTATATATAAAATTTTATTTATTTTTGGCTGTGCTGGGTCTTTGCTGCTGCATGAGCTTTCATCTAGTTGCAGAGAGCAGGGGCTACTCTCTAGTTGCAGAGAGCATGGGCTTCTTGTTGCAGTAGCTTCTCTTGTGGAGCACTAACTCTAGGGTGCACGGGCTTCAGTAGCTACAGCATGTGGCTCAGTAGTTGTGGCACACGGGCTCAGTTGCTTTGCAGCATGTGGCATCTTCCTGACCTAGGGATCCAAACTGTTATCTCCTACATTAGCAGGAGGATTCTTTCCCCTGAGCCACCTGGGAAGCCCCAGGAACAATGAGTTATTCAATTCCTGAATACTGCAGGAAATCTGAAGACAACATCACAGAATGTCTCATGGAAACCTTCCAGCTTTCTACTCTTGGATCATTGCTAAGATGGAACCCAAGCTCGCACCAGCAGTCAAAGCCAAGAAGCTGGTACATTTCACTTTAAATGTATCATTTGGGGTATTAAATGTAGGGAAATATTGTTCCATTTCACAGTACAATCACTGAAATTTTTTTATTGAAGCATAGTTAATTTAAAATGTTATGTTGCAAGTGTACAGCAAAATGATTCAGTTATATATGTCCTTTTTAGATTATTTTCTGTTATAGGTTATTACAAGGTAATGAGTATAGTTCTCTGTGCTATATAGTAGGTCCTTATTGCTTATCTATTTTATACATATTAGTGCGTATGCATGCATTAGTGTATATATGTTAATCCAAAACTCCTGGTTTGTTCCCCCTCCTTGCTATCCCCTTTGTTAACCGTAAGTTTGTTTTCTATGTCTGTGAATCTATTTCTGTTTTGTAAGTTCAATTTGTATCAGTTTTTTAGATTCCACATGTAAATGACAGGCTTCCTTGGTGGCTCAGACAGTAAAGAATATGCCTGATATACTTGTCTTTCTCTGACTTAATATGATAATCTCTAGATATATCCATATTGCTGCAAATGGCATTATTTCACTATTTTTTATAGCTGAGTAATATTCCATCACTGAACATCAATATTTACATTGCACAAACCTAACTTAATGAATGGTCCTGTACGCTTTTTGAGGGCAGGTATTGTCACTTTTCAATTTCATAGTCTCTGCAAATAACAAGTTCCTGAGAGCAAGTGATTGATAAATGTTCACTGACTTATTTTTGCAATAGTAACATAGTACTTGGCATGAGAATACCAAAAATGCTTAATTTAGGGTTCCTGTCAGGTATTCTCGGAGAAGGCAATGGCACCCCACTCCAGTACTCTTGCCTGGAAAATCCCATGGACAGAGGAGCCTGGAAGGCTGCAGTCCATGGGGTCGCTGAGCGTTGGACACAACTGAGCGACTTCACTTCCGCTTTTCACTTTCATGCATTAGAGAAGGAAATGGCAACCCACTCCAGTGTTCTTGCCTGGAGAATCCCAGGGACAGGGGAGACTTTTGGGCTGCCGTCTGTGGGGTCGCACAGAGTCGGACACGACTGAAGTGACTTGCAGTCAGGTATTCTATCAGGAATGCAATCTCTACACTGGTATGACAATTTCAAGTTCTTCTAATCCTGTGAAATGCTCCAGTCCTACTCCTCTGTCCATTACTGGATTCAGGAAGGCCCTGTTTTTCATAAGATGAACAGAAACAAATTGAACCAAGTTTATATTTTGCAATTGTACCAAATATAGATAATAGCTGTACTCTTCAAGCTCCTGTCTGTGACTGATTACTCTCACCCTAAGGTAGGGAAGGCAGAGTTGGAAGGATGGTTCTCAAAGGATGGTCCCTTGGGCAACATCACTTGGGAACTTGTTAGAAGTGCAAATTCGAATAGATTCTGGGCCCTAGCCCAGACTTACTGTGCTAGAAGTTCTGGGGAAAGAGTCCAAGAATCAGTGGCTTAGAAAGCCTTCTAGATAATTCTGAAGTTTACTAAAGTTTGAGAACCACAGGGCTAGAGCAGCTTTAACTCCATTTTTCAATTGAAGTCTTATGTACATTAGTATGGCTATAAAGATGCTTGCTCCTTGGAAGAAAAGTTATGACCAACCTAGACAGCATATTAAAAAGCAGAGACGTTACTTTGCCAACGAAGGTCCATCTAGTTAAAGCTATGGTTTTTCCAGTAGTCATGTATGGATGTGAGAGTTGGACTATAAAGAAAGCTGAGCACCCAAGAATTGATGCTTTTGAACTGTGGTGTTGGAGAAGACTTTTGAGAGTCCCTTGGACTGCAAGGAGATCCAACCAGTCCATCCTAAAGGAAATCAGTCCTGATTATTCGTTGGAAGAACTGATGCTAAAGCTGAAACTCCAACACTTTGGCCACCTGATGCTAAGAACTGACTCATTTGAAAAGACCCTGACGCTGGGAAAGATTGAAGGCAGGAGAAGGGGATGACAGAGGATGAGATGGTTGGATGGCATCACCAACTCAATGGACAGGAGTTTGAGTAAACTCTGGGAGTTGGCGATGGACAGGGAGGCCTGGCGTGCTGCAGTCCATGGGGTTGCAAAAAGTCAGACCAAATGAGCGACTGAACTGAAATGATGGCTATAAAACAGGTTTTTTACAAAATGGCCTTATTCATGTATGTGTGCATATATATCTATATTTGTATTTAAAACATTTATCAGTAAAATATTTTTTAAAGAATAAAAAAATTTTAATTCACATTCCCGTAAGGCAACACTTAATTTCCAATCCTTATCCACATGTAAATTTCTTCATATAATTGTAGGAAGTTTTAATTTGGTCTTAAATTTCTAAAAATTTTAAATTATGTGGTAAACATGCTAAAAGATAACAGTTTCTTTTTTATTTTTTAAAAGCATGTATTTGGCTGTGTCCACTCTTAGTTGCAGCACACAGGATCTCTGACCTTCAGTCTTCACTGTGGCAGGCAGGTTCTTTTTTTTTCAGCTGTGGCATGTGGGATCTAGTTCCCTGATCAGGGATCAAACCCCAGCCATGTGCATTAGGTTAGGGTTACCTGGACCACCCTATTTATTATTAATGGTTGTCTGAGGAGGCCTTGCAAATAGCTGAGAAAGGCAAATAAGAAGTGAAAGGCAAAGGAGAAAAGGAAAGTATACCCATCTGAATGTAGAATTCCAAAGAAAAGCAAGGAGAGATTAAAAAAAGCCTTCCTAAGTGAAGAATGCAAAGAAATAGAGGGAAACAATAGAATGGGAAAGACTAGAGATCTCTTCAAGAAAATTAGAGATACCAAGGGAACATTTCATGCAAAGATGGGCTTGACAAAGGACAGAAACAGTATGAACCTAACAGAAGCAGAAGATATTAAGAAGAGGTGGCAACAAGACACAGGAAGTGAAAAGTGAAAGTGAAAGTTGCTCAGTTGTGTCCGACTCTTTGCGACCCTATGGACTGTAGTCCATGGAATTCTCCAGGCCAGAATACTGGAGTGGGTAGCCTTTCCCTTCTCCAGGGGATCTTCCCAACTCAGGGAGCCAACCCAGGTATTGCAGGCGGATTCTATACACTTGGGAAGCAGAAGAACTATACAAAAAAATCTTAATGACCCACATAACCACGATAGTGTGATCACTCACCTAGAGCCAGATATTTTGGAGTGTGAAGTCAAGTGGGCCTTAGGAAGTATCACTATGAACAAAGCTAGAGGTGATGGAATTCCAGATGGGCTATTTCAAATCCTAGAAGATGATGCTGTTAAAGTGCTTCACTCAATATGCCAGCAAATTTGGAAAACAGCAGTGGCCACAGGACTGGAAAAGGTCAGTTTTCATTCCAATCCCAAAGAAGGGCAGTGCCAAAGAATGTTCAAACCATGCACAACTGCACTCAATTCACATGCTATTTATTATTAAATAGTCCCTATTTATTATTACTGATTTTTTTTTTCAAAAAATTTAAAAAGTCTTTACTGATTTTGTTACAATATTGATTCTATTTTATCTTTTGGTCCTTTTGCCATGAGGCATGTGGGATCTTAGCTTCCCAACCAAGAATCAAACCTGCACACTCTGCACTGGAACATGAAGTCTTAGCCACTAGACCGCCAGGGAAACCCCCTATTTATTATCTTTTGGCTCCACCTCAGGGCTTGTGGGTTATTAGCTCCTTGACCAGGGATTGAACCCAGGCCCTAGGCAATAAAATTGCAGAACTGTAACCACTGGACCACCAAAGAATTTCCAAGATAACTTTTTTCCAATGGTGAGAGTAATAATACACATTCTTGTCAGTATATTTTTCTGCATAAATAGTGATAGCTTTTATTATTTTTTTTACAAAATTGAGAAAATTTTTAATTAAACTTTATTGTGGACTTCCCTGTTGGTCCAGTGATTAAGAATCAGCCTGCAAAGGCAGAGGACAGGGGTTCCATCTTTGGTCAGGGAAGATACCACATGCTGAAGGGCAACTAAGCCCAGTTTCAGAAAGCTGAAAGCTGAGCCCATGCACCACAACTACTGAAGACTGGGGCACTCTAGAGTCAGTGCTGTGCAACAAGGGACACCTCCGCAAAGAGGTCTATGCAAAGCAACTATAATAGAATAGCCCCCACTTGCCACAAAAGACCTAGGGCAGCAAAATATTAAATAAATAAATACATAAAATAAATAAGACTTCACTGAATTTTATCTTTATAAACATTTGCTATAATTACCCTTTCCACGCATGCGTGCGTGCTCAATTGTGTCAGACTCTGCGACCCCATGGACTGTAGCCCTCCAGGCTCCTCTGTCCATGGGATTCTCCAGGCAAGAATACTGGAGTGGGTTGCCATTTCCTTCTCCAGGGGATCTTCCCGTCTACCTGCACTGGCAGGTGGATTCTTTACCACCAAGCCACCGGGGAAGTCTTATCTGCTTCCTTTTAATTGCCTCTTAATGACTCCATAATCCTTCTCTAACTGTGAGACATTTCTTACTTCCCCTTTTCTGGTAACTATTCAAATGTCTCAATTGTTTCCTGGAAGTGAATTTATGTGAGGAAAAAGGAGGACTTCCCTGGCGATCCAGTTGTTAACACTTTGCCTTCCAATGCAGGGGGTGCAGGTTTGATCCCTGATCAGGGAGCTGTGATTCTGCATGCCTTGCAGCCAAAACACCAAAACATAAAACAAAAGCAACGTTGTAACAAATTCAATGAAGAATTTTAAAATGGTTCACATAAAAAAAGTTAAAAAAAATTTGACTTTTCCATGTTCTTATCAATCTTTGTAATTCTTCTGAATAGGTGAATATTTCACTGATATTAACCGTACTTACTAAGCTGTTCCTCTCTTCCTGTGGTTGAATATCTATGCCAGTAGCTCTTAAAAGAGGTGATTTTGCCCCCGAGGGGACACTAGGAATATCTAGAGACTTTTTTTCCCCTTCCAGTTTTATTGAGATATAATTGACACAACAGCACTATACAGAATAATGACTTGACTTACATGTATCATGAAATGAGGACCCCAGTAGGTTTACTGAACATCTGTCATAAACATACAAAATTAAAGTAGAAATTGTTTTCCTTGTGATGAGAACTCTGAGGATTTATTCTCATAACAACTTTCATATGTAACATACAGCAGTGTTAATTACATTTGTCATGTTGTATATTACATCCCTAGTACTTACTTTGGAGAAGGCAATGGCACCCCACTCCAGTACTCTTGCCTGGAAAATCCCATGGACGGAGGAGCCTGGAAGGCTGCAGTCCATGGGGTCACTAAGTTGGACATGACTGAGTGACTTCACTTTCACTTTTCGCTTTCATGCATTGGAGAAGGAAATGGCAACCCACTCCAGTGTTGTTGCCTGGAGAATCCCAGGGACGGGGGAGCCCGGTGGGCTGCTGTCTATGGGGTCACACAGAGTCGGACACGACTGAAGTGACTTAGCAACTTAGCAAGTACTTACTTATACCTGGAATTTTGTATCTTTTGACTGTCTTCATCCAGTCCTCACACCTCCATCTTCTAGAGACTTTTTTGGTTGTCACAACTGTCAAGGGTATTATTGGGATCTACTGAATAGAAGAGATTCTGCTCAACAGCCTGCAGTGAACAGGACAGCTCTGTTTTGTCACTCAAGTTACTTTTTTTTCTCAGGTCTTCTTCTGAGGGTGTTTTTTCCTTCTGGTCTTTCATGTTTACCAGAATATATATTTTTTTTTTTGGTCTTATATTGGAAAACAATAGATTATCGGCCTTCCCCTGGTGGCTAATTGGTAAAGAATCCACCTGCAATGCAGGAGATGCAAAAGATGTGGATTCGACCTTGAGTTGGGAAGATTCCCTTGAAGAAGGAAATGGCAACCCCCTCCAGTATTCATGCCTGGGAACTCCCTTGGACAGAGGTGCCTGGCGGGCTACAGTCCAGAGGGTCGAAAAGAGTTGGACATGACTGAGAAACTGTACGCACACAGTTGATTAGCAATGTGTTACTTTCAGGTGTACAAAGTGATTCAGTAGCAAAGTGATTCAGTTATATGTATACATGTATCTATTCCTTTTCAAATTCTTTTCAGAATAATTTTTTTCTGGAGGAAATTAGACATTTCTATCAATGTCTTATTAAGCTTGGCTTTAACTTCACTTCTGATGCTTTAAAAACTTTCAATAGAGCAGCTATAATAGCCAGTTTTTAAAACATGATTTATCTGCTACTGAGAGTTTATTTTACATCTGGAAACTATCAGGCCTCTTTCATCCACTAGGAAATGGATATGACTTTGTAATTTCTCATAGCCACACCAATGGTGTAAAAAACGCTCAGATCAGAGAAACTTTGTGAAACATTTGGAAAATGCAGCAAGACATAGATGGTAGAACACTGTGGAATTTTGTGTGAAACTACATTAAATTTCATCCTATGGATGGCTGACTTCAGAGACACAGATTTGAGTAAAATTGTGATAACCACAGGATTTTTCTCCCTTTACTAAAAAGTGTATACCTCAAAAGAACAAACTATTGGGGTCACAGGGTTTTCCTAACATTCCAAGTCATCTTATTTCTACTATTCAAATAGGTCGTTGAGAATCATCTCAGTGAAGGAAGTGCTTCCCGAAGTAAATTACTTAAAATTTGTCTTTATTTTCATATCGAATTTCTTTTCTAGATAATAAGAGCTGCTACATTTTCAGGCACCGTTTCCAAAGGTTTAAGATATCGAATTAGTTCCAGCTTGTTTAAAAAAAAATGCGCTTATTTGGGAATTTAGAACCAGTAATATTCTCTTCTTTGTATGTCTGCTGCTGCTGCCGCTGCTGCTAAGTCGCTTCAGTCGTGTCCGACTCTGTGCGACCCCAGAGAGGGCAGCCCACCAGGCTCCCCCGTCCCTGGGATTCTCCAGGCAAGAACACTGGAGTGGGTTGCCATTTCCTTCTCCAATGCATGAAAGTGAAAAGTGAAAGTGAAGTCGCTCAGTCGTGTCCAACCCTCAGCGACCCCATGGACTGCAGCCTTCCAGGCTTCTCCGTCCATGGGATTTTCCAGGCAAGAATACTGGAGTGGGGTGCCATTGCCTTCTCCGTCTTTGTATGTGTATACATTTGTAAACATGGCACTCACAAAATAAATAACTCCTTTAGGTCACCGAAGCACTTTTGAGGTTTTCCATAACAAGATCTGGGATTCAAATTCCCTGATTTGATTTTTTCTCCTGCTTTTCTTTGGTGAGATAACAAATCAGTTGTTCAGTCGCTAAGCCGCGTTCGACTCTTGCGACTCCATGAACTGTAGTCCGCCAGGCTCCTCTGTCCATGGGCTTTTCCCAGGCAAGAGTATGAGAGGGTTGCCATTTTCTTCTGTAGGGGATCTTTCCCACCCCGGGATCGAACCCGCGTCTCGGTATTCTTGACCACTGAGCCACCTGGGAAGCCCATAACAAACCAGTATTTGTGTTCAACTGAGCCCAGGGGTCTCCGTTTCCTAGCTGTTTCAGCTGCATCAATCTCGTCCCCCTCACGCCTCTGGAGCCTTTTGGGGTAGGGGCTGGTGACGAATACCTTCGTACACAAGCCCGATGGACCAACGGGGCTCCTGCCACGGAAAAAGCAGCGGCGCCGACGACTGGAGCCTGCAGACCGAGGCGCGGGAAGGAAACCCAGGCTCGCCAGAGGTGGTGAGCTCGCTCCCGCCGGGGCCAAACCGAGAGCTCGCCCTCGACCGCGCACGCGCAGCCGCCTCCCCGCCGCTCCCGCCGTCTCCGGGGGGCCTTCTTTCCGCCCGGCTCAGGGGTGTCCGCGGCGGCGCCGGCTCTGGCGAAAGGGGTCCCGTGAGGGCAGGCCGCCCCTAGTGCTGCCTTCCCCGTTCGTGTGGTCGAGGCCAGAAGGAGGGGCGCGTGGGCAGCGCCGCAGAGCGGGTGGCCGAGGCTCTGAGGAGAAGGCCCCGCCGCGGCGGGCCTCTGGGCCTGCAGGCAGTGCGGGAGGCGCTCACGCGCGGGGTCCTCTCTCGCAGCCGGCCCTGAGCCGGAGCCCTGAGGCGCGAGCCCTGGCGGCCCCGCGAGTTCCCGGCGGCTGTGGTGCGGCGCTATGGAGGAGTTCGACAGCGAGCCGACGGTCACTGTAAGGGGGCCCCGAACAGTACGCTCTCCCCCGCCCTGGGGCCCGGAGATTGGGTCCGCCTCGTCCCTGCCGCTGGCAGGGTGCCCGGCCCCTTCCCTCAGCACAGTTGCCCCCCGTTCGGAAGTCGCATTAATTCGCTCCCCGCGTGTGGGTCGTGGTGGTCGCTGGGTTTCTGCTCCCATGTGTATTCTGAGGAATACCTGGCCCTGGAGACCGCCCCCCCAACTCTGTTCCTTTCTGTCCCTTGCCTCCCCGACCTCCCTGCTTCTCTGGCTTTTCCTGTTGGGGTAAAGCTTTAATGAGCGGGTTGGAGCCAGGCGGAGATATTGTACGGCTTTTTTTCTCCCAGCGGAGCAAAGCTTCACGTCGCAGCCCCCTGAGCTTGGCTTCTGCTTGAGCAGGCCGTAGGTTTACCCAGTATAGTTCTCTTGGGAGACTGCTGTTGTTCAGTGGCCCAGTCGTGTCCGACTCTTTGCGACCCCATGGACTGCAGCACGCCAGGCCTCCCTGTCCCTCACCACCTCCCGGAGTTTGCTTAAGTTCAAGTTCATTCCATCCTTGATGCCGTCGCTTCATCTCGTCCTCTGACGCCCTCTGCTCCTCCTGTCCTCGATCTTTCTCAACATCAGGGACTTTGCCAAATGAGTCGTCTGTTCTCATCAGATGACCAAAATACTGGAGCTTCAGCTTCAGCAACAGTCCCTCCAGTGAGTATTCAGGATTGACCTCCCTTAAGATTGACTGGTTTGATCTCCTTCCTGTCCAAGGGACTTTCAGGAGTCTTCTCCAGCACCACAGTTCGAAGGCATCAATTCTTTGGCATTCTGCCTTCTTTATGGTCCAGCTCTCACAACTGTACATGACCCCTGGGAAGACCATATCGTTGACAACACGAACCTTTGTTGGTAATGTCTCTGCTTTTCAACTCACTGCCTAGGTTTGTCATCACTTTCCTGTCAAGAAGCAATTGTGTTTGATTTCATGGCTGCATTCACTATCTGCAGAGATTTTGGAGCTCAAGAGGAAATCTGTCATTACTTCCACCTTTCCCCCTTCTATTTGCTGCAGTGGTGATTGCAGCCATGAAATTAAAAGACGCTTACTCCTTGGAAGGAAAGTTATGACCAACCTAGATAGCATATTCAAAAGCAGAGACATTACGTTGCCAACAGAGGTCCGTCTAGTCAAGGCTATGGTTTTTCCAGTGGTCATGTATGGATGTGAGAGTTGGACTGTGAAGAAAGCTGAGCACCGAAGAATTGATGTTTTTGAACTGTGGTGCTGGAGAAGACTCTTGAGAGTCCCATGGACTGCAAGATCCAACCAGTCCATTCTAAGGGAGATCAGTCGTGGGTGTTCTTTGGAAGGACTGATGCTAAAGCTGAAACTCCAATACTTTGGCCACCTCATGCAAACAGTTGACTCATTGGAAAAGGCTCTGATGCTGGGAGGGATTGGGGGCAGGAGGAGAAGGGGACGACTGAGGATGAGATGGCTGGATGGCATCACGGACTTGATGGACATGAGTCTGAGTGAACTCCGGGGGTTGGTGATGGACAGGGAGGCCTGGCGTGCTGCAATTCATGGGGTCGCAAAGAGTCGGACATGACTGAGCAACTGAACTCAACTGAACTGAATGGAGCCAGATGCCATGATCTTAGTTTTTTTTAATATTTAGCCTTAAGCTGACTCTTTCACTCTCCTCCACACTCATCAAGAGGCTCTTTAGTTCCTCTTCACTTTCTGCCATTAGGGTGGTGTCATCATCTAAGTCTGTTGATGTTTCTCCTGCTTCTAACTTTGCTTCTTTGCCATTTAGCAGGGCTTACAGGTTACCAAGAGCTAAGAGGTGTAGAACAAGCCTAAGTGGACAAATGGAAATATTTGTCAGGGAGTATTTCTTAGGAGACAGGTGTGATGGTCTGGTATTCCCATCTCTCTAAGAGCTTTCCACAGTTTGTCATGATCCACACAGTCAAAGGCTTTAGGGTAGTTGATGAAGCAGAGATAGATGTTTTTTTGAAATTCCCTTGCTTTCTGTATCATCCAGCAAATGTTGGCAATTTGATCTCTAGTTCCTCTTTCTTTTCTAAGCCCAGCTTGGACATCTGGAAGTTCTTGGTTCGCATAATGCTTCAGCCTAGCATGC
Source organism: Ovis canadensis (assembly GCF_042477335.2). Classification (NCBI taxonomy): domain Eukaryota; kingdom Metazoa; phylum Chordata; class Mammalia; order Artiodactyla; family Bovidae; genus Ovis; species Ovis canadensis. The sequence goes on along the minus strand of NC_091255.1, from coordinate 64,303,204 downwards.
AAGATTTTAAGCATGATCTTACTAGCATGGGAGATGAGTGCAATTGTCTGATGGTTAGCACATTCTTTGGTACTACCCTTCTTGGGAATTGAGATGAAGATTACCTTTTCCAGTCATGTGGCCACTGCTGGGTCTTCCAGACTTGCTGACATAATGAATGCAAATCCTTGATGGTATTCTCCTTCAGGGATTTGAGTAGTTCTGCTGGAATTTCATCACATCCACTAGCTTTATTAACAGCAGTGCTTCTCCTAAGGCCCACTTGACTTTGCACTCCAGAATGTCTGACTCTGGGTGACTAACTACAACCGGACTAACTAGTAATCCGGTTCATTAAGATCTTTTTTATACAGTTCTTCCATGTATTCTTTCTATCTCTTCTTGATCTTTTCAGCATCTACTAGGTCTCGGGAGAATACTCCTGCTTTTTCATTGCTCTGTTTGCTTTCACATCTGTTTGAACTCTCAGGAGAGTATGTCAGATGTGGATGATATATGATGCTTAGAAGGAGATTCATGGCTGTTAGAAGAGGGATACCTATTCTTCCCCCATCTGGGATGCTCTTCTCTCTTAGCTTTCTATCCCACTCATTTTTTTACGTACAAGCTCCAGCAGCCTCTTTGTCAGAAAAGCTTTCCCTGACTTCCCTGACTAGGAAATATTTCCGTCTGTCTGTTTAGGCTTGTTTTGCATCTCTTAGCTCTTGGTAACCTATAAGCCCTGCTAAACGGCAAGCTGCCTGACCTTACGTTTTTGCTTTTTAGAAAGTTGAGATTCCTTCAGCTTTCTGCTGAAGCCATCAAATTGCAAAGCAGTATCTCACAAAACCAAAAACTGAAAATAGAAGTCAGTTCAAAGCTAACTGGACAAGAGACATGAGATCTCAAACGGCAGTGAACGTGGGATGTTACACTCTATAAAGCTTACTACTATATTCTATAGAGTGTTAACTTTTAATGCATATATGAAGTACTTTAAATGCTAAATATCCATCAAGGACTGTGTCACTGTTTTGAGGGAGGAAAAACAGACTGTTGGAATCACTGGGACTTTTTCAGACTACATGTTATCTTGCTTTTCCCTCCTTTCCTTATGTCAGAATCTTTGGATGGGGAAACTTTCCCAGTACTCTGTGCGACCCTGGAGAGCTACTTGCTATTGAACCATGACAATTAGTCATGCATTTACAAATGGAATGAAAACAATCAAAGCTGAATTTTGCCCCCAGTAGTGATGACTGACTTGTGACAACCCAGCTTTACATAGGTGTTGGGAAGACCAGGTAGGAAGACCAGGTTGGCCTTGTGGACACAGCCTCTCAGAAGGGCATCATCCATAGTCTAGAGTCTGAACCTCAACAATGAAAGTTTGAATTCAGTCATGTCTGTATTTGAGAGTCTGCTCTTTAAGCTTGCTCTATACACACTCTCAAGAGGCTGATGAATAACCTTGAAAACTATTGTCACTTTTTATAGGGTGAATATATATCAAGGCTCATGAAGGCCAGTTAGTAATTAGCAGATTCAGAAATGTTTCAGTGTGGATCCAAAGAGATTAATCTTGAGTAGTTTTTCTAGACCAATGGTATTATCTTTTTAGGTCAAGGACTCTTAAGAAATGTGAGTTACAGTTCTTGTCCTTTTTTTTTTTTAAGGGCTTCCCTGGTGGCTCAGCTGGTAAAGAATCTGCCTGCAATGTGGGAGACCTGGGTTGGGAAGATCCCCTGGAGAAGGGAGCAGCTACCCACTCCAGTATTCTGGCCTGGAGAATCCCATGGACTATAGTCCATGGGGTCACAAAGAGTCAGACATGACTGAGCAACTTTCACTTCACTTTACTTCACTTTTTTGGTTCTTTCCAGATAAATACCTAGAAGTGGAATTGCTGAGGTATGGGAGAGATGCATGTACTCAGTTGTGCCTGACTCTTTGCGACCCCATGGACTGTAGCCCTCTAGGCTCCTCTGCCCATAGGATTTTCCAGGAAAGAATAATGGAGTGGGTTGTCATTTCCTTCTCCAGGGGATCTTCCCCACCCAGGGATCAAACCTGTGTCTCCTGCATTGGCAGGCGGATTCTTTACCACTAGCACGACCTCAGTGGGTCATGAGGGAAAGCGGAGGATTACAAGGGTTGCTCCTGACAGTTGGGGAGGGCTTTGTCCTACTTCGGAAGTGGAATGAGGTTTGGGAATGAGCATCAGAAGTCCCTGTTTTGGGACTTTCCTGGTGGTTCAGTGGGTAAGAATCTACCTGCCAATGCAGGGGACACAGGTTCAGTCCTTGTTCCGGGCAGATTTCTCATGCTGCAGGACAGCTAAGCCCACAACTGGAGAAGCCACCACAGTGAGAAGCCCGAGCACCGCAACTACAGAAAGCCCGTGTGCAGCCATAAATTAAGTTCCTGTTTTGGCTCTTGATGTTATGGATATAGCTCTGGAGGTTAGATAACTCATAAAGGGTGGATTATGCAGTTGGATTTATGAAGCTGAGACTCAGAGGAATTGGTGTGACTGAGTTGGAGAAAAAAATAAAGCGCCATTAAGATGTGACATAGAGGCCATGGGATTGGAGGTCTTTTTAGTGAGTAATGGAGGTTCAATTCCTGTTTAATTTTTTTAACTGCCCTTTTTCTGAACTACAGATCACTAAATTACCATATAATAATTGATTAGGGGGTAGCTTTCCTTTTCATCAGCACTTGAGAAGTGGCAGGCTGGGTCAAGGTGCCTAACAAAACTCTTGCTCATTTAGGGTCTAACAGACTGGGCTTATCTCAGCCACACTCAGTTGTATTTATAGATTGATAACTTTCACGACCACTGATCACTAGAATTATACTTGCAAGTCAATTGAAAGCAAAGCCTTTAGGAAGAATAACAGTTTCTGTGCCTTTTTTTTTTTTTTTTCCCCCACTAGTGGATTCCAGGAGTGAATTCCCAGAAGAAGCAAATGTGTTTTGACTGGGGTCCAGGAGAGATGCTGGTGTGTGAAACCTCTTTCAATAGAAGAGGTAGGTTTTTTTGTTTCTCTTTTAGATTATCTGTGTTGGTACAATTTTTTTTTCTCTCTTCATTCTCTCAGATTTGACTAGCTTAGATATGAAAACAGTTGAACTTCTTTTGTATCATTTTCATTTTTGAAACTTTTTAGCTATTTAAGATTTTCATTGATTTGTGAGACTTGGCAGATGTTGAGTCCAGGGGAAAAAAGTTAACAGTGATCTTCCCAGTGTTAAAGTTTTCTTTATACTTAAAAACTTGAAGCTTTTTGTTTCCCTTTTTGTCCCTGAGTGACTAAGTTCTCTTTGTAGTAGTCCCCTCATTGTGAATGTTTGCTGATGTCACAGCCCTTACCTTCATTTTTTCATTGTGAACAAAATAACTTGTCCTCTAAGCTCCGTCAGGTGTCGGACATGGCTCTTACCTTTCCGATGGAGACTCCCTATAGTAGCAAGGTAAAATAGACTTCTTGATACTTGATTTTGCTTTCTCCTTTTGAAGAAAGAAATCTCAGGAAATGTTGAAAGGATTATTTTGTGAATCTTTGTCATGTTCTTTATCCAAATATAGAGGTTTTCCTCTTTTGTTGGGAGCACATTGAGCTAATGAAGGTCATATAATTTTAGCAAATTACGTAGTATGTAGTTCGTATGATTTTTTTTTTTTAATTAAATTTTTTTGCCACTTGGCATGGCATGTGGGATCTAAGTTCCCTTACTAGGGATTGAACCCATGACCCCTGCATTGGAAGCATGGAGTTGTAACCACTAGACCACTGATGCTCAGTAGTGTCTGACTCTGCAATCTTACGGACTGTAGCCCTCCAGCCTCCTCTGTCCATGGGATTCCCCAGGCAAGGATACTGGAGTGGGATGCCATTTCCTTCTCCAGGGAATCTTTCTGACCCAGGGATCGAACTCTCATCTCTTGTGGCTTCTGCATTGGCAAGCGTGTTCTTTACCACTGTGCCACCTGTGAAGCCCCTCGTGTAATTTTTAAGTAGAGTAGTTTTTCTTGATTTTATAGTTTGAAATGATCCCTGATGTTGCCAAATATCTATGGGATATCTTGGTATTGAGAATCTCAAGTTTGGTAGAGTGGTAGAAGTTGCTCAAAAGAGAAACTTCGGTGACTGTGTCTGAACAGCTTCTTTCCCTACTTAATGGGAAAGCTTATCAACATTTTAGCTTGTTCTTGATTGTTGGAAACTCAAGATTTTCTTTCTTTTTGTATTTATTGAAATCACATTCACAACAAGCCATTGAACGTTATCACAACCTATTTGAAAAGCTGCTATATGTGAAATTTCCATAAGTTGTTGGTTTATAATTTATCATTACAGAGCCTTTTCATCACTGTTGCAAGATAGTCTAGTCAGTTCTTGATTCTTTGTTTTAGGAATAATGGCAATAAAAAGTAATATAAAAGGAAACTTTATTTTGACATTTTGTAAGACTTTAGGTGTGGGTTTGTCTTATTTTTTGAGTTTACATAGGGTAATATTAAGTGGTTTCCTTTTTTTTTCATAGTATATTTCAATGGATAGAGGTGAAATGTCTTTACAGAGTATGCTAGTGAGTTGAGGGATAAAGTCTAAGATTAAATATTTGTGTATAAAAATTCACATATGTCATAAAGCAAGATCCTCTATGACCCACCTCCTAGAGTAATGGAAATAAAAACAAAAGTAAATAAGAGGAACCTGATTAAACTTAAAAGCTTTTGCACAGCAAAGGAAACTATAAACAAGGTGGAAAAAAACCCCCTCAGAATGGGAGAAAATAATAGCAAATGAAGCAACTGACAAAGGATTAATTTCCAAAATATACAAGCAGCTCATACAACTCAATACCAGAAAAACAACCCAATAAAAAAGTGAGGAAAAGACCTAACAGACATTTCTCCAAAGAAGACATACAGATGGCTAACAACCACATGAAAAAATGTTCAACATTGCTCATTATTAGAGAAATGCAAATCAAAACTACAATGAGATAGCACCTCACACCAGTCAGAATGGCCCTCATCAAAAAGTCTACAGACAATAAATGCTGGAGAGGGTGTGGAGAAAAGGGAACACTCTTGGACTGTTGGTGGGAATGAAGATTGATGCCGCCACTATGGAAGACTGCATGGAAATTCCTTAAAAAAAAAACTAGGAATAAAACCACCGTATGACCCAGCAATTCCACTCCTCAACATATACCCTGAGGAAACCAAAATTGAAAGAGACACATGTATCCTATTGTTCTTTGCAGCACTATTTACAATAGCTAGAACATGGAAGTAACCTAGATGTCCATCAACGGATGAATGGATAAAAAAACTGTGGTAAATATACACAATGGAATATTACTCAGCCATAAAAAGAAATGCATTTGAGTCAGTTGTAATGAGGTGGATGAACCTAGAACCTGTTATACAGAGTGAAGTGAGAAAGAAAAAGATAAATACCATATTCTAATACGTATATACGGAATCTAGGAAAATGATACTGAAGAATTTATTTACAGGGCAACAGTGGAGAAACAGACATAGCGAATAGACTTAATGGCCATGGGGAAAGGGGAGGGGAGGGTGAGATGTATGGAAAGAGTAACATGGAAACTTACGTTATCATATGTAAAATAGAGAGCCAACAGGAATTTGCTGTATGGCTGAGGAAACTCAAACTGGGGCTCTGTATCAACCTAGAGGGGTGGGATGGAGAGGGAGATGTGAGGGGGATTCAAAAGGGATGGGACATATGTATACCTATGGCTGATTCATGTTGAGGTTTGACAGAAAACAGTAAAATTCTGTAAAGCAATTATCTTTCAATAAGAAAAAAACACACATTAAAAAAATTCATATATGGGGGCTTCCCAGGTGGCTGAGTGATAAAGAGTCCACCTGCGAATGCAGGAGACATGGATTCGATCCCTGGTCCAGGAAGATCCCATATGCCATGGAGCAGCTAATCCTGTGTGCCACAACTCGAACCTGTGCTCTAGAGCCCAGGAACTGCAACTGCTAAGCCAGTGACCCACAGCTACTGAAATGCATGCCCTAGAGCCCGTGCTCCACAATAAGAGAAGCCACGGCAAAGAGAAGCCCCTGCACCGCACCTAGAGAGTAGGCCCCGCCCCCTGCAACTAGAGAAAAGTCCAAGCAGCAGCGAAGACCCAACACAGCCAAAATGAATAAAGACTAAAAGATTCACATATGAGGAACTTCTCCAGCTATTCGGTTAGGACTCTGTGCTCCCACTGCAGGGGTATGGGTTCCAGCCCTGGTTGGGAAACTAAGGTCCTGCATGCTGCATGGCCAAAATAAGTAAAAATAAAAATTCATGTGTGGCTAAATAATGTGTCATGAAATCAGTAGCAAAGAAGCTGAAGCTTTTGTAATTAGCTACTCAAATGAAAATTTTTAGAGTGCTTTGATGAGGATGATGGTGATCGATATTAATTTTTTTTTTCCTGTTTCAGAAAAATCAGAGATGGTGGCAGGTTGCCCCTTTATCCATATCATCCGAAAGGATATAGATGTTTACTCCAAAATCCTGAGAAAACTCTTCAATGAATCCCATGGGATCTTCGTGGGCCTCCAGAGAATTGAAGAAGAGTTGACTGGAAAATCCAGGAAAGCTCAGTAAGTTGGTTTCTGATAGGTGCTGCCTCCCACAACTGAATTTTGAAAAACCAAGTGAAATGCATCCTTCTCCTTTTGCACAGTGGATGGACCTCCTGGAGAAATATGGGACTCTGGGTTTGATTTTCTGGCCTCTGCTGGGCAGTGTAAGTGGTCATGGATGGAGAAGTCCTACAGAGAATGTGTGAATGGCTGCCAGTCGACTTGCTGGCTGCTTGATGAGCTTTCTTTGTTTCTATTCGTACTTCATTTACCCTCCAAAGAATAAAATTTAGGCCAGATAAGCACCCGAGAGTCATTGAATGAGGTCCCACTGTTGAGAGTTTTGTTTTGTCTTTAAAGAATTATTTTCAAGGCATTTTTTGGGGAAGAGACCAGAAAACTTGCATTGTTTATAGACTAGAATTGGTTGAAGTGTGGTTTGTGAATTAACTGCATCAGTGTCAGGTCCTTATTCAGGCCTCACCTCATATCTCCAAAATTTCTAGGGATGGATCCTAAAGTCTCTAGGTGAGTCAAGTACAAGTAGCGTTTGAGAGCCCCTGTGCTAGGTTTTTCTTAGTGTCTATTCATATGTCTAGGGAATAGATAATGTTGGTATTTGTGTTGGAAAAACAAAAAGTTTTTCCTGTGTTTCACTCATAACCCTTCTGACATCAAATGTGTGGGAATTTTCATGCACCAAGCAGTTCTCTGACCCCAGCTGGGTGTCCTACAATTCAATTCCTGTATTCTGACACTGCCTACCTGGAGATAGCAACAGATTCCACCAATTAGGGGCTCTATTGCACAAAACTGCCTCCCATTCAGATGCCAGTCACAAATAGTGGGTCCCCAGGTTACCTACAGCTGCTCTCCAGCTTGGCTATAAATCAGAGGTTCCCATGGTGACCTCAGGTTTGATAAATTTGCTGGAGGAGCTCACAGAACTCAAGGAAACAAGTTTAGCAGTTCATTAAAGGATATAAGAAAGGACCCAGATGGACAGCCAGGTGAAGATGAACGTGGGGCCTGGTCTGGAAGAGTCTCAAGTGCTGGAACCCCGTCCCTGTGGAGTTGAGGTGTGTCACCATCCTGGTACATGGATGTGTTCACCCACCTGGAAGCTCTCCAAACCCCTTGCTTTTGAGATTTTATGGAATCTTCCTCATGTAGGCATGATCAATTATTATCTCCATTTATGGCCCTCTCCCCTCTCTGGGGAAGTCAGGGACAGGGCTGATAATTTCAATTTCTAATTATGGCTTGGGCTTTCTGGTGATCAGTCGTCATCCAAGAGCTACCTAGAGTTGGAACAAAAGATGCTGCTAGTGCTCTTGTCATTTAGGAATTTATTCAAAGATTTTAGGAGCTGTGGGTCAGGGATTAGGGGTGAAGATTAGTGTTTTATTTCTTCTTATAAACCGCAGTGTCACAGTATTTTACTTCCTTGATAAGCATTTTACAGGTGAATCACCTTAGAGGATACCCTGGTCAGCATGTGTGTGTGTCTGTGTGCTTATGAAAGATCACTGGTGACAAGAGGCTCTGGTACAGGATATTGATAACTCAGAGAAATCTCTGTTGACCAAAGCATGTCAAAAGTCCTGTAATTCCCTGAAGGCAGGGACCCTGTCTTGTTTATATGGGCCTTCTGCTCCCAAATATCCTCATTCCTCTATATAATAGATGCTTTTAAATATTTGCTGAATTTAATAAATTAGTGAACATGTGAATGTCCTGCTAATGGTGGGAGGGTAGCTCCTGTTTTGTGTGTGGGGGTCAGCACATCATCTTGGTTTTTGGCCAGGTGAGTTACTTATTTGGGGCTGAGTCTTGACTGAAAAATTAAGTGAGAGTGTGTGCAAGTTACTTCAACTGCTGCTGGCCCCGTTGTAGCTTCTGTTCATCTTTAAAGGGAGCCAGAAAGTAAACAAAAATAATGGAGCCAGTAGGCAGCATTTAGGTCTCTTCATTTAGAACTGACGTTTCGTCCTAAGGATCTACATCTTGGTAACTAATAGCCAGTTCCTTTTCTGTTTGTTTTGTTCTGCTCTTTCCTTTTTTAAGAACTCTGTTTTGAAATAATGTGAAACATACAGAAAAAGTGCAAAAATAATAGACTTCTGTACATACCTCATCCACCTTTTCTGATGTTAGTATCTTGTACAACCACATTACTGGTATTTAAACCGGGAAACTTAAATGTTGATGCAGTATGATTAACTGAAGGCCTTATTTCAGTTCCACTATTTTTTCCACTAATGCCCTTTTTTCTCTTCTGCAACCAAATGAGGTTGCATTTAGTTTTTTTCTCCCTAATCTGCTTCATGGCCTTATCACTTTTGAAAAATATTGACCAATTATCTTGAAAACTGTCCTGGGTTTGTCAGATGTTTTCTCATGACTGAGCAGAGATTATGCATTTTTAGCAAGAATACCAGAGAAGTGGTGCGATGTGTCCTTCACACATCACATCATGAGGTTCGTGATGCTGATGTTTTATTATGTTTATATTGACCTTGATCACTTGGTTAATGTGGTTTCTACTGGGTTTCTGTACTATAAAGTTATCATCTTTCCCTTTGTAACTAGTATTTGGGGGGAAAGCTCTGAGACTATGAAAATCCCATTTCTCCTCAAATTTCAGCCACTAATTTTAGGATCCATTAGGGGGTCTCATTTGAGACAGTTAATATCCTTGTGGACTCATGGATATTTCTTTTAGTCCCTGGGTTATATGGTATTTTGTTTATTTTGTGGCTCAAGTTGTTTTAGCTTTGGCCATGAGGAACTCCTTCAAGTTGGCTCCTGTCTGTCAGCAAGCTTTTTATCTTTTTTTTTTTTTTTTTTGGATACTTTCTATCATCACAAGATGTTTCTTATTTTCTGTCACCGCAAACTGTTCCAGGTTCATCTTGTATACCATTTCATCTTTTGTAGATTGGTTCGAGTGAGTAAAAATTACCGATCAGTCATAAGAGCGTGCATGGAGGAAATGCACCAATTTGCAGGTAAGTATTGTGTGTATGTGTGTATGTGAGAGTAATTGAAGTATTTACCTGGCTATAAGTACTACAAGGTAAAATCTGATTGACATTCTAGTTTAACACTCACTTTCCTATCTTACATAATCTTTAATTTTCTGGCAGTTGTCTTGAGTACTGCTGCTGCTGCTGCTGCTAAGTCGCTTCAGTCATGTCTGACTCTGTGCGACCCCATAGTCTTGAGTACGTTTTAGAGCAAATTAGAACATATTATGTTAGCAGGTATGAGGCTAAAGGGCCAAATTAAAGACCTGTGACAATTACATTCCAGTTCTTTGATCTTGGTGATTGAAGGTTAGCATAACCCCGAGAGCCATGTGACTCGTAGATGCTGGTAGAATCTTGTATAGCATGGTGGTCTCTACGTTTGCCACATTGTAGTTGAAAGGGACACTTGTCATTTCTGGGCTGTGGTTTGAGATCATTGATGTACAGCAGAGATATGAAGCATGTTTCCATAAAAATCTGTAGTGAAAATGGGTGGTCATCAGAAGGCACAAGCCATAGTACCTGCATATGAAGCTCTTTAACAGTAAGACTCAAGTTACATTGCTCACTTAAAATACTTTGTGTTTTGTTAGTTGCTGATAAAGATTCAGCCAGGGGCCGCCAGTTCAGCAGCCAGGTAAGGGGGTGGGGCCGCCTGTGTCATACTAGCACCATTCATGTCCTTCTGAGTCCTCAGTAGCCACCAGGGGTGGCTTTGTAATCACTGATACTGCAGACGTCTCTTTTCTTGCCAGGTAGACAGGCAACTCCTTGGAGTGGTAAGAAGCATCTTGAACCTCCTGGTGCCCTCTTCAAGGCTTAGCACCTTGGAGCACAAGGATGTGCTTGATAAACACTTGTACAAGTTTTTAGCTCTTAAGGGAAATATAAATCCTAACCACGTTGTGTCACCTGAGATAGTGAGCTGAGGTTTTAGAACCACTGGTTAGTCTCATGAACAATACTCAATGCACCAGTATTTTTAAATGGCAGATTGTTACATTTTAGTTGGAAGGTGACTTAAAGAATTCTCATTCTTTGGTTAGAATTTTTATATTATTCAAACCCAGTAGTCAGTAGGGACTGGTGCACCATCTCTGAAGTCATCAGACCATTTATTTTTCCTTATGATTAAGGTATAAAATTCTGTGATTGTATAAGGAGGATGATAGGGGTACTGCATATTCCTAAGGTCAGTGTCCACAGCTGATTTATTTTGGAGTCTTACATTGGGTTTACTTTTTTAATAGACTGTTTCCTAAACATCAGTCCCTTGAATATCAACATCATTAATTTTTGCTGTACCTGTATATTATTATATTATTTGCTAAATATTTTTCTAAAAATCAAATCTCCCTTTTTACTAAGAGCTGCTTCCTAAAGTATAATATTCATCAAGATTGGGTGTAAAGAGCTACCTACATTTTCCTAACGCACATTAAAGTAAAACCACAACCATTAAAACAGAAACTATTATTCTGTGTCCCACCCCCTAAAATTCTCTGACTGTCTTGTGGGGACCCCTACCATAGGAACAGTCTATAAATGTTGAGTTAATGAATGACCATCATGTGTTTCAAGCTCTGCTTTGTTTCTTAGCTCTAGGGGAAAAAAATCTTTGGGACGTTTTCAGTCAAAACTTGTTCCTTCCTTAGGTCTCCATTCTGTCGGCAATGGAACTCATTTGGAACCTTTGTGAGATTCTTTTTATCGAAGTAGCCCCAGGTGAGCACAGAATGATCTTGTCACAGCGGCAGAGGTGTCCCCCTACCCTGTCCTGTGCTGTGCTGAGTGTTTTGTTGCCTAGAATGCTCTTTTCGTTGCTTTTCATCAATATAAGCATTGGGAGGTGTTACAGGATGCCTGAAGAAGCCTGTGTTTTTGTCAAGATACTGCAAAGAGTCAGAGTATCTTCTGAAAACCTTAGTTGTAGGCAGGTGACCCCTAAAAAATATGAAGAAACAGATATTAAACTAGTGTGCGAAAGGGGTGGTCCATATTTATACCATGGACTGGTGAAGCTTTAGAAAGTTTTAGAAGCTCGGGAGAGGTGTGTGCAGGTTCTTCAGCCTCCGAGGGAACCAGCCCTCCCAGCTCCAGAGACTTTTAGCCTCCTGAAACACAAGACAGTACATTTCTGTTGTTTAAAATTTTAAGAATGAAAAATGTTGTACGGATGTGAGGCAAGATTAGGTGGTGGAAGGCAGAATCCCTTAGAGAATTCCTTTGCTGGTGATTGGGTCAGGGGCAACCCTACAGCTTCATGCGTCCACTCTGAATTATTCTCTTGATCTTGAATTTGATTGTGGTCAGTACAGTATCCTGTGGGCAGTACAGTGGGCTCTCTGTGGAGGGGCTGTAGGCCTTTTTGCTTTCTTCTAATGGTTTGTATTTACTGTTGTCCATAAGTGTGTATTAGTAGTCTCTCTGAGGTCACAGCTTTTCATTCATAACTCCTGCTCAAGCACTGAGCAGCCTGAAGTTGAATTGGGTGGCTGTCTGCCTGCCTCTGAAGTTGAATTGGGTGGCTGTCTGCCTGCCTCTGAAGTTGAATTGGGTGGCTGTCTGCCTGCCTCTGAAGTTGAATTGGGTGGCTGTCTGCCTGCCTCTTCGAGTAGATTCTGAGGACTGTTGCTGTCCTTCTATCACGTTTGTGTGCCTGGTGCCTAGTCAGTGCCATCCCCATATGGCCACTGCTGATGTCGCCGAGTATTGCGTAGTGGTGAAGAAGCTGGGGGTGGTCGGGCTGGTGAGATCTGGGTCTCATGTTCAGCGCCCCCAACGATTCAGTGAAAGGTTGAGCTGCGTGGCACAGAGGAGGTGCCCACAGAAGTCCGTTCGCTAGCTCAGCCCTGTTGTCAGGAGCACACGCCCGCTCACTGAAGAGGGACAGACCACTTCCACCATAGTTCGCTCGCCTGCCCTACATTCTCTGTACTTTGAGAAAGTGGAATCTACTGCTTATGTGTTTCCTCCCAGCTGGCCCTCTCCTCCTGTACCTCCTTGACTGGGTCCGACTGCATGTGTGCGAGGTGGACAATTTGTCAGCAGATGTTCTGGGCAGTGAGAATCCAAGCAAACACGAGAGCTTCTGGAACTTGGTAAGACCCTTGTGCGTGCTGGGCCTCCCTGCCTTCCTCCTCGTATTCTCTTTGGCCTGGGCCCCTGGGCTGGCCTGCGGGTTTCCCTGCTGAACCCGTGTGCGTGTTGTTCTTTGAGTCTGTGATCATGGAGATGTGCTTAGGGAGGCGTGCTTAGGGAGGTGTTTTCTTCCCTGCTCCATGGGAGAGTTTTGAACTAAGTTATCATGTAAGAAAAATAATGCTTTGTAGACTTCACAGTGAGAAAGGAATTTTGATCTGTTTGTGGATCTAAGAATGAGACTTGGTGAAGACAATGCAAAGCCGATGGATAGGTGCTGGGGTAGGGGTTTGATGTCAGTGAGCTGAGGGCTGTTTTGAGGTGTTAGATGTGTTCTGAAGCTGAGTTGTGATGATAGTGCCCAACTCCATAAACTTACTCAAATTCACCGAATTAGACACTTAAACGGGTAAATGTTTATAAGGTGTACATTGCAATCAGTAAAGCTATTAAAAACAAAGACATTGATGATCCCAGTCATTTTGGATGGTCAGTTTGAAAGTTTGTGTGTGTGTGTGTATTCTGTGTCTGGGAGAGCAGTACTTTTCCATTCACCTATACTGACCTACGACCCAGTATGGAGCGACCAGGGCGGAGGTTGCTGGTTGACTTGAATGTTGGAGACTTATATCATCTGAAATTCAGGTAAAGAGCTGCTGCCTTTAATGCTGTTTCTGAGGCCTTCGGGTGCTCCGAGATCTGTGCAGGTAAAGGGGAGAGCCTTTGTTCAGAAATGGTTGGGCCTAGGGTTTAAGTGTGTGATTCATTCACTGTGTATTTGAGTGGTGCTGTGTGCAGGCCCTGAGGAAACAACCAGGACCAAAGCAGGCAGTGGTTCCTACCCTTACGGAACTTGCATTCTGGGTGGGGAGACCGGAAATAAATATAGAAGCAAGTAAAATATGTGTAAAAGCGAAGCGCTCTGGAGAGAAAGAGCAAGAGAGGGGAATTGGGAGTATTAAAGTCGAGGAAGGGCACCCTTGTGAGGTGACGTGTGAGTAGGAACCTGAGGAGGTGACGAGGAGTGAGGGCTCAGCTCCTAGAGAGGCAGTGTGGTGGTGATGCTTAGTCACTTGGTCCTGTCGGACTCTTGGGACCCTGTGGGCTATAGCCCACCAGGTTCCTTTGTCCATGGGATTTTCCAGGCGAGGATTCTGGAATGGGTTGCTGTTTCCTTCTCCAGGGGATCCTCCCTACCCCGGGATCAAACCTGCATCTTCTCATTGGCAGGAGGATTCTTTACCACTGAGCCACCAGGAAAGCCCCAGAGAGGCAGGGTAGTTGAATGCTAAGAACAGAGTCTGTGGTGCCAAGCTGGCCAGGTTAGCATCCCAGCTCTGCCTCTTACCATCTGTGAGCTCTAGTGAGTCACTTGACTGCCTTTAGTTTCTTCGTGTGTGGCCTGGAGAGTGTGACACCTGTCCCACAGAGCTGTTCTGATTCGGTTAGCTGAAGGAGATAAAGGTATGACCTGGCTGATGGACACAGTAGAGCTCCCGTTCTACTCCTGAGTCAGCTGGGGTACAGAGGACATTAGAGAGTCAAACACAGGAACACTGTGATCTGACTTAGAGTTCCTTTTCTTTTAAAAAATATTTATTTGGTTGTGCTGGGTCTTAGTTGTGGCATGCAGGCTCTTTAGTTGCAGCATGTGAACTCTTAATTGCGGCGTGTGGGATCTAGTTCCCTGACCAGGGATGGAACCCAGGCTTCCTGCATTGGGAGCACTGAGTCTTAGCCACTGGACCAGCAGGGAAGTCCCTGATTTAGGTTTTCAAAGGCTTTTCTGGCTGCACTGCTGAGAATAGAGCAAAAGCAGAACGGAGAGACCAGCCTGGAGGCTCAGGTCCTAAATCAGGCAGCTGTGGTGGTAACTTGGACCCGGGTAGGAGCTGAGTGGAGGAGGTGGTAAGAAGTGATTTGATTCTGGATGCAGTTTAAAGGTACAGTGATAGGATTCGCTAATGAATTGGATGTGTAAGAAATAGAAGAATGTGGGTTGGTGGGTTGGAAGCGACCCGGTGTTCATTTCGAGGCATGTTAAGGTGCCTGTGAACCAAGTGGAGCCATTGGCAACAGGATGTGCGTGTTTGGAATCAGGGAAAGGGACTGGGACTGGGCAGCATGTGTTTCCTTGGCTTGCTTCTTCTTCCTTTTCTTTTGCCGTGGCTAGCAGGATCTTAGTTCCCCAACCAGGAATTGAACCCAGGCCATAAAATAGCATGCAAAAACCTGAACCAAATTTGGCTAACCCAGTATTTGAACTAGAACTTTTTCTTTTAACTGAAACTTTTACAGATCAGTGCTTTATTTGATGCACTTTGGTAATTTTTATTTTCTGTTTCATTTTTAAAAAGTCAGTCACCTGCAGTGCGATACAACAACACGCAGTTTGAAAAGCATGGTACGGGTTAAAACTAGAAGGTTGGATGAATTAAATTACCTCTGACGGAGAAACCATCACACTTCTCCAGGATGAGGAAGCCAAAGCAGGCTGAGGGGACTGGCTGCTGAGCCTCCGCCTGGATGCTGTGTTCTTGGTGTCCTCCCAGGTGACCACCTTGGTGCTACAGGGCCGGCTGGACGAGGCCCGACAGATGCTTTCCAAGGAAGCCGACACCAACCCCACCTCTGCAGGCATGTGCCGAGTCCTGGGGGACCTGATGAGGACCATGCCCGTTCTCAGCGTATGTGGAGCCGCCTGGGTCGCAGAGAGAGGTTTATACAGGGAGCGTGAGGGGCTGCCGTGGTGACCGCCCCTGTCTGCGTCTCTCCCACAGCCTGGGAACACGCAGACCCTGACGGAGCTGGAGCTGAGGTGGCAGCACTGGCACGAGGAATGCGAGCGGCACCTCCAGGACGGCACGTTCGCCTCCAACCCCCACCTCGAGTCCCTCTGCAAGGTCTGCTGGGAGCGGGTCCTGGCCAGGGGCCAAGCCAGCTCCTCCTGGAGTCCTGGCATCCAGCCCAGCAGCAGCTCCTCCTCAGACGGGGCTCTGTGTGGGCCCTGTTGGGAAGGAGTGAGCTTTCGACTCAGCTGCTCCAGCTGAGATGAGCCTTACAGGGAAGTGTCCCCAGAGTTAAGGGACAGCGTCTCTTCTCAGGTCCTGCTGGGAGATGATGCCGCCCTGCTGGAGCAGAAGGAGCTTCTGAGTAACTGGTATCACTTCCTGGTGACCCGGCTGCTGTACTCTCAGCCTACGGTCAAGCCCATGGATCTGCACCTCTACGCTCAGGTGCGTCAGCTCCTCCAGGAGGGGAGGGGAGTCGGTGTCCGGGGCTCCACTCCCTGCCAGTCACTTTCACCGTGTGGCCTTGTTGACTTGACCCTCCCTGGGGAACAGAGGGGGCTTTCCTTGGGCCCAGTTTGAAGGACCCCATTGCCCTTCTCCCGGGTCCCCTACACAGCAGCCCTGCCTGCCCCCTTGAGTCTCTGCCACCATCCAGGGACTGAATGGGTCACCACCTTTCCACAGTCCAGCCTTGACCTGTTTCTGGGAGGTGAGAGCAGCCCAGAGCCCCTGGACAACATCTTGATGGCAGCGTTCGAGTTTGACATCCACCAAGTGATCAAGGAGTGCAGGTAGGACCTGCTGCACCACCACCATGCTGGGCGCCTCAGGGCTGCAGTGCAGCGGCTGGTGCATTCACCATGTCACACGCCCGTCACCGCCGTCCTTTTCCAGAGCGTCCTGCTCCTTCCTGTTCGTGTCTTAGGCTTCTTCCCACAGACCCGCACCCCCCGCCACATTAGGTAGACAGTGTCTTCTCTGGACAAGCCTGGGGGCCTTCCTGAGGCTTGCAGGCTCCTGTATCTTTAACAGTTTACACTTTAGGGATGTTTACTTAAAGTAATATTGCAAGAAATTACTATGGTATTTAAAATCCAGAAATAGCCAGCCAGCTTGTTTCTTGGAACCTGATGGACATGCAGCTACCTTATAGGACAGCACTTCTCTGGTGAGCCAGGAGCTACCACGCCACCACACGGGGCTGGGTCTGTTCAGAGCAGAGACTCTACACCAGCCCTCTCCCCAGATCTCTCCCCAGACCTTCAGCAAGGCAGGAAAGGGAGCGTGAAACAATGAATCCAAAGCAAAGCTTTCCAGAATCCCCACATGTAGTCGGTCAGAGAGAACTTCCCCTCCCTCCTCGTGCAGAGGGAGAAGGCTGGGAACCACTGGGGCAGGTGGCCCTGCTCAGGCATTGAATTCACTGACCTCCACACTGGATCTTTTCTTTGTTAGTGAATCTGGGCAGTGGGAAGGTCTCCCCGATTCCACCCCCCACCCCCACCCCACCCATGCTACCTGCTCTTGTGTTTGGCTAAAAGAAAGCCAAGGCCCACCATTCAGAAAATGGTGTTAGACTTGGAGAAAGGAAGGTTTGTGTCCATATTCTTTTCACAAACCTCTAAAATAGGGACTGGTTGGAACTGGAAGATAACTTAACAGAATTCAGCTGATTTTGGCGAGGGGTTGTATCTGCAGTGAAGGATCAGTGGGGATGGCTCCCAGAGGCACAGACACTAGTCTTTAGCTTTGTCAGTGTCTCTGTCTCTAATTCAAAGCAATAGGCATTCCAGAATGTGTTGTCTGTTACAGGCAGTGGGTTATTTCTTCGAGGGCTTCCTTCATAAGCCACATCTGGGATTTTAGGATCAAGACAGATTTGAGCTAAAGAGGAAGGAAGGACAATAAAAAAGGTAAAGCACCTTGCTGTTTTCAGTGGTTGTAGAAGGAAAAGGTAAAGAAGTGTAACAAAGAGGCGTGGTGCTAATGAACGCCGCTGAAAAATGCATCACCCCTGCCAGTCTTGAAGGAGGAATGATCAGACTTGCAGCCCCTCAGTCTGGGTGTCCGTCTACCCTGGCAGGCAGGAAAAAAATCGAGGTATTTCCACTAGCTCGGAATCTAGGAGCTCGGGTTTTCCTGATCAGTAAGCTTCTTCCTGCCGTACTCTGAAAAGCAGGTCCCAGACCTCTGCCCATTAACTGAAAGAAGGGCTGAAGTATCCTCAGAGAGAGAGTGCCCTCTTGGACGAGGAAGGGTGGGATCTGGGGTCTCCTGAGCACTAGCTTTCTCATGGGTTGTTGTGGTTAGGCCCCAGCTCGCTTCCCAGGGGACAATAGCGCCTCTGTCTCGCTGGGGCGCTGGTGGTGTAGGGGAGCCTTGAGCTGCAGGTCTGGTGTCAGCTGTTCACTCCTCTTAGGGAGAATGAGGGAACCCTTCCTCAGCTAGAAGGAAGCTTTCTATAGGGGTACTTGATGCTGCCATGTCAACCATGCCAGGCTGTGGGGCAGACAGGGCTCCAGAGGCAGAGCAGAGAGACCCTGAAAGTGTAGTCACTCAGTCATCTCCAGCTCTTTGTGATCCTATTGACTGCATGTAGCCTCCAGGCTCCTCAGTCCATGGGATTTTCCAGGCAAGAATGCTGGAGTGGGTTGCCATTTCCTTCTCCAGGGGATCTTCCTGACGCAGGGATTGAACTCACGCCGCCCGCATGGTGGGCAGGCTCTTTTACCATCTGAGCCATGAGGGAATCCCAGGGAGGCCCTGGGAGATCACAGTTTACCAGCTCCTGCTGAAGGGCCACCACGTGTTTGCCTGGCATATCCACAGCTGGAGGAAAAATTGGATTTCTTCTCTTGTGGGTTGCAGCTGCCAATTCTTGCCATCCAGCAAAAGGAAAAGGGGACCTGGCATGTACTTCACAGAACGACAGCAGCCCCAGGGCAGGGCAGACAGCCCATTTAGTCAGTCATTCAGTGTAAACCAATCCCTACTCTTTTTATATCCTGAGAGCAGGATTTTTTACCCTAGCAACATTGAAGGTGCTTTTCCCTCTCCCAAGATTTAAAAAATACTCAAGCATTATATACAGATACAGAAAGGCCTATGCCAAGTAACAAATTAAAAATGTAACTCAAAATGATGTGTTCACACTGCAGTGAGTGCCTTGGTGTATTCTATACAGAATGCTAGTGAGCTTACAAAATTTGGCGATATAAAAAACTTAACATCTGGAACATTTAGAGGGCCCTAGAAAATGTCATTTTTAATAAGGGCTAGAGATGATTTTAGGTTTTGATTAAATGTGGTTTGGGGATGGACTTTTAGACCTTCGTTATGTGTCAGATTACATATCCAATAAAACCAGATTATTAATCATGTAATCAAGCAAAAAATAATTTTTTATACAAAGTATTAATAGACAATACAAGGTGGTTTTTAAAGTGCTGTCATGTATATATAATTGTGTTCATCAAATATGCTAATCAAAACTATGCAATAGTGAGAAATGTTAATAGAACGTAAACAGCAATCCAAAGGCACACAGACATAGTTCTTTGAATTCCGTGTTTCATCAAGAATCAAATCCCATTGGTTTTTTTCATCCTTTTCTTACCCATTACCCTGTATCTGCATTCTCTATATCTCATTGGGTCCTTGGATTTTATTTTTCGGTGTGACGTTCTCCAATAAAACGTCTTGCTGGCTGCTGTCTTGGGGTTGAATGTCCTTCTTGGTGTGTTATTAGTCCCCACCTAGCGGGCAGACAGAGTCCAGCTTGACACTGTCCCTCCCCTCCTTTTATAGCAGAGGAGGTGTGGGGCTCCTCTTATGCTCCACACCTGGGGGCCATGGCCGCTCACCCTGATGTTGCTTCTCGCCTTGCTGTCTGACCCGTAGCCTTGCCCTGAGCAACTGGTGGTTCGTGGCCCATCTGACAGACCTGCTGGATCACTGCAAGCTCCTGCAGTCGCACAACCTCTAGTGAGTACGCCATGGCCATGCCAGCCTTTCTGCTTGCTGCCACCCAGGCCCTTCAGGGCGGGGTGACCAGAATGCCCCAGGGGAGGTTGGGCTGCCGAAGAGGGCCCTGAAGAGCAGCCCGGGAGCCTTGGTCTTGTGGTCTGTTCTCTGCCAGCTTTGGATCCAACATGAGAGAGTTCCTCCTGCTAGAATATGCCTCAGGACTCTTCGCTCATCACAGGTAGGAAGGCCGCAGGGTTGAGGGGCAGCGGGGTGCTCTCTAGCAGGCACTGCCGGTAGACGCGGCTCTCTCCCGTCTGGTTCCTTGAGGGCACAGGGTCTGGGGAAGAGCTGCCTTGGAGGCTGGTTCCCGACCCCAGGGCAGCCTCTGGGCTCTCCAGCCCTCATGTCTATCCCCCTCGGACCCATGCAGCCTGTGGCAGCTGGGTGTGGACTACTGTGACCACTGTCCAGAGCTGGGCCGGGTCTCTCTGGAGCTGCATATTGAGCGGATCCCTTTGACCACGGAGCAGAAAGCCCTCAAGGTACTGCGGGTCTGTGAGCAGCGGCAGATGACGGAGCAAGGTGAGTGGACTCTCCTCCCAGCCTTCAGAAAGTCTGGGCAGTAGCTGCCAGGAGGTGAGCCAGAGCGTTGGAGAATCCCTGGGGCAGGGGGAAGAAGAGCTGGGGGCCCACTGGGACCTAGAAGCAGTCAAGCACGCTGCCTGCTATAAAGGTCCTGACCACTTCTACGCTCGTGCTTCCAACCAGAGGTCAGGCTGGGGCAGCCGTGGTTTGTCCTGTCCCAGGGGGGTTGCTGTTGCTGGCTCAGGCTAGCTTGGGGGGATGCAGGACTGGAGATGCCTCAGGAAGAGCACGGGGAGACGTTGAAGTTTGCCCCATCTCTTCCCCCTTCACTGTTGAGTGGTACAGGCCTAAATAGTTATTCTTCCCAGAGGCACTGCGTGTTTATGACTGTCCCTGAAAGCATATAGCACTCAAGACCCAAAGCTTGGTAGGATTTTCAGCATGTGGACAGATAATGACGTGCTGATATGTGGGGAGCCTTGCATATATTCTTGCTACCCCTGACGTGAAACCTCCTCAGAAAGCCAAAGCCTACCAGGGTGGGTCAGACTGTTAACGAGGCCAGAAGACAATTTATAAACCTCACAGTTCCTAGTTCTGCCCAGAGAAGCCACATAAAACTCAGAGGCAGTAGGAAGGCTGTTCCTATCTCAGCAGGGTTTGGGAATGGAGTGATTTGTAGGGTGAATGGTTTGCCTTTTCTCTTTTCCCTGCAAAGTTCGCAGCATCTGTAAGATCTTGGCCAT
This sequence comes from Ovis canadensis, assembly GCF_042477335.2. Taxonomy (NCBI): domain Eukaryota; kingdom Metazoa; phylum Chordata; class Mammalia; order Artiodactyla; family Bovidae; genus Ovis; species Ovis canadensis. The sequence goes on along the minus strand of NC_091255.1, from coordinate 64,282,326 downwards.
GAAAGCGGTCCGCAACAATCGCCTGGGCTCTGCTCTGTCTTGGAGCATTCGAGCCAAAGATGCTGCCTTTGCCACGCTGGTGTCAGACAGGTGGGCTCCCCTTCTGTGTGCTTCCTGGGTGCTGCCTGGGAAGCTGCAGGGCTGAGGAGGGGGCCTGGGGCTGCCGCTCTCATCTCTGGGCCGGCCTTGCAGGTTCCTCAGGGATTACTGTGAGCGAGGTTGCTTCTCTGACCTGGATCTCATTGACAACCTGGGGCCAGCCATGATGCTCAGTGATCGACTGACGTTCCTGGGTGAGTCTCTGAGCTGTCCCCTGGACCTTCAGCACAAGCGCACAGATAGGGACTTGCACAGAAGTTCTAGACTTCTCCAGTCCAAAACACATAGAACTCTGAGGGGCTTCCCTGGCAGTCCAGTGGTTAAGACTCCGTGCTTCCACTGCACGGGGCGCAGGTTTGATCCCTGGTGGGGGAACCAAGAGCCCACATACTATGTAGCATGACCAAAGGGGGCAAAAAAACATCAAAATACATAGGCGCCTATGTGGTCTCTGCAAAGAGTATTTTTTGCTAACATTTTCTGGTAATTTGAAACTTAGAAATTGTGAAAGTAGTGTAAGGAATGAGACTACCCTACACACTTTACCAGGTTAACCAGTTATTTGTTTTGCCTTATTTGTTTCATTCTGTCAGTCAGGTTTTTGGGGAATAGTTTGAAAGTACGTTGGAGACATTGTTTCTCTTCCTCCCTAAATATCTGAGCAT